>NW_006399851.1:3697799-3717301 GCF_000299155.1 Elephantulus edwardii
GCTAGATAGCTTTTATATCCACCCTCCAACCTCCTCAGTCTTTCCTGGATTCTAGGAATCTTTCAATAGACCTTCTTCTCCCTAACCTTGGCAAGTGATCTGAGAAAATAGAGGAGAATAAGGTCCATCTAATGGGCAGGGAAGTGCCTAACTTCCAGTGAATTATGCCATCAGAGCTTCTCCAGGACCCATTAATCCTGTGGATTCTTTACTTTGCAGGGTAGGCCTTTTCTTCTTGATGCATAAATGATGTTAAGTGAGACTGTTTCTTTTCCCCAGCTGCTTTCCTTCTTGATTGTGTCTTACTGGATGTTTCCTTTAGCCACATATCACAAGCTTCTCTTAAGGGCGTACTGTCTACAGAACCTTCTCCTCCTCCATCATCTCTTTGGAACTTAGGGTACTATATCTTCTGGGATATTCTACTATTTCTTGACTATCACCTGTGGATGACACAATCTTGCTTGCTGAAAGTGAAGAGGACTTGAAGTGTTTGCTGCTGAATATAAAAAAACTACAGACATCAGTATGGATTGCATCTCAACATCAAGAAAGCAAAAATTCCCACCATTGGATCAATAGGCAATTATCATGATAAGTGGAGAAAAGATTGGGACTGTAAACAACTTTATTTTACTTGGACCCACAATCAACATATTGCATTAGGGAAAGTCTGTAGTCAGAGACCTCTCCAAATTATTGAGAAGCGATGATGTCAATTTGAGGATTAAGGTGTGCCTGATTCAGTCTATAGCCTTTTCAATCCCTTGCTATTCATTAGAGTGCTGAATAATAAATAAGGACGACAGAAGAATTTATTCCTTTGAGCTGTGGTATTGAAGAAAAGTACTGACTATCCAATGAACTGCCAAGATAATAAACAAATATGTCTTGTAGAAAGTATAGCCAGAGTGCTTCTTGGAAGCAAAGATGATAAAACTTCATCACATGCTTTAGGCATGTTGCTAGGAGAGGCTATTCCTTGGAGGGGGACCTTATGCTTGGAAAGGTGGAGTGTCATTGAAAGAAAAGAAGAGCCTGAAACAGATAGATTGACACAGTTTAATTCAGTTAAAGTTGAATTTCAAAACCAGCAATCTACTGACTTACCTGCCTCATCAGCCTCCACAATTATACAAGTCAAGAGAAAGCTCTCTCCTAAAGTTTGACCCATGGACCTGGGACTTGCTAGCATCTACAAACATGTAAGTCATTTTCTTGAGATCAAGATCTCTTTTTTTTAGATAGAGATATTGAGATAATAAGCCCACATATATAAATAAATATATAAATATCTATAGCTATAATGTGGTTTTAGGTGTCATCGACTCAACTGAAACTCATAGCGACCCTATGAACTAAAGATCTGAACCTAGTCCTGTCCTGCACCATCCTCACACTTCCTGACACACAAGAGCCCATTGCAGCAGTCACTGTGTAAATCCATCTGGTTGAAGGTCTTCCTCTTCTTTGCCAACCCTCCACCCTTCCCATTATCATGTCCCTCTCCAAAAAATGGCACCTCCTAGCAATATGTCCAAAGTATGTGAGGCGAAGCCTCATTATTCTTGCCTCTAAAGAACACTCCAGCTGCTTTCTCTCCAAGACATCTATTTGTTCCTTGGCCATCCATGGGATGTTCAGTGCTCTTCTCCAACACTACAGCTCAAAAGTGTCAATTATTTTTATGTCATTCTTATTCATTGTCCAGATTTGAATGTATAGCTAGTAACTGGAAAGATCATTGCCTGAATCATACACACCTTAGTCCTCAAACTGACATCACCTCTCCTCAATAATTCGGAAAAGTCCATAACTTCAGACTTTCCCAGAGCAATGTGTCTCCTTATTTCCTGACTGCTCATACTAAGGGTGCTAATTATGAATCCAAGCAAAATGAAGTTGTTGACAGTTTCAATCTCCTCTCCGTTCATCATGACACTGACTACTGGTCTAGTGTTAAGAATCTTTGTTTTCTTGAAAGTGAGATGCAATCCATATTGAAAACTGCATTCCTTGATCTTCCACAAGTGTTTCAAGTCCTACTCACTTCCAGCAAGTAAGGTTGTGCCATCTGCATAGTGCAGGTTATTGATGAGTCTCCCTCCAATCCTGATGCCACATTCATCTTCATAGAGTGCAGCTTCTCAGATAATTTGCTCAGCATCTAGATTAAACAGGTATGGAGACAGAATACAACTCTGATGCTCACCCCTCCCAATTCAAAACCATGTAGTGCTTCCCTGCTCTGTTCTCACAACAGCCTCTGACCTAAATATAGGTTCCTCATGAGCATAATCAAGTCCTCTAAGATACCTATTCTTATCAATGTAAGGCACAACTTGCCATGATCCATACACTCACATTTGTAGTCAAGAAAGTACAGTCGTTCTTCTGGTATTCCTTACTTTAATCCAGAATCCATCTGACATCAGCAATAATATCCCTGGTGCCCCAGCCTCTTCTAAATCCCTCTTGAACTCCTGGTAATTTCCTCTCTATGTACTATTCCAGCCATTTTTTAATTATCTTCAGCAGTATTTTACTTGCATGTGACAGCAAAGATATTGTTCAATAATTTCCACATTCAGTTTGATCACTTTTCTTGGGAATAGAAACAAATATGGACCTCTTCCAATACATTGGTCGGACGGCCATCCTGCAAATTTCCTAGCATAGACTGGTGAGTGCATCCAAGACTGCATCTGTTAATTGAAACAATTCAATTGGTATCCCATTATTACTGGGTCTTTATTCTTTGCTATTGCCTTCAGTGCAACTTTCACTTCCTCTTTCATTACCATTGGCTCCTGTTCATATGGTACTTCCTGAAATTTTTCAGTGTCAATTAATTCTTTCTGGTACAGTGACTCTGTGTATTCCCACCATCTTCTTTTGATGCTTTCTGGGTCATTCAATATATTACCCATATCATCTTTCAACATTGCAACATGAGGCTTCAATTTGTTTTTCAGTTCTTTCAGCTTGAGAAATGCAGAGCAAATTCTTCCCTTTTATTCTTCAATTTCAGCTCTCTACACAATCCACTGTAATATTTTGCTTTGTCCTCCCCAGATACCCTTTGAAATCATCTGTTCAGCTCTTTCACTTAGACATGTTTTCCTTTAGATTTGGGTTCTCAACATCCCAGTTCAATCCTTAGAGTCTCTTCTGACAACTGTTTTAGTATTTTCTTTCCCCTGTTTTTGTAATGCCCTTTTGCTTTTTTCAAGAATGTTATCCTTGATATCATCCCACAATTCATCTGGTTTTCTATCATTGGTGTTCAAACCTATTCTTAAGACGACCATGAAATTCTTATGGAGTTGATTCAAGATCTTATCTTGGTTCCTGTGGACCTATTTCAATTTTCCTCGGCCTCAAATTTAACTTACATTTAAATTTAAACTTACATTTGAGTAATTGATGATCTGACCCACAGTGGGTCCCTGGCCTAGTTTTGACTGCCGATATTGAACTTCTCAACTGAGCAGATTCAGCAACAGTATCTCACCATCAGCAAAGATAATGAAGGCATACAGTGTATGCTCTTCAAAGCCAGAGATTCCTGTGTCAGCCAAACTTACAAGAGAGCAATTGTAGCAGCTGAGCAGAGAACCAGAGACCCAATGTGAAATAGAACTCACTTTGGAACTGCTAACTCACAGAACAAAGCTAAAAGCCAATTTGTTAGATGACTGTAGAGGAGAGTCTTAATTGGCAAAACTAAAAGCTTTGTAACACTGGCCTAAGGCAGCAAGGCTCAAAACTGAGGTGATTATAACCCCATTTCCGAAGCTGTCCTGACTAAGTGATTGTATCTTGCTGCCAACCTGAATTCTAGCCTTTTTCTTCCCTAATACAGTTCTTTGTGGTCTGTGAGCTATTACCATGGATTTCAGACCCAGCAAAGCAGTTCCATGGGATGAGTTGAAAGAGGTGAAGAATTATGGTGGAGTTGGTTTTGTTTTGTGGATTTATTGACAAAGACAATTTCCTTTTGTGGAGTATGTTGAGGTCAGATATGGCCACTTTTATGTGCCCTTTTCTCTTTTTTACATTAAGACATAAGGTCCACGTTCATGAAATAAATAAAATAAGCATATGCACAGAGATTAACATGCTGCCACACACTTTTAAATTGACGGCCGTGCTTAGCAACACTTTTTTTTCTGATGTATTACCGTCATTTGTGGCAATGTAGTACTATATTAGAAGTCACTAAGGTCTGGAGCAGAAGGAAATGAGGAGATATTCCTTAGTAAGTGCTGAGTTCTTGCGTAAAGCTATTGAAATTTCAGAAATAGATAATAGTGATAGGTGCACAACACAGTGAATATAATTAATGTCACTGAATTATACATTCATTAATGATTAAAATGGCAAATTTTATGTTGTATATGTATCTTTTACCATAACACATTTTTATTCATTAATTGTTGCACATTTTCTTCCCTAGTCGACTTTGCAATACACCTCTTGTTCTAGATTGCTGTCAACTAATCATAAATCCCTTTCAGACCATTCTTTCTGTTGGCTATTCCAATACAGTGTTCATAATGCCATTTTTAATAATTACTTGTCAATTTTATCATCACTAAAATAGAATCTTCTGGAATCCATTAGTGAAAACCTGAGCTAACAGAGGAAAATGAAGGCAGCTTGGAAGTAGCTGTTTCCTTCACCTTCCAACTTTGTACTCCTCCAAAATACAGAGGTACCTCAAACAAACTCCTCCACTCCAGTTTCCAAGACACCAGACTATTTATTCTCCTTATCAACAAAATAGCCCAGAAAGCTAAGCAATCTATAGTGTTACAATATGTCATATGCCAATATGACAATATGCCAGTGGCCAATCCATCATTGCCCACTCTTTCTTCGTCCTGTCATTTTATTGGCAGTAGTGCCATTAACTTTTCAGAGACAATTATTTGAGGACCAAGTAAACTGTGCAAATTTGTAAACTCTTGCATGGTTAAATTAAATGCTGCTTTAACTAACAGTTAATAGTGTTTACTGCTGTGTAATAGTAATTTTCATTTTTTACTGTATCTAATGACATTCTGATGACTAGAATTCTCTGTAGGGATACCGAATCATTACATTAAGGATGAGTGATTTTAGTATGCAATGACTGATCAGTACAATAATATGTAGACTAATGCTTAAGCTAGTAAATTAAATCATTTGCACCACAGTGTTTGTCAACTAGAAAAGGGATTCCATTATGCTGTTAAATTATAATGTAGAGCCTGCTTAAAGTAAAATAACAAATAAGCATCTTAAATTGATAAGACACTGGCAGAATATTTTAAGAGATGTGGAAAAGGGGAAAACATTCCTATCAAAGTCCTAAAAGTGTTACCACCTCCTTGGAATAGGTGGTCATTGAACTAAATTACAGCAGAACTCTTGTAGAATCATTCAAGTGTTGCCATGTGAGATTTGTTTATTTAGTCCAGAAGGGAGACATTGGACCTCAGGGAAAATTTTTATAACCAACCATGTAAAGAATTAGTATTTCATTATCATATGAAGAACATACTTGAAAGGAAAACAAATGCCTCCTTCCAGTCTGCTTATTAGTCACTCACAGAAGAGTTTTAAAAATAATCACTTGAGTTAGACTCTGTCTGCTTCAGAGGGGTGACCAGGGACTTTTTTCTCTGATTGAAACCATTAAAACCCAAAGCCCAACTGCCAGTGAGTTGATTCCACAGAAAAGAGACTATATACATAGGAAAGAAAACTGTACTCAAATGAATCCCAAATTTGTAAATCTTTATAGAATAAGTTCTCATCTTTCTCCTCTGCTGTATTTGAACCATTTGCAGTTCCCTCTTAGTCCAAAATCCACTTCAGAGATGCAAGTTTAGTTCTCAGTCAGCCCTCTCATAAAAGCTACCACATAGCATGTGTCTAATAAAAGACATCGATCAAACTCAAGAGACCACAACACTGTCAAAAAGAAAAAGTTTTCCGATTTCCTTACATCTGAGTGATTCTTAATCACCAGATCCTGTTTTTTAATCAACACAAAGGGAATCTTTGGAGAATAAAATTGACAAAGTGAAATACAGAAAGAAGAAAGAATATTATCATTATTTTTTGCTAAAGTAAAACCTTAAATGTATAGGGACAAGGGAAATTTGATGAAAGAATCTGATGTCTTTGGAGAGAAGCCTTTAGGTACCAGGTCTAATGCACTCAGTGTCATTTAAAAGCATTTTAATTCAACACATTATGCTGAGCAGCCAGCGTGAATAGGTCACTAGAACAAGTCCTGGGTACTCTGAGCCACTGTTCCCAGGAAACCCAAAATGGACCAAAGTATGGAAAACCTGCTGATGTTTGAATTCTGGGAGCTAGGCCCAGAGACAAAGATCTAACCTAAAGAAAGAGTAAAGAAGGCTTCCCAAAGATGTCCTCCTTTTGTCAAATTGGTGTTAACCGAACTCAAGAGCGTGAAAGGGCTTATTATCCTATGAAAAGGCTTAGCTGTTTAAGAAAATATATATCATTAGCTAAAAGCAGAGAGTAACAAAGTTGGCCTTTGAACGTGAAGAAGTGATTAAGTCATCACATGGCCCTATGGAGTTTACAACTCATAGGGTCTTCTGTCATTAGCGTTCAACATATCAAATCTGTTCTTGATATTTTTTTATTCATATGAAATAGACTCAAAGTTCTATTTTGATACTCATAGACTTGTTTTCATTTTCTTCAGCTTCAATTTGAACTTGCATTCACAAAATTGGTGATCTGCTCCAGTCAGCCACTAGCCTTGTTCTTCCTGCCGTTATTGACCTTCCTATACCCTTTCTGCAGAAGAAGTCTGTCAGATGTCATCAGATGAGGTCTATGTGCATAACTGGTACTAAGGTTTTTTTTTAAAAGGCATTTTCAATTAATAAATCATTGATTGTATAAAATTCTACTACTTGATCTCCTTCCTCATTTCTGTTTTTCAACTACAAATCCTTTGTCTCTAAATTTTGTATTACAGTCATCAATTATTATTATTCATGCATCTTGACTGATGAATTGTATACTGAAAAATTATTAGAAGTCCTCAATTTCTTCATCTTTGCCTTAGTAGTTAGTATGTATATTTGAATTCATACTAGCAGATCTTCCTTATATGCATTTGTTAGTATTCTATCACTCATAATATTGTACTTTGGGATAGATTTGTTTTTATTGGTTTACATGCAATCATTCATTTACATTGTGTTACATTCATGTACACTGCTTTATACAATCTTTCATATTGTTTTTATTTTATGTGATAACTACTATTGATCCATGCCTATTATCACTCTTTGATATATTCTTTTGGGTGATAATAAAACATCTTTTTTTTTTCAGTTTGTCATTCCTGCATAAAAAAATCATAAGACAGTTTGGATCAAAATGGAGAATAAGAGTCTATCTCAGCTTACTATTGTCTAGAATATTCTTATGTATTTCATTTTACTTTTTACAATTTCTAATTTTCCCAGTTTCATACATCATACATTTCATGTTTCAATTATTAATAGAATTAATAAACATTTTGCAGCTGTTTCTCATTTTTTTAGTGCCTTCCTATCTGAGAGCTCTACTTCAAATACTGTATCTAGCAATGTTCTTCTGTTATTCCAAGTTCTTTTATTTCAGATGACCAGATGTACTGTGGGATGACAAAAGTGGTAGAACCAGGAAGAGAGCAAAAGTTCATTACAAAGACAGGAATTTAAAATTTTTTTTAAAAGACCAAAATTGATGTTCAGAAGAAACTGAACATCAAGAGGCCAAAACAACAAGAAGATATGCTAAAGTAAGAGTTAAACAGAAAATGTAAAGGGTAATGCAAGAAAACAAGGTATTAGAATGTGCGAAGAGCAGGACTTAGAAAACCAAAAGAAAACAACATGCCCAGCATATTTCAAGCCAAAAGAAATTAAGACCTGTTCCTCCAAGACGTGGATTTTATCCCACAAATCTAGATTCTGAAAATAGAAGTGCATTCCCTTCTGGGTTGATTCCACCTTCAAATGAACCAACTACTGAGCGTTCAGAATCACAACAGGAAACATGAAAATATTTCTATCTTGAAAAATAAGTAACTGCTGTTACTCAAGCAATTTTCCCCCCTCATATTGGAGCTTCAGTCTAAGGGTAGTATTTTATTAATTAAGATGTTCTAACTATTTTTTAAAAAGAACAAATTTGTTCTCAAATTGCAACACTAGAGTCTACAGGCAAAATCTTTAATATTGTATGAAGCATCAAAAGAAGACAGAAGGAATATAGAGTCACTGTTTTAAAACAAATTGGTCAGAATATGATCAAGAAGCAATGGTAATGAAGGGAAAAGTTCAATCTTCACTGAAAGCATTGACCAAAAAAATAAGGACCCAGGAATTGTTGGAATACCTGTTGGGATGTTTCAGTCAACAGATGTAACCCTAGACATGCTCACTAGGTTTTGCCAAGAAACTTGGAAGATAGCTACTTGGCCAATTAACTTGAAGAGATATATAGTTATATATTCATTCCCATTTAAAAAAAAAAAAAGGTGATACAACAGAATGTGGAAATTACAGGATACTATGACATGCAAGTAAAATCTTGCTAAAAACAAGAGGGAGAGGGGGAAGTTACCAGAACATCAACAAGTAACTACCAAAAATTCAAGCTGAATTCAGAAGATAGTGTGGTACTATGGCCATCATTGTTGTTGTTGTTATGTGCCATCGAGTCGTTTCCGACTCATAGCGACCCTATGCACAACAGCTCTAAACCCTGCTCTATCCTGCGCCAACCGCACCGCCTCC
This sequence comes from Elephantulus edwardii, assembly GCF_000299155.1. Lineage (NCBI taxonomy): Eukaryota > Metazoa > Chordata > Mammalia > Macroscelidea > Macroscelididae > Elephantulus > Elephantulus edwardii. Next base: position 3,706,622 of record NW_006399851.1, read on the forward strand.
GACACACCCACCCCGATTACCCCAGTCACCGAATCAATCCATCTCATAGAGGGTCTTCCCCTCCTGTGCTGTCCCTCCACCCTCCCAAGCATGATGTCCCTCTCCAAGGACCCGTCCCTCCTGGCAACATGTCCAAAATATGTCAGACGAAGCCCCAGAATCCTTGCCTCCAAGGAGCAGCTTGGTTTAATCCTCTCCAAGATGGATCTGTTTGTTTTCCTGGCAGTCCAGGGTACATTCAGTACCCTTCTCCAGCACCACAGCTCAAAAGCATGTAAAATTAATCTTGTCTGAAAGCAGAGAAGATCGGAAAGATGTTTGCTTGTGTTTCATTGACTATATACAAAAACATTTGACTTTGTAGCTCATAACAAATTATGGCTAAAACAGAGAACAATGAGAATCCCAGATATTTTCTTGTTCTCATGTGAAGCCTAAATGTAGATTAATAAGCAGTGGTTCTAATAGAACAAGGCAAAAATACACGGCTGAGGGTGAGGATGTGCAGAGGGGAGGATTAGTCATGAACTGTATTATTTGATGGGTGGGGGTGAGGGAAATTGGAAGAATCTGTTCTGGAAATCAACATATTCTAATTTTGTAAATAAACTAGTATAATAATAAAATTTTTAAAAGAAAAAAGAGTACATGGCTTAAAATTAGGAAGTAAACATCAGGGTTGTATTTTTCCTTCATACCTATTCAACCTGTAGGCTCAGGAAATCATTCAAGAAATTGGACTATATGAAGAGGAATGGGACATCGGGATTTGGAGAAGACTCAGCAACCTATGTAATTCAGATGACACAATCTTGTTTACAGAAAATGAAGACTTGAAGCACTTATTGCAGAAGATCAAAAACTGCAGACTTAAATATGAGTTACCTCTTAGAATCAAGAAAAAAATAATCCTCACCATTGGACCAATAAAAACATCATAATAGAGAAAGAAAAGATTGACATGTCAATTATTTCCTTTTACTTGGATTCATAATCAATACTCATAGTAACAACAATCAAGAAATCAAATGATGTATTGGAACAATCTGATATAAGGACCTTTAAATAGCAACTTTTTCAGTTTACAGACTAAGGTGCTCCTGATCTAATCTATTAAATTTTCAATTGTTTCCTATGCATCTGAAAGTTGGGCAATGAACAAGGATGACAGAAGAATTGATGCCTTTGAGTTGTTATGCTGGAGAAGAGTACTGAAAAGTCCTTGGAGAAAAGAACAAAGTCTATCTTGGAGGAAGTACAACCAATATGCTCTTAGAGGCAATGATGGTGAAACTTAGTCTCACGTACTTTGAGGATGTTGTCAAGAGAAGCCAGTTCTCTTGCCATAATGCTATACCAATGGAGTAGAGCAGATGAGAGATTCTGAGAATGGTGAGGGATATAGCAAAATTCTGATCTACAGTTCATGGGTGCAATGAGTTATAATTGACCGAATAGCACCTAACAACAATAGCATAAGGTTTAAGAATCAACCTGAAGGAAATGGAGCTGCACTAAGGGATTTCAGTCAAGGTAATGAATGAGACTTATAACCCAGGATCATTTGGTGGGAATGTAGAGGAAAAGGGAAAGTACAAAGTGAGATGTCAGTAAGAGAATGCTAGTGACAGTTAAAGCAACAGATGATAAGGCATGAATCAAAGCAAGGCGGCAGAATGGAAAGGCAAAATTAGATATTTTTTAGGAAGTAAGATTGAATGATAAGCAATCTCCTTGCATGTGATTTATAGCCACTGGAAACTTGCTGGAAGGTCAGCTATGAGTTGGTTCCAACTTGATGACAATGAGTTTTTTAGGGTTTTTTAAAAAGACTGAGTGGACATGAGAGTGACATGGAATGAGCGGACTAAGAAAGTACTGTGCATGACAGAAGGATCTCATTTGTTGGCTACCTTTGTTCATTTATTCAAGTACAAATTTAAAGAACTTCAACCAGAAACATCACCCCATCAGATTATTATGCATTGTAGTTCCTTGTGGTATAAAAGCAAAACAAAACAAATAAACAAAACACCACATTCTAGCATCACACCATGAAGCACTGTCTTTCAAACAAGTCACTTTAGCCAATTAGCAACCCATGACATTGTGTATGGCAGATTCAACAAGACTAAAGAAACTACAACTATCACATGACACGGTACTCCTGATGCTATATATGCCTAGAAGCAGCAAAGACTGAAGTGTCAGAAGAAACTTGTACATCATGTTCACTGCATAGTAATTCACAAGAGCTAAAAATAGAAACAACCTAAATGTCCATCAGCTGATAAAAGGATAAGTAAAATGTGGTATATACCTAGAAGGGAATGCTTCTTAGCCATGAAGAGAAACAAAACCTTGATACCACAAAATGCCTTGCAGAATAAAATTAATCCATCACAAAAAAGGCAAATACTATCTGATCTTATACTCAGTTCACTCATTGCCATCAAGTTAACTGAACTCTCATTGGGTTTCCAAAGCTGTAAATCACATCAGAAAATAGTGTCCATCTTTTTCCCAAGGAGACAATGGTAGATCCCAAACATCAGAGAAGTACAGCCTTTAGGTTGACAGCAGAAATCACTATGTATTATACCACCAAATTACTCTTATGGTTTTATATAAAATAAGTAAATACAGGTAAATCAAAGATGAGTCATTACCAGAAGTGGGAAAAAGGAAGAAACGAGAGTTGTGACTTATTATATGTGTGTAAATGGTGATGTAATGATTTGGGAAAGGGTAACATCAGAAAACTGGAAAATGACTAAGGATGACAGAAGAAGATTTAATTGCTGAGTTGTGGCACTAGAAAAAGAGTCTTGAACATACCATGGACCACCAAGAAAACAAATAGGTCTGTCTTGGAGAAGACAATTTTCTCCTTGGAGGCAAGGATTTTGAAGTTCCGTCTCACATACTTTGGGCACATGGCCAGGAGAGACTAATCCTTGGAGAAGGACATTATGCTCGGAAGGGTTGAGGAACAGTGCAGGAGAGGAAGACCCAGATGAGATGGACTAGTACAGTAAATGGGGCAATCGGAGAGGTGTGTCACAGTCAGTGAGACTGGCTCAGAACAGGGCAGGCTTCAGAACTATTGTACATAAAGTCACAAAGAGTCACAGGTGACTTGACGGCACCTAACAACAATAGCAGCATGGAGAATTCAGTCAGGATTTTATGTGCAGAAATCATTTTGTTACAGCTGTTCTTTACCACAATTTAAAAAGAAATTAATTCCAAGTGAAATATTTTTATTGGTGATGACATTACTCATAGTAGTGGTAGTCATTGAGCGTGTTCTTGGGAGTGCTTGAGATATCCGTGTACTGGATTAGGGCAACAGACTCAGGAATGTCTTCCTGACTCACAGGTTACCTGGGCACAGTAACAACCAAAAAAAATGACTTACCAACCCACAACCCAATCAAACTCTCTCCTAGAGAGTTAGAACTAGAGACAGAGGTAGAATTATTAAGTCCATGATGACAGGAGAGGAAAAATCAGAGAAAGTTACTGAGTCACTACTGAGGAAGAGCAATAAAGCCAAGAGGGAAGCAAGCTTGATGATTTTGCCCTGCCATGTCCTAAAATGTGATGTGCAATTGGGCATGGAATAAGGGACAAGTGAGAACTGAAGTTGTTCACCCTCTGTCCACCACCAGGTCAAGTACCCTGGTTCTGCACAACATAGGGATGTCCTTTCTAAATGGCACAAAAGCAGAGGAGACAGGTCAGCTTTCTGTCATGCTTGGCTGTTTACACATGCACATAGAAAATACACCAACCCATTGTCAAGTCAACTGTTCCATAGGATTTTCAACTTCATCTTACTTGGATCCACAATCAATACTTTGGTACCAGCAGTCAGGAAACCAGGAGATGTATTGCACTGAGAAAGTCTGAGGTTAAGGACTTCCCCAAATTATTGAAGAGTACTGATATCAACTTGAAGACTGAGGTGCAGCTGATTCAGGCCATAGTCTTTCCAATCACCTGATATGCATCTGAGAGCTGGACAATGAATAAGGATGACAGAAGAATTGATGTCTTTGAGCTGTGGTGTTGGAGAAGAGTACTGAACATCCAATGGATGGCCAAAAGAACCAACAAATATATCTTGGAGAGGGTGCAGCCAGAATGATTCTTAGAGGTAAAGATGATAGCTTTGTCTCACATACTTCAAGCATGTTACTAGGAGGGGCTAGTTTTGGAGAGGGATATCATGCTTGGAAAGGCAAAGGAGAGGAAGACCCTCAATCATATGTATTGACATGGTGATTGCTGCAGTGGGCTCTAGTATATCAGGAAGTGTGAGAATAACACAGGACAAGACCAGGTTCAGATCTGTTTTTCATAGGGTCATATAGGTTGTACTTGACTCAACAGCACCTAACAACAACAATCTTTCTGTAAGCAGAGGGTCAGATTTCACTTTTTCAGTGCTAGTGAGTAGACTGGAACCACCAATCTTCATATAAGCAGTTGATTGCAAATTGCTTGTGCCATGGTGGACACTATGTCATGTTCTTGGGTTCTTCTTTGTTAGTTTTGGATTGGGCTTATTCTTGTTGATTTTGGTTTTTTGTTGTGGGGTGGTTTTTATTTACTTTATTGGATTTGTTTTTGGTGGGGTTTTTTTGGTTTTTTTACTTTTTCTTGTAATTTGTGTGAACATTCACAGAGTAAATAAATTGTTTTCCTCCCTGTGTTTACTATTACATTTAAACCAGTTTTGCTTGGCCTTAGCTTCATCTCTGACAGCTGTTCTGTTGGCTTATATAGTTAGTGCCAGCAGTTGTGGGTGGTAAGGCCAGGTAATGGGAATGACATATAAAAATGTCATTCCTCAACCATCAGGCTCTTTCGTTTGACTGCTACTCTTGTCTTTCCCCAGATATTGCCATAGTTAAATCATTCCCAAAGTCATTTCTTCAAGTTTCTGCCCAAAGTCATCTCTTCAATAAAGTTACTATTATGGACTGAATTGTGTCTCTCAAAATATATGCTATAGATAAGATTCTTATTGGAAATTATTCTTTTGTTTTGTTGTGTTAATGAGGTTATACCACTGTAGGGTGGATCCTAAACCTACTCACTTCTAAGTCACAAAGGAAACCAAAAATAGACATAAAGACATAAACATAGAAGATTGACACCAAGGATTGCCAACAGACTCCAGAAGTGAAAATAACAGGAATCAGTTCTCTCTCACACCTCATTGTCATGGTGTTGGAACCAACTCATAACTGATCCTCTAATCAGTTTCCAAGGTTATCAAGCACACAGAAGATTGTTCAGGTTTGTAGGTTCAAACCAGCAGAAAAATGCTGCATTTGGGTTAGCAATACTATTTCCTACAGAGCATAGCACTAGAGCGCCCAGATAAGTTGATTTTATTGTTATGTGCCATGGAGCCGAAACCGACTCAGTTGAACTTTCAGCAGATTTTCGGAGACAGTAAATCACACAGGAAGAGATTGTCCATTTTTCCCTCAAAGTGAATTCAAACTGTGTAGTGTTGCGTCAGTGGTGCAGCTCCTTAACCACTAGCGCATCAGAGTTCCCTTATATGCTGATAGTTACAAAGAAAATACATTTTTAAATCCTATGAAGTAGGAGCTGTTACTATGCTCATTTTATAGTTGAAAGAAGATACAGAAAAATTACTAACTAGTTTATGACCGTAGAGTCAACAAATGGCAGAGTCCATATTCAAACTCATTTACTCTTGTTTCATAGTCCATATCTTAACTAAGGAAAGCTGTCTGTACTACCAATGAATTTACAGTGAAGGGAGGCAAAAGTATATTATGTGTATTCTTCTACCACTTGTTCACTTGAAAGTCCTTTCTTGGTGATCAGTCAGCCAACAGCTTTTGTAGAGTATTTCATCCTAATCAGAGACAGAGAGAATTGAAATGGGGAGAGAAATGTAAAGAAGGAAGTGGATACCTTGCAGCATGGATTGGGAAGAAGAGCAGTTACCAAGCGGTACCAAGTTGTTGTACTTAGTAGCCTGTGGTTGAATTGGCTCCTCCCCCAAAAGGAGCTGTTGTTGTACACGATTAGGTCAGAACAGATCCATAGTTAGTTCTTCAGTGGATTTTTAGAGGCAGCAAAACATATGGGAGAAGATTGTCCATCTTTCTCACAGGAGCTGATGGTGAATTTGAACTGTGTGCCATTGGGTTGGCAAGCATAAAATAGAAATAAATCATTGCTGTTGATTCCCTTTGAGTTGAACATGACTCATAGTGACCCTACAAACAAAAGGCCTGAAGCCTTTCTATAACTATCGACATTAATCAAAGTTCATAGAGTTTACAGAGGCATGTTGTTTAGGAAGTGGATGCCAATCCTGCTTCCACTAGAGTTCCTGAAAAAAGAGCCCTACTGATGTCAGAAGCACAAAGAAAATTAATCAGGGTACATTTTCACCCTTTTATAATTAAATGTACACTTTTAATTTTACTCTTATCTTTTTAATCTATAGCTCAGATATGCACCCTTCAGAATTGTAGAGTTCTGCTTTTCTTTTACTATGTTGTTGTTGATTATCATCAAGTCGAGGTCAACTCATAGCGACTCTATGAACAAAAGACTTAATGCTTTTCCATAGCTATCTTTGTTTCATTAAGTTCATGGAGTTCCCAGAATCATGTGGTTTAGGAAATGGATGCCACTCCTGCTTCCCAACCTGTTTTACAACTGGGAGCTCCACAGTGGGAAACCATTCTGGTATTTGATATCCTCATGGCACAAGGTTCAGCATCAGAGCAAACCCAGTTTACCTCATACAGCACATTGACAGAGTGATGTACAAAGTGGAAGAATGTTCCTCCAGATATAACAGCACTAGTCTCGTTTAGCAGCGGTTCAGTGTTGTCAAGTCAAATATGACTCAGAGTAAGCTTTGCACAAAAGACCTAAACTGTTTTATGATTAAAATAATATCTATACATTTATAAGAGAGTTTATAGAGTTTGTCGAGTTTCCAGAGGCACCTAGTTTAGTAAGTGGATGCTACTCCTGCTTCCCAACATGAATCAGTCTGGAAGCTCATCCAGCCATTGTGCATAATGGGTCACCATTATGATATTTTACATGACTATGGGATAGTGTTCAGCATCACAGTAACTCCAAGTTGTTTAGGACAGCAAATAGACAAATGATTGCTGTGTCTTTCAAAGAATATACTTCTAAAATTAATACATTTGGCCTAAAGCCCGAAGGCCCTAGGGCCCTACAGGATTTTAAATTCATGCCCTCAAGCAGGGTTCCACCCTTACCCTTAGTCTAAGGTTCAAGGGTCACCCACTTTTGGGGAAAGGGGAGAACAGTAACACACAACAACAAGGACCCCAGAAAATTCCCTTGCCTGACCACCAACAAGACGAAAGTACCATCGAGACGACCGCTTGCCAGGCAGCTGACTTCCAAAGTGGAGGGAAACTTCCAAGGCCCTAGGCCCCCAGCCAGCCCTCAGACCCATCCCCTCATCAAAGATTTTAAATCCACGCCCTTAAGCAGGGCTCCACCCTTACCCTTAGTCTAAGGTTCTTTTCTTTTACTATAATATTCATAAAACTATTGGTTTGTTAAAGAAGTGACCTTAATTTGGTAATACTTTTGTTCCCTCAGGAAGCTCCTAGAGCTCTGGTCGCATAGTGCTAATCCAAAGGCCAGTGATTTGAATTCACCAGCAACTCCTCAAGAGAAATATAGGCAATCTGCTTCCCTACAAATTATAGCCTCAAGTGCCCTGTGTAGGGTCAGCTATGAATAGGTTCTGGATTCCACGGCTACAGTTCCACTCTACTAGATAAAAAGTTGGACATAAAACACACACACAAAAAAATTATAAATACATTATGATTTTGTTTTAAATAGTCGCCAGCTTACATCAAGGATACAATAATAATAACATCGTCTCTCCCCTGTTCGCCACTGAGCATAAGCAGATTTTTCTTTCATCTCACCAGGTCAGATTCCCCGAGTCCCAAGTTAGCTCCTTCAGTAAGCAGGCTGATGTCATTTTCAATCTGGTGCTGGGAGCATCCACAGAGGTACAATGCATCCAAGCTCCCAGTGAACACTGACTGGTTTTACTGTGAAAGACACTTGTTATGCAAATGCCATCACCTACCATGTCTGACGCCAGCTTAGCAACCTTGACCACACTAACCTTAATCCTGCAGCCAGCACCACTGCTTGTACTGGCTGATCACACACAGGTGCAGCAACTCAGAAACCCTAATGAACATTAGCTTTGCTGGGCTACAGCTGTGAAAAGCACCGCTCCCTAGCACCCAGATGATGCTCAGTGGTAGTCCCACCACACACTACACCTGACACCAGACTAGGGGCCTTTTTCCACATCAATCCACAATCACGCAGCCAGTATGCCCTGGTGTGCTGGTCACAACCACTGCTGGTTCCCACCCTGCACCATGACTGACACCAGCCTGGTGACTTCAGGCTACACACACCTGCAATCCTGTGACCTAATCCCCTGCTTGTGCTAGCTAACTACACACAGGTACAGTTACCTAGAGACCCCAGTGAACACTGACTGTCTTTGCTGAGTGGCATTTGTAAAAAACATCAGTTCACCAGTGTTCTGACTCCACACACCATGCCTAACAGCCTTGAGTCACACTCATCCACTGTCCTTCAGCCCTGGGGCCTTTGTGCCACAGTTTACCCAAGTTTCACACCACATATATTCATGACCCCGCAATCCAATGCCACGCTTGAGCTGACCAACAACTTGCAGGTGTAGTAATTCGGAGATTCACTGATTTACAGAGATTCACTAATTCAGCTGCTCCACTACACACAGGCGCAATTGACTAAAGACCCACAGAACACTGACTTTTGTAACTGGCACCATGGAAAGACAATAGTTCATGAGCCCCAACTATGGGAGTTGCTTTTCAATAGATTTGGAGAAAGAAACATACAGCAAAATAATAATAGTAAAAGTCTTCAATACACTACTAACAATAAAGAACAGAATAGCCAGAAAGAAACTCAACAAAAGCATAGAACTATACTATACAATTAACTAGCTCGGCCTCATAGATATATACCGAACATTTCACAGAGAAAAGCTCAATATACATCCTTTTCAAGTGTACATAGAACTTTTCCAGAATAGACAACAAGCTAGATCACAAATTAAGTCTCAATAAATTTTTAAAAATTGAAATACTGCAAAGTATCTTCTCAGACAATAATGACGTAAAATTGGGGGAGAGAAACAAGGCAATGGGGGGAGCTATGCACTCAGACACTAAATAATATCTTTCTTGATCACTACCAGATAATAGAAGAAATAAAAATGAAAATTTAAGAATTTATTGAAATAAGTGAGAAAGAAAATACTATGTACTAAAATATCTTGACCACAGTAAAAACAGTACTCAGAGGTCAATTTATAATAACAACGAAATAAGAAAGAATAAAAGCCAACACCACCAACAAAAATAATATGAAGCAAGGTCCACAAACTCTTGAATAAAGAAAAAAACTAAGATTAGAGCAGAAATACATGATACAGAAAAAGAATAGACACTATTAACAAGATCAAGAGCTGGTTCTTCAAAAGGATTAATAAAATTGACCAACTATTGCCAACCTACCAAAAGGAAAGAAAATGAAGATAAAAATAATGCCAGTAAGAAACTAAATGAGCGATATCACATTAGAGTCAACTACAATAAAAGGATAATAATGAAATACTCCAACAAAATTGAAAACATAGAGGAAATGGGCAAATTCCCAGAAACTCTCACCTAACCTAAACTGCTATAGATGGAATCAGAACACTTCAACAGATTCATCACAAAAGAGGAAAATTAAACAGATCATCATACATCTCCCAACCAAAACAAGTGCCAGATCAGAGAACTTCAATGGTGAATTCCACCAAACGTTCAGAGAAGAGCTATCACCAATTTTACTTAAATTATTTCAGAATATAGAAAAAGATGTAACATCCCAGATTTATTCCATGAAGTAAACATAACCCTAATACCAAAACCAGATAAAGACACCACTTAAAAAAGAAAATTATAGACCAACTTAAAAAAGAAAATGATAGACCAATTTCCCTCATGTACATTGATGAAGAAGAGTGAGACCATAAACCAGGTGGATTGATACAGTGACTGCTGCAATGGGCTTTTGTGTGTCAGAAAGTGTGAGGATGGCACGGGACAGAACCAAGTTCAAATCTTTTGTTCATAAGGTCACTATGGGTCATACTCAATTCGACAGCACTTAACAAGTACAAATAGATGCAAAAATTCTCAACAAAACTTAGCGAATAGAATCCAAAATTATACCAAAAATATGATAAATGCCTCATGATCAAATGGGCTTCATATCAGGTATGCAATGATGTTTTCTCACATACAAAAAGTATAAGAAAAGCAATCCATAAGCTACAGCATCAGTAAAACAAAAGACAAGAACCACATGAACATCTCAATTGATTCAGGAAAGACATTTGACAAAATTCAACACCTTCTCTTGATTAAAATGCTAAACAAGTAGGAATAAAGGATAATTTTCTCAATATAATTAAGAATGTACAGATGAGGGGAGCTCTGGTGGCCTAGTAGCAAGAAGCTGCACTGCAATCCCAGAGGCGCATGGTTCGAA
>NW_006399851.1:3719426-3727780 GCF_000299155.1 Elephantulus edwardii
ATGAATGGAAACCCAAAATCTCTGTAAATGTTTATGAAAATTAATAAAATATAATTATAGAAAAAAAAATCAATTCAAGCCTCGAGTTGTAATATTGAGGGAGTCTATGGACAAAATCTTAAATGATACAAAGCTGTCTGTACCAAAAAGATTTGGCATACATTGAAACATTTCAAGAAGTAGTATATGATCAAGAATCAATGGTAATGAAGGAAGAAATTCAAGTTGTACTGAAGGCTTTGACAAAAAATAAGACCCCAGGAATTGATAGCTCACCAATTAAAATGTTTCAGCATACAAAGAAGCCTCCGATATGCCAGCTAGACTGTCAAGAAATTCTGAAGACAGCTAGCTACCTTGGCCAACTGACAAGAAGAGATATATATTTATTTTCATTCCAAAAAAAAAGATGACACAACAGAATGTGGAAATTATCAAACAATATAATTAATATCACATTCAAGTAAAATCTTCTGAAGAACATTTAAAAATGGCTGGAAGAGTAGTACATTTACAGGAAACTTCCAGAAATTCAAGCTGGATTTAGAAGAGGCTGTGACACTAGGGATATCAATGTTGTCAGGTAGATCTTGTCCAATATCAAAGGATATTAGAAATATGTTAATTTGTGTTTCATTAATTATGCAAAGGTATTTTACTATCTGCTTCATAAAAAATTATGGCTAACATTGAGAAGAACAAGAATCCCAGAACACTTAATTATGTTCGTACAAAACGTATACACAGGCCAAAAACTGTTGCAGAACAAGAGAATAGTGTGTCGTTAAAATTGGGAAAAGTATGTGTCATGGTTGTATTCTTTCTTCTGTTCAATCTGAATGCTGAACAAATAATTTGAGAAGCTGTACTATAAGAAGAAGAATGTGGCATCAGCTTGAAGGAAGACATCAACAGCATGTGCTATGTAGATAATATGACCTTGCTTACTTAAAGTAAAGAGGACTTGAAACATTTCCTGAAGAAGCTCAAAAAAGATCGCTTTTGACATGGTTTACATCTTAAAATCAAGAAACCAAAAATCCTCACCACTGAACTAATAGACAAAATTTTAATTAATGGAGAAAAGAGTGGAGTTGCCAAAAATTTCGTTTTACTTGGATCCACAGTCCACATCCATGGTAGCAGCAACTAAATACATACATACATACATACATACATACATACATACATACAATCAAAAGATATGGTGCACTGGAGAAATCTGCTGTCAAGGACCTCACTAAATTGCTAAAAGAGAGAATGTCAATTTAAAGACTAAGGTGTGCATGATCCAAGCCATGATATTTTCAGTGGATTCCTATGCATCTGAAAGTTGGACAACAAACAAGGATAACATAAGAAAACGGAGACTTTGAGTTGTGGTGTTGGAGAAGAGGACGGAATATCTCATGGAATGTCAAAAGAATAAAAAAGTCTCCCTTGGAGGATGTACAATTGAATGTTTCTTAGAAGGATTGCAAAACTTTTCTCATATACTTTATGTTGTCAGGCAGGCTAGTTCTTGAAAACGGACATCATGCTAGGGAAGTGGGAGGGTCATAGAAACAGGAAAACCTTCAACAAAATGGATTGTCATAGTGATTGTATAATGGACTCAATCACATCAGAGATCCTGAGGATCATACAGGACAGGGCAAGGATCAGATCTGTTGTCCATAGGGCTGCTAAGAGTTGTAGTCACCTACTAACAATAATCTATCAATTCAGCAAGGTGACAGGATATAAGATCAATATTCAAAAATTAGTGACATTTCTCTACAGTAACAAAGAGACCATTGAAAAGGGAATATGGAAAATAATACTAATTACAAAAGCCAAATACTAGATTAGGTATTTAGAAACAAATCTAACCAGAGTTACAAAAGAGCAATATAAAGAAAATTGCAAAACACTACTAAAAGAAAAACACACCTAAATAAATAGAAGAATATACTACACTCAGGGATAGGAAGACTTAACATTATAATAATGACATTACCGCCAAAAGCCATATACAGATTTAATGCAATCCTAATTTAGATCTAAAAACCATTCTTCAAAGAGACAGTAAAAACACTTACTAACTTTATTAATAAATAGACAATGAACACTTTATTGGAATAGGGGAAGGAAGGAAAATATGTGAGTATTTAATAATGTGGGACAAAATAGACATGATTGACTTAAAAGAAGTGAAGAAAAAGTTTACACAAAATCAAGCTTAGATGGTTAACAAGGAGGAGAACGGTAGGAAGGAGGAGAAAATATTAAGATAGGTTGGGTGAAGGGATAGGCAATGTTCAATGAAGGTTTGATGAGGCTTTATAATTGATTACATTAATCAATCATAATTAATGATGTAAAATAATTATATATGAAGGAACAAATAAAAAATAATCTTAAAAGAAAGCATTTATTAGTAAAACTGTATTTCTATAAGGAGTAAATTATCAAGTACAGAAGACTACTCCATTGAAACTTTTACATTTTGTTTGATTTTCTAGGTTCAGTGCTAATCAGTATCATGATTTCTGATACACAAACCTAGTTTTCTCTTAGCTTCTGTGAAATACTTTCTTCACATCTCCTAATTCCACTAGCTAAATTGATAAAAGCACCACCCTAAGAAGTTAAAAGAATTGTCCTCTTCAAAGCCATTTCATAATGTCATCATTTCAATTGTGAACTGTTTCCTGCAAACGACTTCATAGCTCTAATGATTGACCCTTCTAACTTATTAGGCCAAGAAATTTTTACCAGATTACCTTAAGTAAATAAACATGCATAAATAGATTACCTAGCATTGTTTTTTTTTTTTTATTTTTGTCCTCCACACACAGACTCAGTGTTTAAAAAGTACTTCACCAATTATTTTAAGAGCCCTTTACCATTAACCCACCTATGGATGAGGTGTCTATGATAAGAAGAATCAATATTGGGAAACAAATAAGTGGCATTGTGGAAAGGATTTTTGAAAACCAAAACATTTTTAACATTTTGAAGGATATCTGATCACCTACAACAAGGTATTAAAACATCATTTTTAAAAAAGAAATCATGTAGCTCTGTATTGACTGCATTTTATGTATATAGACACTGCCTCAGCACTCAGTACACAAAAAGCAGGTGCTCATGGGAAGAGGGCTTCTTTTGGCCACTAATTTCACTAATTTGTGTTATAGGGTGATCAGATAGCCTTACTTAAGGGATTAGCCACTGTTGTACTGTTTTATTCCAGTGTTCCAAGAATTCCTTTGGAGATTAATGAATAAATCCTTGGAAGAAGGATCCAGGGGTTTTTTTAGTCCAAAATTACTTCTTGGGATACTAGTGCAAAACATCAGAACTGCGCTAATCCCTTAAGAAAGGGATATTTGATAACTCAATAGCACAAATTAATTGCGAGAATGCTTAGGGAATCCAAATGCATTATAATTAATCTAATTCTTAAGAAATACATTGAATAATGTAGCTAAATCCCCATAAATGTATGAACGCAGAGGGAGGGTGGGACTTGGCATTCTTGCCCCTTTTTTATTTTCTAAGTCAATAATCAGCCTGAAATTTGAAGAAGCAAATGTTATCTCCAAAATTCTACAAGCTACATGTGTTCACAGGACAAAGTGAGTAAGGAAAAGTTGGATTTTCAGGATAAAAAATATATAGAAACAGAAAAGAAAAAAAATATATATATACACATATATACGTATATGTGTATGTGTGTGTGTGTGTATATGAATATATATATATAAATAGGTATGAACAGGCAATTCCACTATGATAAGTTCTCTGATCTTAGAGTGATTATATTTCTCCAATAAAGGATACTAGTCACTTCACAAAAGAGAAGCCTATGAGGAACATTCAAAGTTGAAAGCATAGATTCTCCTTCATAGACTTAATGACTCATTTTATTTTTTTCCCCAAGAGGTCCAGAGTTACAAAAGCATTATATTTTAAGTTGTGGATTCCTCATTATAGAAATGTTTTATGTACTGCTGCATTCCAATTAAACTTTCTCTGGTGATATCCAAAAAGAGGGAGGGGGAAATCCATTATCACGACTAGTTTATGACCCACTTGGCATGCTTCAGTGAGAGGCAGTTAGCAAATAAGATCGGTAGTTGGTAGGCTATCTTAAATAATATCTTTGCTACTCCTCCATGCAGATTAATTGTAAACAAAGACTGCTGATATTCTCCAGTCCTTTTTATTAAGACTGAAAGCAGGTCAGGGCTGAGTGGTAAGCACTCAAGAAAGGGGCCTTGGGTGAGCTATTGCTCCTCTACTGAAATTAAATGCAGACAACACAGTCATAAAAGCAAATATTCATCTGGTCAACAGCTGAGCAATCCAGGTTAGTCACTTCAGAGGATACAGCCAGCTCTTATTGCTTTTCCATCCACCAGTAACCTGCAGCAGAGTACCAGTTCTTGTTCAAGTCATGTGCAGCTCTGCCTGGCCTTCCTCTAGGGTGGTTGGAACTAAGTGTTAAATGAGAAAGGCACAAACCTGGCTTCCGGCCGGCGAGTTGCAAATGTTAATGCATGCTCAACTACTAACAGGAAGGATGGAAGTTAGACCTTACCCAGAGGCACCTCAGAAGAAGGCCTGTCATCTGCTCCTGAAAAGCCAGCCATTGAAAAATGTATAGAACACAGTTCTACCAATCAACTCAACAGCCACAGGATTTCTAGCTCGGCTTCTTTCTGTTGCTGTCTGTGTGTGTGATTCAGCTGAGATGTTTGGCCCTCTGTTTGTTTCAATGAACATTAACTGTTCATTAATGTGAACATCCTAAATGCCCTAGGCTGACTTGCTAAAATGTGCAACTTAAGATCCCAGAAAAAGTGACCATAAGAAACTTATAGCAAATTGTGAGAGCTTAAAAAACAATTCAAGTTAAAAAAGCAGCTACAAATGACAGCCATGAGAATGCCGATAACTAAGTGACAAACAAATGAATGAGTAGGACAGGGAACTTGATGAGTTGAGTGAAGTTTTCTGGAGGTGGTGACTTGGAGTAGAGCTTCAAAGGATGGACTAGATTGAGGCAGGAAGAAGTGAGGAAGGGCTATTATTACATCTCATAGTTATGTGCCGAGATATTTGCTGGCTAGACATAGTAATTGCAACAATGAGCTCAAGCACAGCCATGATTATGAGCCTGGTGCAGGACGAGGCAGTGTTCTGTTCTGTTATACACAGGGTGGCTACTAATTGATGCTCCTCAATGGCACTTCACATTAACATTTGTTAGCTGCTATTGAATGGGTTCTAAGTTATAGCAATGCCACGTGTGCAGGATTGAACTGTGCCATCAGGTTCCCAAGGCTGGGACCTTGGAAGTAGATTGCCAGGTCTATATTCTAAGACGTTTGGGAGGGTTCAAACCATCAGCCATTCAGTTGTAGTCAAGCATTTAACCGTTTTGCCACAAGGACGTCTGCCTACAACTATCAATGTTCAAAAGAAGGTGGTATTGAATTAAGCTGTCACTCTTTTTGCTCTTCTAATTGTTGTTAGTATGTGCTGTCAAGTTGGAACTGACTTACAGGTGACCCTCCAACAAGTTTTCAGAGGTGGTAAGTAGTGCTGGAGGAGATTGCTCTTCTTTCTTCTTCACAGCTCCTGGTGGATTTGAAACTTATACCATTGGGTTAGCTGCACAACTTCTTACCACTAGGCCACCAGAGCTCTTCTCTCTAATCCTTTACTTATTTCCATTTTTCTTTTCTCTAAAGAAGGGAGAAGATGAAGTTGGTGTGCTCTGAGCCTTCCTTGAACAGAAAGCAAGCCAACAAACAGTGAGTGGGTGGCAAATATAAGCTTCAGACCCAAAGGCAGATACTTACAATCTACCAACTGCTTCTTGGGAGATGAGTAATCTCCTGTGTGATGTCTTTTCTCCGAAAACACTCTATATGGTCAGCCATGGGTTCGTTCCAACTTGATTACACATAACAACAGCATTATATGACAGGCACAACTTTTCCTCTTCTTTTTTTCTTATTGATGTTCTAAAGCTACTATCATGTTGGCTCCCAAAGCATGATGATCTCATGTACAATGGGATTGCACTGCTGTAATCCATAGGGTTTTTCATGAACTCATTTTCAGAAGTAGATCATCAGACCTTTCTTCCTACTCCATCTTAGTATGTAAGTTCTGCTGAAACCTGTTCTGCATCAGAACACCACCCAAGTCTTCGCTGACAAATGAGTGGTAGCTGTGTGAGATGCATAAGCCATGGATTGAGTTTGGGTCTCCCTCCCAAATGGAAGGCATGAATTCTACTAAACAAACACCACTACCCTCTCACTTTTCTTCAACTCTAAAGATCTCAGAGTAGGAACACGCCACGAAAAAGCAGAGGTAACAAATGCAGGTGCAAAAAAAGAGGGGGTCCAAGATCACAGGCTCTATTATTCATTATTACTGGAGGAACCAATTCTGGAAAAGGAAATCATGCTTTGTAAAGTAAGTAGTAAGTAAAAAAGAAGACCCTCAATGAGATGGATCAACATAGCAGCTTTAACCATGGGCTCCAATATAGCAACCATAATGAGGGCAGCACAGAATTGAGCAATGTTTCCTACTATCAAATATACAGTGGCTATGAGTCAGAATAAGTTATGAGGTACCTAAGTACAACAATAACTAAGCTTTACTTCCTTAAAAATTTGGGAATAGAAAAAATCATTTGGTTCAACAGTTAAACTAGGTAGCTTAATGAAAAATAAGAGTTGTGACACAAAATGACATACTCAAACCCCTGTTTATTGCAGCTTTATTTACAATAGCAAAGAGCTGGAAACAACTCAAGTGTCCATAAACAAACAAATGAAAATGGAAAATACATTCACAGAGCGGAGAATTATGTATCAGTAAAACTTTATTAAAAATTCATAGAATACTGCACATCATAAATTAATCTAGAACAAACTATGTTGACTGGCATAAGTCCACCAGAAAACTGCAATTATGGTGTAAGACCACTATTATAAAACATTTAGAAAACTACGAACAGAAGGAAAATAGATAAATAGATCAAATCCCTTTGCACATCAAAAAAGTTCTCCAACAGGGTAAGAAGGAAACCAACAGACTGGGGAAAATTATTTGGCAATGGCATATCTGATAAAGAACATATATCTAAAATGTATAGAATACTCCAGAACCTCAACAAGAAAAATGTAAACAATCCAATCACAAAATGGGCACAGGGTATGAATAGGCACTTCACCAAAGAATACATTCAGATGGCAAACAGACACATGAAGAAATCTTCAAAATTCCTAGCCATTAGAGAGATGCAAATCAAAACAACTATGAGATACTATCCCACTCCAGCAACAATATAAAGTTCAACAAATGCTGGCCGGGAATAGGTTGTTGAGAGATTGGAACCCTAAGTCACTGCTGATAGGAATATAAAATTGTACAGCTACGTGGTCTGGTACTTTCTTAGAGAGTTGGAAATAGAAATTCTATTTGACCCAGCAATTCCACTACTAGAAATATATCCTAAAGAAACCAGAGCTGCCACCCAAACAGATGTATGCATGCTCATGTCTATTGCTGCATTATTCACAATAGCAAAGGAATGAAAGCAACCCAAATGACTATCAACAAATTAATGGATAGAGGGGTGAGGATGGGTGGGGTGGGGGTGTTAATCATAGGATCACACAATTTGATGGGTGGAGGGAGAGGTAGGTGAAGGAAATGGGAAAGATCTGGTGTAAAAAGCAATGTATACAAACTTTGTAAGTATACCAGTATTTAAAAAACAAAACAAAACAAAAAAACCAACCACCAAATGAATGGGTAGAAAACTATGGTATATTCCCAGCATAGAATACCATGCAGCACTGAAAAACAAGGAACTCATAAAATATTACACAACATGGATGACCCTGAAGAATATTATGCTGGGTGAAATATCTCAGTCACAAAAGGACAAATACTGTATAACACCACTGCTAGAAAACAGGATGGTTATGGAGATTGGGGGAAACTAAAAAAAGAGGAGATAAATAAACTGCCTTGATGAGCAAGAGCCTATGGTGATGAAGGAAGAAGTAAGTACAAGCTGCTTTGAAGGAAATAGCAAAAAAATAAGGCCCCAGGAATAGATGGTATACCAATTAACATCTTTCAGCTAACAGATGCCGCCCTGGGCGTGCTCACCAAGTTGTGCCAAGAAATCTGGAGAACAACTACTTGGCCAACTGACTGGAAGAGGTGTTTGTTCCCATTCCAAAGAAGGGTGACCCAATAGAGTGTGGAAACTATAGAACAATATCGTTGATTTCACATGCAAGCAAGATTCTACTGAAGATTATCCAAAA
>NW_006399851.1:3728615-3751036 GCF_000299155.1 Elephantulus edwardii
GACAGACAGACAATTGATACGTTTGAGCTGTGGTGCTGGAGAAGAGTATTGAATGTACCATGGACTGCCAAGAAAACAAGCAGATTCATCCTGGAGAGGGTTAAACCAGGCTGCTCCTTGGAGGCAAGGATTCTGGGGCTTCATCTGACACACTTTAGACATGTTGTAAGGGGGCCAGGTCCTTGGAGAGGGACATCATACTTGGGAGGGTGGAGGGATGGCGAGGGGAATATCCTCTTTGAGGTGGATTTATTCGGTGACTGGGGTACTCGGGATGGGTGTGTCAGAGGCAGTGTGATTGGCACAGGATAGAACAGGGTTTAGGGCTGTTGTACATAGGGCCACTATGAGTCGAAAGTGATTCAACGGCACATAACAACAACAAACATTGGAATAAATGAAATGAAAACCTGTTTAAAAGGAATATATGATAGGCATTATTTGTATAACAGTCCAGAATAAGAGGTGCATAACAAAGTGGACTGGGGCAGGGAAGGAGGAAACTATACAACAATGAATGATTATTTTTTTTAAAGTTAACTTGGGGGTTGTTGTTGTTGTTGTTTTTGTTGTTGTTGAGTGCCTTCGAGTCAAGCGTGATTCATAGTGACCCTGTGAATGAAAGGCCTGAAGCCCCTCTACAACTATTGACATTTATCAAAGTTCATAGAGTTTCCAGAGGTATGTTATTTAGGAAGTGGATACCATTCTTGCTTCCAAACCTGTCACATTATGTTATTGTTCTTATGTGCCATTGAGTCACTTGTGATGTCTAGCGACCATATGTACAGCAGCTCTGATCTGTTCCTTCTCTGTCCTGAGCCAGTCTCTCTCATTCCAACACACTAACCCCCTTTGCCCCAGTTACTTCTCATCTGGGTTACAATCCTTCTCATCTAAGTTCTCCCTCTCCTGAGCTGTCAGCCCATCCATCCTTCTGTGCATGATGTCCTTCCCCAAGAACCGATCTCTCTATATGCCCAAAGTAAGTGAGATGGAGCTTCAAAATCCCAGCCTTTATGGAGAGACTTGGTTTCAACATCTCTAAGACAGACCGATTTGCTCTCTTGGCAGTCCATGGTATGTTCAAAAATCTTCTCCTCCAACACCACAACTCGAAGGCATCTGTTCTTCTGTCATCCTTAGTAATTGTCCAACTCTCTGAAGCATAACAAGTAATTGAGAAGACCATGGCCTGGATTAGGTACATCTTTGTTTCTAGACTAAAATTGTTGCTCTTCAGCACTCTGGAGAGGTCCAGGACAGCAGATTTTCCCAATGTAATTCATCTTTTGATTTCCTGACTTCTTGTGTTAAGAGTGTTGATTGTGGATCTGAGCAAGCTGTAATTGTTAACAACTTCAATCTCTTCTCCATCTATTATGGTGCTGCCAATTGGCCCAGTGATGAGAATCTTTGTCTTCTTGATATTGAACTTCAATCCATCTTGAAGACTACAGTCCTTGACCTTTTGTAGCAAGTGCTTTTGCTACTGAGGGTTACGGAGGAAGATATTCAAGAATGAATGAATGAATGAAAATCCAAATTTTCTGTAAACTTTCATTAAAACCACAATTAAGAAGGAGGGGGAGAGTTTAAGAAAGGTTTATTGTTGAGCTGTTGTGTGCCATCAAGTTGGAACCGACTCATAGCTGACTCTCCCGTGAGTTTTCAGAGGCTGTTAATCACACGAGAAAAGATTGTCCATCTCCTGTGAAAAAGGTTTACACACAAAAAAAATCAATCGTGGAGGGTTAGCAAGAATGGAGAGAGAGGGTGAGAGGAGTAAAAATGGATAAATAAATAAGTTGATTGAAGGAAAAGGCAATATACAGTAACAGGTTGATTGTTTTTGGTAGGTGGAGTGGAATTGAGTACAACTCATAGCGACCCCATGAACAATATTTATGAACCTTGTTCGATCCCGTGTCACACTTGAGCCCATTGCTGCAGTCACTGTGTCAATCCATCTGGCTGAGGCTCTTTCTCTGACCCTCCACCTTTCTAAACATGATGTCCCTTTCCAAGGAATAACCTCTCCTGGCAACATGCACAAAGAATTTGCGAGAAACTTCATCATACAGGCCTCCAAGGAGCACTCTTGCTATACTTTTTCTAAGCATATCTGTTCTTTGGTCTTTTAGCAATTCATAAGACATTGAGTACTTTTCTCCAACACCACAGTTTAAAGGCATCAATTTCTCTTCTGTCATGTCTATTCATTGTTCAACTCTCATATGCATAGCAAATGATTGAAAAGACCAAGACCTAAAAAAAAAGAAAAGATCAAGACCTGAATCAGGTACATCTTAGTCTTCAAACTGACACCATTGCTCCTCAATAATTTGGAGAAGTTCCTGACTTCAGACTTTCCCAATGCAATATGTCTCCTGATGTATTCATTGTCATTGTTAGTGTGTGCTGTAAAATCAAAACCAACTCATAGCTGACTCTCCAGCAGGTTTTTAAAGACAATAAATTGCATGAAAGAAGATTGATTTCTCATCCTTCTCCTGTGGATACTATCTAATTAATTATATTAATCAGTGACAATGTTACAAAACTCAATGTCTCTGAATGATTATATGAAAAATCAATAAGATATATAAACCATTACTCAAATAAAAGAAACAAATAATTTTTTAAAATTTCAAAACCAAAACTACTTAAAGTAAAAAAAAAAAAAGAAGTCAAATTTTGTGGAGGAAAATAATTTGCTTACTTGGTATGTCATTTAAATTACCAAATAAAAATTTGAGTATAAAAAATAATAATTGATGCCTTTGAATTGTGGTGTGGGTCAAAAGTACTAAATATTTAATGGATTTCCCAAAGAACAAACAAATTTTTGTTGGAGGAGATGCATCCAAGGGGCTCCCTGAGGTAGGTATTGAGAAAATAAAGGCGGCCAGGAATTAATTGATAAAGCTGGGTGATGAGTACTATTCTGCCTTCTTTGTATATGCCTCAAATGTCCCATTTTTGTTCATATAAATAGTTTTTTTAAAAAATAATAGCATGATCTAGTGATAAAATGTTGAGTAGATAACCAAAAAGTCAGTGGCACAAAGACATCAGCTACTGTGTGAGACAAAGAAGGACAGTATTCTCCTGCAAAGACCTGCAGCCTCAGAAATCGGATGGAGTGTCAGATATGAACTAACTGGTTTAGGTTAATGTGCATAAGAAGCACACAATGCTTTTGAAAAAAGAAAAAATTAAACGGACAGGTAGTAAAATGACACTTCAGTGCCCAGAATTCCAACAACTCAAAAGTCCATGCATTGTTCTGGGGGAGCCCTGAAAGTCACCAAGCCAGTTCTCCAGGACTTCCCAAACTGACAGCCCCCTCCCATCCTATAATCTCCCACCCCTCCCCCACACACTCCCCTCAGGAGCTCAGCTTCCCCAGGTTAGATTGATGAGAAGCATCTAAGGCTAGTGTCGACCCCTGGGAGCAAGGCCAGTCAGGGCAATCAGCAGGGCTCTGCCCCAGGCCATCTCTCAGCACCGAGCCCAGACGCCCAGGCTGGGAAGAGCTAGGTCAACCCACTGTGGCCCCAGCTCCTTGCATAGCTGCCCTGAAAGAGCTTCAATTATGGCTCTTTGCATTACAATCAGCCCAAGGCAAAGGGAGAGGAATGGTCTTGATGTGTAAATTTCATGTTTTCAATAAATACTGAACACTAACATTATGCACACACACATAATTTTAGGTCTTCTGCCCTAGTATTTCTTTATTTCTTGGTCTCCCACAAAATAACAATGTATACCCACTTGACTAGCCAAAAGGAACTTTAGGTTTTTAAAAGGTTGAACATACACAACACATAGGAACCACTTCTCGCAATGTTTATATGTGGTTGCCTCTGAAGTAGAGAACAACTTGGATAGTGAATTATCAAGATTATTTAATGAAGAAGGAATGAATTACATTTCTGCTTCTGAAGAAATTAAAAGTACATTATTAAGATGTGTAGAATCCACAGGTAAAAATCATTAACAAGATCATTATGTGTCCTGGGTGTCAACTGACTAGGATACCAGGAGACACTCAACCCAAACTAGACCTGTGGAGCGTCCTGTGCCCTTCAGCCAGAGCTAATCCATAGCCAGCCCTCCTCCTAGGCTGGGTTTTCACAGGCAGTCAATTGTATGCAGGAGATTGCTCTTTCCAACTCGCAGCTGTGATGCATTGGAATCATGGAATCATGATCTTTTAATGGCAGCACCAATTCCTTACCACTGAGCCCAAGACCTCTGGTGTGGATCATGAATTCTCAGAATTTGGCTTCCAATCTCAAGAGATGACTCAGCCTGGATACCCGCAAAATGACCAGAGATAGATAAAGAAGAAAATCATTGGGTGTTTTCCCAAGCAAGATACTGAAAGATATTTTGAGTCACTTCACATATTCACTCTGCACTTCAGAGAAGAAAGTCATGATGCATTCATCCTTGAGTTTGACTACACAATGGATTTTTATCACTCGGGGCATTGAAGAGACAGCTGAACTTCACACAGGGCTTCACCTAATGGGGGTACCCCGAAAAGGCATCTTTGTTGCCTCTATATCTGCTGTTAATTAACAAGCTAACAATGTCAGTTGATGAATGGGATGAATAGCTGCCCTCCAAAAAAGTACTAGAGAATATGCTAGAAATAATAGAGAAAATACTGTTTACCTTTAATATCCCTGAAAAGGCATCTATTTTATATCTGAGGCTGGCAGTGAATTTCCCAGTCAATGGCAACATGAATGTGATTCAGAAATAAGTTTCAACAAACACTACATCACAGCATACTAAAAAGCTGCTTTAAAAATTTCACCTTCAAGGGAGCTCTGATGGCCTAACGGCAAGAAGCTACACTGCAATCCCAGAGGTGTGTGGTTCAAATCCACCAGATGCTTTGCTGGAAAAGGAGGGACAATCTCCTCCTGTACCAGTCAGATCCAATTTGATGGTACACACATAAAAACTAAAAAAAAAAAAAAAATTTACCTTCAAAAAAAAAAATTTCACCTTCACGCAGACCTCAACAGATCTCATTTGGAAAATAGTCTTAGTTGCCACGTCAGTTCCAACTAGTAATAATCCATGTGTGTCAGAATAGAACTATACCCTTCAAAGTGTTCAATGGCTAATTTTCAATAGATCAGAGGCCTTTCTCCCCAAGTACATTTGGATGGGCTGGAACCTCTAACCTTGCCACTATCAGCCAAACACAATAACAACTTGCATCACTCATCCTCTATAAAATGAAGGGAGTGATAATTTCCAAAGTTTCTTCTGATTCTAACATTCTATGACTTAACGAAATAATAATTGGCACATTAGGATTCTTTTTTTTCTATAATTATATTTTGTTAATTTTCATAAACATTTACAAAGATTTTGGGTTTCCATTCATTCACCGCTGCACCATTCTCTCTACCCTCCTCCCAGTTTGTTCTTGTCCAAATGCCACAGTGCTTGTCCTGATTAATCTTCTTTGTCAGTGTGTCCTTTGCCATTCCCTATCACTCCTCCCTGAGAGAGACTTCACCCTGAGTCATAAGGAAAAGGGGATGGCATATTCTCTTAGCTACTTCCTGCTGAAAAGGGACGCTGTGGGTTTCAGGGTGAAGATCTTCTCTCACTACTCTAAAGGGCCCCTTTGGCAGTAGGAAACACATAGACTATTATGGAGACTGATTTTTATGGAGGATTCTTTTTAAGGGGAAATTTGAAACAGCAATTTAAATACAGAGACAATGACCTGAGTCCTCCTTGAAATAAGAAATATGCAAAACCACAGGGAAGACAGAACAAAAGCCATGGCAACAAAAATCTAAACCAAACTTTTTCACCCTTCATCCAGTCCTGAGCACTTCAGGTTCTCCAAGACCTTACCTTGTCCACCCTAAACAGATATATCCATCCATTTTCCAAATACACCTATCAGTTATATCACTGTCATATCACAGTCATATCACAGTCAAAGCCATTTTGCTGGGTTTTCGCTTTTTTAATAAGTTTCCTTAACATTAAACTTCTATTATAACTTGTTTGCACCCTTCCCACAACCGTATGATATAGATGCGGGAGAAACAAAGCACATTACAAGAGCAAATGACTTCTTTTAAGCATCTGACCTGAGGTTCTTGTTCGAAAGCAAGATGACTGGAATCTGTCACATTTATTCTTTAATTTCTTTATTTTATATGTGTGTGTGTGTGTGTGTACATAAATTCTTTATTATGTGTATGTATATATATATACAAAAAGTTGTGGATTTTTCTAGTGTATTATCATTTTTTCTCTTCTCCCCTGGCTTTTTCCATCCATTTCAGAGATTGTGCAGAACACCTCCTGAATGGTCTCTGAAATTTTCTTTTCTTTCTTCTCCCCTCCCTATCTGTTTAACAACTGTATCCTTTTAAAGTTAGCCATTACACACCACAAGTAGAGTCAGGTGGGTAGGCAAACAAGAAGAAAGAAAAGAAAGAAAGTTGGGGGGGGATTTGTTTAAAGCTCCTCATAAAATTAAATCTTGGATTTAAATTCCCCCTCATATTTTATTGTCTTTTCTTTTCTTTTTCCTGTGGTAAATGGTAATTAGAGTCAATAATCTTTTGCTGAGAGAGCACCTTGTCCTCTCAGTGTTTATATCATCATCATCAAAGATCTGCCTTAAGGCCCTGGCGTGTTAATAATTTAAGGTGTGCACAGCCTAGTTATAGCAGGAAGCCTAGTTATTGAGTTTGTAAACCAGCCGATGATTTATGAGAACACCTCGCATGAGTCATGCTCATTAAATAAAATACTTCAGTTTAATAAGGAACATGGGGTAAACACTTCTTCCCGTTACAGGGTGACTGTGCAATTGGAAATTGTTGAGTTTTGTCACCAGACTCACCAGCGCTCTTCTGTCTTAACTGTGCTGGCAGAGTGAGGGTGGGCAGGCTGTGTGCATTCACACTAGTATGCGCCATGTGTATGCATCCCTATTCTCTCTGACTGCTGGACTCGAGCCCCATCCCCCTGAAGCAGTTCACATCCCAAGTCAGTCCTCTGATAGAATGTTAAATCTCCCTCTAAAAGGCGACTAATTAGGAAACCAGAAATGTTCATGGAAATAAAATTACAAGAAAAAAAATCAATATGTGATTGTTAAATGTTGCCTGCACTTAAAAGCCATAACCATATTTTACTGTTAAACAGTACAGTTTACTCATTAAGAATTCCTAAGCAGATTGAGACCGCAAAATCCAGACAGGCAATACTGGCTTATCCAAAGGAAAATCTGTACACAGGGTACACCTTCTATTTATATTTTTTTAACTTGTTCCATTCTTTTGGAAAACACTTGAATAATTTTGCTGTCAGTGTCTGTCACAGACACTGACCCCGTGACCACTTGAAGTCCTTCCTCTGAGCACATTGCTGTGGGCAGGAGGTGAACGAGGAAGGAGAAGATAAATGACTAAACTTGGTTTTGTTTTGCAGATTTCCATGTCAAGTGAACCCTGATATTTGTTGACTCTGACAGTTGTTGCTTCATCTCTTTTAAATTTTAGGAAAACTTACCCAAAAATGACACACAAAAGTAGAGTGTGAAGGAAAGCCATACTTCTGTTTTCACACATTTGAAAAAAACCTATCCAATCTCCCAATCTGCTTAACTTTGGGGATTTTTCTAATACTCAAAAATGTTTTCTAGAGTCCTCAAAAGACAAGCAATCATACTCGCTTAAGACATCAAAAGCAGTAGGTGATTTTTATCAGCTTTCCTTTTAAAAGTAAAATGCATCCTTGAAAGATGATGTGACTGCCAGGAGGTTAGATGAATGAGCAGGTATACTTTGTGGTATCTGTTTTACCACAGAGTAACCAGATAATCTGAGTTTCAAATTACAGCTCTTTCCTACTAGGTAGGAGTCCTACCTGATTAGGGCTAGATGCTTGGTCTGCACTCACTGTGGACACTGTGGCTGTGGCTTTCATATTGAGAAACTCTCCCTGTTACTTTTAACTCCCTCCTGTTTTAAATCTGTCTGACAAAGTGTTACATTCTGCTTTTATAACCTAGAATACCAAACCTCCCTCATGATAAAAGATATATAATGAAACAAAGCAAATATGTACAATAAACAGTTCCAATCATCTCAAAACAATAGAGGCATGTCATGTAGGTGGGCTTTTAGTTATTATGATGCCCAAAAATGATCCTCCTCTTTTTTTTTTAAGAGTCAGTTTTATCTAACCATAAAATGTTAGCAAGTGCTGCCTTACTCATGTCTCTTCTAAGACCTAATTTATTCTTTCCTCTCTGGGCACAGAAATCCTACATTTAAAAAAATAGTCGCAAGTAGACACATTTTATTCAAAACCATTTTAAATTTCTAATAGTCTCATGGGCATTTTAATAGGCAGTATTTATAGC
This sequence comes from Elephantulus edwardii, assembly GCF_000299155.1. NCBI lineage: Eukaryota > Metazoa > Chordata > Mammalia > Macroscelidea > Macroscelididae > Elephantulus > Elephantulus edwardii. The sequence goes on from NW_006399851.1 coordinate 3,737,044, forward strand.
ATAATTAGACTGTAAACTAGGTTTCCATCATACTAAAAATAGATCTTTATAGCACTCTGTATTATGTTTATGTTGTTAGGTGTCATCGAGTTGACTACAACTCCTAGGGTCCCAATAAACAACAGATCTGAGCATTGCTCTATCCTGTGTCATCCCCACCACCTCTGATATCCATGAGCTATCATTACACACCACAAGTAGAGTAAGATATTAACATAATACAACAAGTATATTTATAGTATCATGTAATTAAGTTCTTACTAAATCATGATTCCATTAAGAAGACTCATACAATTACCTCCTGTCAAATAGTTATGGTGTTGTTATATACTGTCCAGTCAGAATCAACTCATAACTGACCCTTCATTGGGTTGTCAGAGGTGTAAATCACACAGGCAGTTACTTCATCTCTCTCCCTTGGAGAGGCTCGTGTATTCAAACCTCATGCCCTTGGCTGGCAGCGTAACTCCTTACCACTAGGCCACCAGAGTTCCCCAGTTGTGTAGTGTTTTCTTTTCCTATAGTGGCATACAGCTCTGGTTTGCACATAATTTTTAGAAATTCTGCTTCAATTTCAATTTCAAAAGCAAATTTTTTAAGAGTTCAGTAAAGCACAGTTCACTAAAAATATTGCTATCTAAGACAAAATGTTGGTAAAATTTAACTACAATTTCATTAATATTTCTTTCCCAGTATGTCTGTGCGTGTCTTTATGCGTGCTCATCACCCTGCTCTAAGGCTGAGGTCATTGGCATAAGATGAAATACTTAGGAACAAATATAATTTAAAACTACACAAAAGACCTATACAAAGAAAAATTACTAAACAAAACACTACTACAAAAAACAAAATGACGCCCACCTAAATGGAAGAATATACCACACTAATGGATAAGAAGACTTCTTGTAGTTGTTGTTGTTGTGGTTGTGGTTGTCGTTAGGTGCCATCAAGTCGAATAGGAATTATAGTGATCCTATGAACAAAAGATCTGAAACCAGTCCTCCTGCGCCATCCTCACACTTCCTGATAAGAGCCCATTGTAGCACTCCCTTTGTCAATTCTCCTGGTTGAGGGTCTTCACTGACCTTCCACCCTTCCTAACATCATGTCCTTCTGCAAGGAATAGCACCTCCTAGCAATATGTCCAAAGTATATTAGGCGAAGGCTCATCATTCTTGCCTCCAAAGCCTCCGAAGAGCACTCTGGCTGCACATTTTCCAAAACATATCTATTCATTTTCTTGGCCATCCAAGGAATATTCCGTGCTCTTCTCCAAAAACACAGCTCAAAGGCATCAGTTCTTTTTCTGACATTCTTATTCATAGTCCAGGTCTCAGATTTATAGCTAGCATTTCTAAGAAGACATAATATTATGAAAATGAAAATACTACTCAACTCTAAGGGAGCTCTGGTAGCCTATGGGTAAGGAGTTATGCTGCCAACCCAAGGGCACACAATTCAAACCTGCCAGTTGCTCTACAGGAGAAACATGGGCAACCTCCTCCTGTGACATTAACTGCCTCTGGCAAACCACTGTAGGGTTTGCTATGAGTTGGTTCTGACTCGATAGTATGCAAAAACCACCACCAAAAGCTATGAGACGTTGCCACAGTGGCACTTAACAACAATAATCTATGGCACAAACAGGCTTTCAAACATAGCTAAAAATACACAATCAGAAGATTAAATGGATGAATGGGACCTTGTAAAATTCAAACTTTTGTGTTCATCAAAAATTTCTCCAAAAGGGTAAAAATAAAGCCTAGAAACTGAGAAAAATACATGGCAATGACATATCTGATACTTGCTATATATCAATTACTTGCTATGCATCAGAAAGCTATACAATGATTAGGGATGATAGAAGGAGAATCGATGTCTCTGAGCTGTGGTGCTGGAGAAGAGTATACCTTGGACTGCTAAGAGAATAAATAGGTTAAGAATAAATAGGTTAGTCCTAAAGAGGGTGCATCCAGGCTGCTCCTTGGAGGCAAGGATTCTGAAGCTTTGTCTGACATACTTTGGACATGTTGCAAGGAGGTATCAGTCCTTAGAGAGGGAGGTCGCACTTGGGAGGTTTGAGGGACAGCACAGGAGAGAAAGACCCTCTTTGAAGTGGATTGATTCAGCGACGGGGATAATGGGAGTAGATGTGTCAGAAACAATGAAATTGGCATAAGATAGATCAGGTTTAGGGCTGTTGTACATGGGGTTGCTATGAGTCACAGGCGACTCGACAGCACATAATAAGTGATGTATATCTAAAGACTATAGAAAACTCCAGCATTTCAACAAGTAAAAACAACCCCATTACAAAATGGGCAGAAATTATGGAAAGATTCTTCACCAAAGAACACATTCAGATTGTTAATAAACACATGAAGAAATGTTCAAGATCACTAACTCTTGTTATTAGATGTCGTCAAGTCCGGTATAACTCATAGCAACCCTATGAAAAACAGAACTGAACCATATCCTATCCTCTGCCATCCTCACAGGCTCTGACATAGTCAAACCCATTGCTGCAGTCACTGTGTTAATCCATCTAGTTGAGAGTCTTCCTTTCTTTTGCCAGTCCTCTATCTTCCCAAGCATGATATTCCTTTCCTAGGGGTAGCTTCTCCTAGCAATGAAGCTTTGCTATTTTTACCTCTAAGGAGCTGCACTTCCTCCGAGACATATCTGTTTATTCTTTTGATAGTCCATGAGATGTTCAGTACTCTTCTCCGACACCACAGAACAAAGGCATCAAATCTTCTGCCATCCTTATTCATTGTTCAGTTCTTAGATGCATAGCAAGTGATTGAAAAGGCCATGGCCTGAATCAGACACACCTTAGTCCTCAAACTGATTCTTAATGACTTGGAGAGGTCCCTGTCTGTAGACTTTCCCAGTACAATAGTCTCCTGATTTCCTGACTGCCAACACCAAGGGTGTTGATTATGGATCCAAGTAAAACAAAATCATTGCCAGTTTCAATCTTTTCTCCATCTATCATCATATTGCCTTTTGGCCCCATGGTGAGAATTTTTGTTTTCCTGACCTTGAGATGCAATCCATATTGAAGGGTGTATTGTTTGATCTTTTGCAGCAAGTGTTTCAATTCCTCATCACTTTCAGCAGGTCATAACCAGTTTGTAGTATTGAACACTAGGGTTACTCTTCTGGAAATTCGAAGCAGACTGACACTTCAAAAGCCACATAAACATTATGAGGTGATTTAAAAGGTCATGACTTGGGTCAGATGCACCTTAGTTGTTGGTAACATTTTTGCTCTTTCATGTTTTAAACAGGTCCATGGTAGCAGATTTACACAATGAAATATGTTGTTTGATTTCTTGACTGTTTCCATGGTTGTTGATTGTAGGTCCAAGTAATATGAAATACTTGACAACTTCAATCCCCTCTCCGTTCATCATTGGTCATGTGGTGAGGACTTCTCTTTCTCTAGATTGAGATATATTATAATCTACACTGAAAGCTATATAGTCTTAGTCTTCATTAATATGTGCTTCACATGGTCTTCACTTTTAGCAAGCCAAGTTATGTTCTCTACACATCACAGGGCGATAACAAGTCTTCCTCCGGTCCTGATGCTGTGTTCTTCTTCTTACAGTCCAGAGTCCTTGATTATTTGCTCAGCACACAATTGTAGAGTCAAAAAATCCATTTTGCTGGTTGGTAGGTGAGTAACACATCGGTTCCTGAAATTATCTCCTAATTTTCTGTTCTTGGCCCTCTTTAGCTAAATATCCTAAAACAATGTAAAAGTGTGTGTGTTTTAGAAAATAGTTGGTTTTTCAACTTTATGGCCACCTTTGTAAAAGCCTGGCTTGACTCCAAACACCCCCTCCACTGGTCGCCTGCCTCTGATGACAGTAGGAACTCTGGCCTTCTTAAAGATGCAGGCAAAGATAGCATTTAAAAATCATCAGGTTTGCAAAATAAAACTTTTCTCCCCTGAGCTGTAGATAAAATGATAAGCCTGTGACCAGAAGAACACTTTCACAGGAGGTCACCCTGCCCATCACCTCCCACCCAATCCATATAAATCAGTCTCAGAAGCCTTCAATAAACTGCTCATTACTGACCAGTCCCACCACAGCTGCCTGATAGCATCTCACTCCTCCTTCAAAGAGGCAGGGCAGGCACTTTTCAAAACACCTCTGTTCCTTCCAATACTTACATCTTGCTCATGGTGTCAAAATAGAAGTACAATTATAAACATTGTTAAGCCTCTGTACCCAAAGGTAAATGTTTACTGGCTTGAAAATACGATCTGCATCTGAGCTGGTTGGTCAAATGCAACCTTTTAGTGGAGAAATATACTTTAGTTAAGGATTTAACTACAGTGCTTTCTGACTTCATCCTCTTTGGAAGGGAACACCTGGGGACTGTCTTTTACATCTATTTCTTTCACATGGTAAATAGTGGCAATATGCAGAGCAGGAATCTTCTCCTCCACTCCAAAAGCTAAAACTGAGCTTTTCCTTCTAGAAATAAAAACAGAGCTGTCTAGCAGAAAGCCAGAGATGGGAGATGAAATAATAGAGGCGTGTCTGCGCTCTCCTTTTCTGCCTCCTGCATCTTGTGGGTGGACAGTGACTGCGGCTTTCACAGCCAGCGCCTGAATGTATGGCTGCCTTTAGTGCCTGGGGCCAGAGGAGATTTCTTTACTGGAGATGCAATCAGCTCTACCCAATCAGTAAGAAGGGTTAATCAGCTGATCGATTGGTCCCGAGCAGCCGGTCCTGGCTCCTCTCCGACTGGCTCTAGCCTGGCCTTGGGGCAAGAGGTTGGGAACTTTTAATTATCCACAGCAGCTACTGCCCTGATTGAATGGTCAATGGGTTTACTACTGAGGCGGCACTGCTTGAATAATAATAGAAAACAATGCGCACACTGGCGAGTGCAAACAGAGGACCAGGAAAGGCACTGGGATGTGTATCAAGCACGTTAAGACCATTTAATTGCCTAGCAGAAGCCAAATCTTAAAGGTCTAGAAGATATTTTATAGCAGCCTGGTAGGTGCTGAGGGAGAGAGCAGCAAGGTGTTATTTTCTTTTGCGGTCTTTGGTCCGTGACCAGGGCTGGCTGCTTGCTTGCTGCTGTCCCAGGACAAAGGATGACTTGCTTGCCCTGGTGGTTAAGATACGATCACTAGAGGACCTTTGTATTTGACATTTGCAGGCACTGCCAGGATTTAATTATTTTTCCACTGTGAACTCCCTTGAAAAAATACAAGCTTCTTGTAGTTAAACTGTAAGGAACCCTGATGGGACAGTGGTGAAGCCCTCAACTACTAACCAAGAGGCCAGTGGTTCAAGCCCACCAGCTGCTCATTAGACAAAGATGTGATGATTTGTTTCAGTAAAGATGTACAGACTCGGGAACCTTATGAGCAATTCTTGGCCTTTTAGGATGGGAATTGGCCTGGGTCAGATGGGTTTACATTGTTAGCTGTTTATTGGGCCCCAGTGTGTCAGAGGCCCACAATAGGACAAGATTCAGAACTGTTGTTCATAGGGCCACTATGAGTCATACTTGACTTGACATAATGGACATTAACGACAAGTAGGAGATACCCATTCTGAGAAAGAAATGCAAGAATAAAACATGCCAGACAACATAGACAGTATTCACATCTAGGGGTTTCAGGTTTGTGTGGTGGAGATGGTTCCACTTCACACTCCAAGAGAGAATAAATGATAACTCAAATAATCTTTATAGTATTTGAATCTGTCCTTTCTCTGCTAAAACAGCTAACTTATGGATGGTTCTCTCCTCTCAAGAAGATAAAATCAACAAGTGCCCTAGAAAAAAAATTACATCTGTGTTCAAGTTCTTGGTAAATGTCAGAGAAGAGCAAACGAATCAGCCAACAATGCTATGTTCTGCCAAGGTTAGATAATGATAGGACATAATGGTTAAGTTCTCAGCTACAGCCAAAAAGGCTTGCAGATTGTACTCACCTAGGCCTATTAAGAGAGACAAAACCTGGCAAGATACTCTCTTAAAGGTTGTTATTTTTCCTGTTGTTATAGTTGGTGCTGGTGTTAGTGTTGTTGTTGCTGTTGCTGCTGCTATTGGGTGTCATTGAGTCATTTCTGACTCAGTACCGTCTTCTCCTATACTTCTGCCCACTGTGGCAGAAATGTTACTCTGGGAATTGCTTTGATTTGGAGGTGACTTGAGGGCACAACAACTGAAAAAGGTATGTTTGGGGTGAATGGAAAAGAGAAAAGGACAACCCATATGGCACAGAGACCAGTGTTTGCAGGGGTGTTGAATCAAAGTCAAGTAAAACCCCTATTTTTAGGTGTCAACTGGGCTCTTGGTCAAGATGCTTAGATGGCCAAAGAGCAGAATGTGTGCCATTTAAGTGAATCCAATGTAAAAATTGGCCTTTCCCCTGCAATTTCACATAAACATGGAGTGTTCATCAGACTGCCAGAGTCATTACTATTTATATTACCATATCCTGGCTGTGTGTAGTCAATTCATAATTGTCCAGTTTTTCTAATTAATCACAAAAGATTTTTGTTTTGCCTGCAGCTAGTTCTGGGGTGACTCACAATGGCAAGCCAAAGCTCATACATCAAACACAGGCCCTTTCTCACTCCAGCCTTCTGCTGGGGAATGCTGCTCCGGCCTTACCAGAGCCACACTGCGCATGCGCAGCCTCGGGCAGAGGAGAAGCTGGGGCTCTGTCCTCAACTGGGTGACTTGTTATTTTTATCTGATGCTTGCGTTCTCAGGTCAAATCAGATCCAGATAGAGGCTTTGAAACACAGAGCACTGCTTCTCTCATCTCTTTCTCTCTCTGGCCTTACTCTTTTTATGCTTCTTCTGAATTGTTCAAGATCCTAGACTTTCGAAAAGCAAAATCTAGATACCAGCTTTCGCATTCTTTGGTCCTTGCATGATGCCCTTCTGTGGAAGCTTTTGCAACAAAATAATGTCCTCCAGAGTTGAAAATGCAGGGGTTTTTTTGTGTTGAAAATACAGGTTTTTGTGGGTTTGTGTGTGTTGTTTTTTTTTTTTGGTTTTTTGTTTTGTTTTGTTTTTTTGGTGAGAAACTCCAAAATTTAGGAGTGGAGACTGTATTTGAAAAATGCTTGGATTAGTTTTTTGTGTTTTATCTACCCTCACTCATGAAAGGGCAAGGCAGCAAGAAAAGCTGGTTATGAGGTATTTCTCTTATTGAAAGCACCTTGGCGCTTCAGCCAGTGACCAATGGAGAAGGACAAATGACCTCTGTGACTGCTAGGAGGAAGACCGATGACAGCTAGCATGAGTCAAACAGCGAGATCCATTTTATACCAGAAATTAGAAAGTGTATTGAAGAGGGGACATGTATAGGCTGCCTTGTATAATCCATTCTGTGTCGGGTGAACTTTGAGGTGAGATGGATTGATTAAGCAAATCTCTCTTCAGATTCCGTGTACATTTGTATGCTGTCTCTCTGTCCATAGGAGTTGCGGTACTATCTCACAGGCCTACTTGTCTGGTGATTTGAATCTACCAGTAGCTATGTTGGAGAAAGATGGGCAGTCTCCTCCTTGAAATTTACAGCCTCAGAGACCTGCTGGAGGGTCAGCTCTAAATCATTTCCCACTGAACAGCAATGAGGAGGAGCATCACAGCGACAGGAAGAAGACAGGCTGCCCCAAAGCTCCTTGGGAACTTCAGGCATCCACAGATGCATTGGAGATGTTAGACCTTGCAGACTTCATATATTAATGAATTTTGCAAGTACCATGTATTTGTTAATTGTATTGATAAATTGTTATAATAAATGTATTCTATTAAGCACCAAATTTGTATAATTATTTATGTAAACACTGATTGCAAGCCCATCTTGTTACCACTGGTGCAGCTTTCCAAGCCCCTTTGTTGTATTATACTGACAAAATAACACCTTCTCCAGGAAGTTTCCCCAGACTACCTGCTGCCACCTGTTTCCTCTCTGTGTCCTGCTAACTGCCTCTGCCATAAAAAAAGTGTTCCTGCACTCCCATAAAAACTCCTAAGCAGTCGTGGTGATATGATGGGTTTAATGGTGAGCTGCTCACTGAAAGGTCGCAGTGGCTCAAATTCGCAGAAGATGATGCAATCCACTCTAGTTAAGATTTAAAGACTTAGCACAACTACTAAAAATTGTCATGAATTAAAATCACCTCTATGGCAGTGATTTTAGGTTTATTATTATAAAAGCTTCTACCTACACTACTACACATGTCACAGAATATTCAAACAGTTTATCTGACCATTGAGAGGGAAGATTGTTTCACGTGCTTTCCTCTTCAACAAGACAAATTGACTCAGTGGCCACAACAACAGACTCCAGCACAGCAGGGATTGCAAGGATGGGACACATCCGGCAGGGTTTTGATCTGTCTCTCCGAGTTGAAGCCAACTCAATGTCACTTAACAGCTTGTCTTCAGTATGTGTCTTCATATGTAGCCATAAGAGAGAGATACTTCAAACCAGAATAATCTGATGTATAGTCAGACGGAAAATCCCATAGTAATTGTAAAGGATAAAGATAATAGAACATGCATTTCTATATTCATTTCTCAGGTTGTGATTTTAGGATTACATGAACTTTTCTACTCTCTCACTGGTGACTCATTCTGTTGTTCTTTGGAAAATTGAGTGAATCGGGCCAGGACATTGGTCAAATCCCACCATTCCCCACCATTCTTTATCATTGCCAATATTTAACTCCTTCTGAATCATAGCAAGAACAAAAATTTAAAATGAAGTTATAATATCATGATTTATAAAAAGAAAAATAAGCACCTCAAACAAATTACCATCAGATCCAATTCATAGCTGGTCATCCAGCAGGTTTTCAGAGGCTGTAACTCACATGGGAGATTATAGAAGAAGATTGCCCAACACTATCTCTCAAAGCAGATGGTAGATTCAAACTGCCTGCCTTTGGGTTTGCAGTGCAACTACCTACCTATCCACTAAAGCTCCCTATATCTCATTTGGAGAAAGCCAAACATACCTGGCTCATGTGTTACCTTACCTTTTGACTTCACAGTTTTGCATGTGTGAAAGGTGAAGGTGGGGAGTTCAAAGAGACAGCTGCCTGTTTGATCTAATTAGTCTATTTTTCATTCTTCACAGAATCACTGGGAAGAGGGATTCCAGATAGCCCTTAGATCTCAAGTTTTTTCAGATGGGAAGAGTTAGAGCTTCTTTAACACAAACCAAATCGACCAGACTTACCGCCAAGAAGTCAGTCCTGACTTACAGCAGCCCTGTAGGACAGAGAAGAGCAGCCCTGCACTGCAACACTTTTTTCCCATGAAGTAGCTGGTAAATTCACACTGCCAGCTTTTGGTTACTTGTAGAATGCATTAGCCACACGCCAAAAAACTGTTTCTTTACAACAAAAGATGACTCATTTACAAAGAACCTGAAGCTACTTGGTCTTTCAGACATCATCAGTACAACACAACCCATTGCTGTCAAATTGGAACCAATTCATAAATATCATATTGAGACATAAATATTTATCAAGCAGGCACCATATGCCAGCACAGAACTCTGAAGAAATGGTGCATTACGTATTGTGCTACTAACGAAAGGTTCTGACTCGATGGCAATGAAATAAGGATGGTGATGAGTTACTAACGGCCTTTATGCAAAGAGTAGTGTGACCACACATTTTCAGCTTATTTGGGTAAGTAGCAAGCTATGACGGCTGGGTTGTATGGTAAGCCTGCATTCGTGATAACTTTGTAACAAGGTGTCTGACTCTCTTGCAGAGTGGCTGTACCACTAGTGAGAAATAAGATTTTTTTTCTATTGGTCCACAGCCTCGCCAGCATTTGGGGTTGTCCCCAGAAGGTTTTAAACTCCTGGTTGGGTCTTGTACAGTACACCTGTGTGGTCCATCTCAGAACACCCACTACATGCTGATCCACAAAACCAGGACAAACTCACTGACATCTCGTTAATTCTGATTCATAGCCACTCTCCACTGGGCTCCTGACGCTCTAAGTCTTTATTGAAGGAGACTTACCATCTCTTCACCAAAGAGCTGCTGGTGGATTCAAACTGCCAAAGGGGCACAGCCACCTTTGATCTAGCAGCACAACTACCTAGAGACTATGCTACTGCCAGAGCTTCCTTCCTGTTCTTTTCATAGCTGAGAAAAGTTTGAAATAATCAAAATATCCTCCAAACCCTTTCCTAATTCTAGTACATGAAAACCCAAGAGAATGTCCTTCAACAGGTTAAAAGCAAAATCAAAAAAACAAAAATTCTGATACATCCAAATAATGGAATTACAATCTTGAGGTGCAGTTCCTAAGGGCTGAGCTAATAACAAAAAAGATCAGTTGTTTGAACACACCAACAGTTTCATGAGAAAAAAGAATGAATAAATCTTTACCTTGGTTTCCACCAGAGTGGAAGCATCAAATGAACCACACTATGAAACACCCTGGAAACCAAGGTAAAGATTGATTGTTTATTGGTTGGTTGGTTGGTTGGTTGGTTGGTTGGTTGGTTGGTTGGTTAGTTGGCTGGATGGTTGGTTGGTTGGTTGGTTGGTTGGTTGGTTGGTTGGTTGGTTGGCTGGTTGGTTGGTTAGTTGATTGGTTGGTTGGTTTGTGTGTCTGCTTTGTCTTGAAGGTAACAGGAAAACAATAAGGACAAGAAGGGCTTCAAATAGGTATGTTTGAGAATCAGACTTATGTTGAGTGTGTCACACATTGAGTTAGTCCAAAACTGGCAGTACAAGTCCTCCAACCACTCTGGGAGAAAGAGGAGCAATTTCCTCCCATAAAGATTTACAGCCTTGGTAACCAGATGAAGGGTTATTAAGGATTGAAACCAACTTGATAACTGTGTGTTTGAGTAGAATCATTCTGACTGCAGTGTGAGCAACTTAGAGGTAGGACACAGACCAGTAGGAGCATCCTTAGGCCACCACCACAGTGATTGAGGAGGGAGACGCTGGAAGCCCAGTCTAGAATAGTGACACTAAGGATGGAGGGAAGTACATGGATTTTAGAGATTTAGGAAAAGGCGAGAAAGAGGAGTTTCTGCGTTGTGCAGATGATCATGCACATAACTAAAAGATTGGAGATTCATGTTTACTCAGAAGCACCTTGGGGGGGAAAAAAGGTCTGGTGATCCAAGAAAGCAGCAGAAACTTGAAGCACAATTCTACCCTGATGTGCACAGGATGGTCAAAAGTGGAACTGACTTCCATGGGGCACGGTGATTCAGTGGTAAAATGTTCTCCTTCTGTGTGGGAAATATAGATAGACTATCAGTCAGCATGTCTCACATGCAGCCACCTCTCGCCTGTTGTCCATTTTGTCACCCAACAGACCACAGGGATGGTGCAGGACCAACCAGTGTTTTGTTCTGTTGTGCATGGAGCCGCACGCGATAGAGGCCAACTTGACAGTAGCTAGAAACAGCAAAGGAAAACCAAGAGAGGAAAGGAATTCACGGCTCTTCCAGTTCATTCCTTCCTCATTTCAAAGCCTTCCATTCTGCTTTATTTAATGAATGTGCTCAAGCATGAAATATAGAAACCAAGGAGAAGGAAAAGGTTCAGAAGAAAGAAATTCTGAGTGAGACTAAGCCCACCCGAATCCCTCCCTGTTAATAACTGGCACATTATGAACTTTTTTTTTCACTCATCTAATACACATTTCCTTCGACATTATAAGACTACATATTCACATATATTTGAAACGGAAAGAGAGTGATTAAGATTCCCTCATCAAAGTCTGAGCCACTCCCACCCCACATCCCACTCCACCTCCCACCTGGATACAGATGCTTCATCCTTAGGTCCAAAAGTCTCCATTCTCTTCTCCAGACTTAAGTCTTTCCTTGTTTAAAATGGAGCAGCATGGATATTTAGTCCTCTGAAGACTATAGCCTTCAATATGGATTGAAGCTCAGCATCAAGAAGACAAAGGTTATCACCACTGGGCCAAGTGACAGAACCATGATAGATGGAGAAGAGATTGAGGTTGCTGACAATTACAGCTTGCTTGGCTCCACAATCAACACTCTTGGCATTAGCAATCAGGAAATCAAAAGACAAATAGCACTGGGAAAATTGGCTGTCAGGGACCGCTCCAGAGTACTGAGAAGCAACAATGTCAACCTAGAGAATAAGGTGTGCTTGGTCCAATCCACGATCTTTGCAATTACTTGCTATGCATCAGAGAACTGGACAATGACTAAGGATGACAGAAGAAGAATTGATGTTTTTGAGTTGTGGTGCTGGAGAAGAGTCTTGAACACCATGAACCCCCAAGAAAACAAATATGTCTGTTTTAGAGAAGGTAAAATCAAATTTCTCCTTGGAGGTTAGAACTCTGAAGCTCTGTCTCATATACTTTGGGCATGATGCCAGGAGTAATTCCACCACACATAATAACAACAGTATGCTCATGTAATAAGAAAGGTGGAGGTATAGCACAGGAGAGGAAGACCCCAGATGAAATGGATTGATATAGTGACTGGGGCAATGAGGTTAGGTGTGTCGGAGTCAGTGAGACTGGCTCAGGACAAGACAGGCATCAAAGCTGTTGTACACAGAGTCATGATGAGACTCAGGTAAGTCTATATCACATAATAACAACAACACTATCCAGTGGCCTTGTGGTAAGAAGCTTCCTTGCAGTCCCAAGTATATGAAGTTCACATCCACCAGCTGCTCCATGAGAGAAAAATGTGATATGTCTTGAAATACAATATTGTGAGCGACAGGATAATATCCACACACATACATGGAAGTCCAGTGAATACCACTATCATTCAGATATATACACAAACAACAAGAGCCAAAGAAGAAGAAATAGAAGATTTCTGCCAACTTTTGTAGTCAGAGATCAATATAACATGCAATCAAGATGCATTAATAATAACGGGTGACTAAAACGCAAAAGTTGGGAACAGAGAAGAAGGATCAGTAGTTGGAAAGTATGGACTTGGTGGCAGAAATGAAGCTGGAGATAGGATGATAGAATTTTGCACAATCAACAATTTTATTCATTGCAAATATATTTTATAAGAAACATAAATGCCATCAAGAAAACAAAGATTCTCACCACTGGGCCAACTGGCAGCATCATGATGAATGGTGAAAAGATTGAGACTGTTAACAACTTTAATTTGCTTGGCTCCACAATCAACATTCTTGGTACCAGCAGCCAGGAAATCAAGAGACAAATTGCACTGGGAAAGTCAGCTCTCAAGGATCTCTTCAGAGTACAGAAGAGCAACGATGTCAGTCTGGAGACTAAGGTGTGTCTGATCCAGGTCATAGTCTTCCCAATTACTTGTTATGCATCATAAAACTGGACAATGGATAGAGATGATAGAAAGAAAATTGATGCCTTTAAGCTGTGGTTCTGGAGAAGAGTTTTGAATATACTATTGACTGCCAGGAGAACAAACAGGTTTGTACTATAGAAGGTGAAGCTGGCATGCTTCTTGGAAGCAAGGATTCTGAAGTTTCATCTGACATATTTTGGGCATGTTGCTAGGAAGGACCAGTCCTTAGAGAGGAACATTATGTTTGGAAGGGTAGAAGGATGGAGAAAGAGAGGGAGATTTTTGATGAGATGGATTGATACAGTCACTGGGGTAATGACAGTAGGTGTGTGGAGACATTAAGTTGTCACAGGATAGAGTAAGTTTCAGGGTTGTTGTACATAGGGTCACTATGAGTCACAAATGACTCAATGTCACATAACAACAACAATAAAAACAAAATCAAACTAAGTAAAATTGCTTTGGAATTACCTAGCATTAATGTATTAGTTAAGAAGAAAACCTTTTGAGGGGAGCTCTGGTGGCCTAGTGGCAAGAAACTGAACTGCAATCCCAGAGGAACACGGTTCGAATCCACCAGACACTCTGCCGGAGAAGGAGGCGCAATATCCTCCTGTACCAGTCAGATCTGATTTGACGGTACACGTACACAAAATTAATAAA
>NW_006399851.1:3753830-3756837 GCF_000299155.1 Elephantulus edwardii
ACACAATAATAACACAGGTATTATGAGCAAAACTGTTGTAATAGAATGAACCACATCATACTCCTCAAAAAAGTATAGAACATTCTCATCATAGGTCTGTGTTGCTGCACCCCTTGTCCTCCTCACACCCGACACCAACCACTAGGGACTGTCACAAAAAACATCCAAACTGAGACATCTCTCATAGCAAAGATCTACACCACACAGAAAGGGAAGTTTTTATCTGTTTTTAGAAAAAAAAATTTAAACGACCTAAAAGAAAATGAGAAATTCAAAATGTCAACCATGAGAAAATTTCATATGACTATCAAAATAACTCCAGGAACTCTGGGTGTCTGGTCATCACTTCTACTTTGTTTCCACCCATTTCTTATATTCTGCAAAGTCAGTTTCTCCTTCCCCTAGAACAGATTCTGAATTCACAATGACATGCTCTTCTTCTAATGAAGACTATCTATGAACACATGGTCTTAGATTCTCTAATGCTCACGTGAGGGAAATTTGGTAACCTAGTTGGTAAAGAATTGCACTGCCAAACCAGACAAGTGTTTTAAATCCAGAAGCTATTCTGAAGAAAGATGGACATTCTCCTCCCATGTTCCCTTCAGCCTTTGAAAACCAACTAGAGGATCAGTTATGAGTCGGTCCTGATTCAACAGCACATAACAACAACAGTATGCTCGTGTAATAAGGCCTCTTCGCTGAGAATAAGCACTCTGCCAGGTAGCTGGATAAAAGAGTAAATTCTTTTCATATGCTTCTAAAAGAGTTTTCCAAAACGTAATTGAATAGCTTCATTACAAAAAAAGTACTATTCATAATTTGAAAAATAATCTCTGTGTTAACAAGATTGCGAAATCTATCCATTCTTTTCTTTACTTAACTGAAGTAGTAAGAATGCAGTTACGAAATTCCAAATCAACAAAAGGAATTTTAGAGCCTGTCGTAAAAAAAAGCTCAGATAACACCCAAAACCAGGAAAGGTGTGAGTCACAGTTCTACCCTTTCTCCATATAAATTAGGCCTTTAAACTGAGATCATTGTAAATTGGGTTCTATAAAGAAGACTGTAGCATCAGGACTGGAAGAAGAATGTGTTCCTCTGAATTGGAGGAGGATTCACCAACAACCTATGTTATACAGATGACACAATCAACCAACCTTGCTTTCAGAAAATGAAGAAGACTTGAAGCACTGCCTACATAAGATCAAAGACTACAGACTTCAATGTAACTTACATCTCAACATCAAGAAAACCAAACTTCTCACTATTGAACATCACAATAGATGAAGAAAAGATTGGACTTGTCAACAATATCCTTTTATGAGATCCACAATCAACATTCACGCTTAACTGCAGTCAAGGAATCAGCAGACTTGTGGCATTGGAAAACATCTACTATCAAGGACCTCTCCAAAGTTCTAAAGAGGAAGGATGTCCGTTTTCACTAACAAATACTTTTAGTTCTGGTTACCTAGTGGTAAGAAATTGCACTGCCATTCCAAAGACAGGTGGTTCAAATCCATCACCTGCTCCATGGACCATCTCCTGTGCAATTTACAGCATCTGAAAACCCTTTGGAGGATCAACTACGAGTCGATTACAACATGATAGCACATAATAACAATAATTTCTCTTTAATCTACCGATACAACATTCAAATTTGTAACGGGGCTTCAAAAGTGGTGGAAACTGACCCTAAAAATAAAAATAACCATGGAATACCTGATAAAACATCTATGTTCGGCCTTGGAAAGTAAGAAATATTGGCAGTACTGCTGTGGCTACATAAATCCATAGACATCAAAACTACCTCCTTAGTGAAAGTGGAGAAGAAAATGTGGAGGGACATCTTGTGCAGATTGCTTGGTATTACCTTGCATCAAGCAAAATAGATGCTGAAATTCTACAGCCACAAGAAAGACAAATGGTCATTGAATAAAGGGAGCTTTGATGTCATGGTTGAGATGCTTTCAGAATAGAATCTGGTCCTAATATAATACCAAATTAAAGTAAAGCATCAGTTTTTCATCTGCACAAGTCAGACTACGTTTTCAAGTGTCCTGGCAAATTGTGTGAAGAAGAAACTTGTCATGGACAAAGTTTGTGAAATCTTAGGGATTGAATTTGATAGTCCACCTAACATCTATCATCTACTGCTCTGGTAGGAATAGTTAAGTGAAAGGAATATTTCTAGAATTTCTCCTTTCAAAGGGGTTAAAAGGCTTCTGACATTCTGACATTCACTTCTAACATTCTTAAAGAAGTGGAAAATGATATAGGCTAAGCACAATGAAGTGGGCCATGCTCAAAGTTACAATAATGCTGCCACTATAACTGGAATCCATAGAGGCACATAAGCCGTTCTTAAAGGGAAGATCAGGAAAGGTATTTTCAGTGATGCATGTGTGACCCAATAGCTTAGTTTGTGTGATCAGCACTCTTTTGCTGAAATGCATGGTGCACGAGATTTTATTGGAACCCTTGAGATATTGCTTTCTTTCTTTGTTATTTCCACCCACTGATGGGATGTGTTAATCGACATGGGTGGAGTGTCAGAGAATAACTATCCACAACACATTGAGGGGCTCATAATGCTGCCGTTAAGCCAAAAAAAGGAAAGCTTAGCAAGTTGGGGAAGACAAACTCTTTGTGATCTCCAGGAACACTGGATACAGGAGGAACAGCAGGCGATCTTTTGCTTGACCTCTGTGATCTCTCTTCACTGTGCTACCTGCCCTTCTGAGGTGATGTACTTCAGGAAATGACTCTTACATAGTAATATCTACAGACTAAAGATTTTTTTTAATTAGGAAAAACATATTGGGGGTACAAGGAGGTGAGGGTTGGGGGCAGAAGGGTGAGGATGGGCCAGGATGCAGTTGCAGAGCTGCACAATTTGGTCGGTGGGGGGAGCAGGTGAAGGAGATGATGAGGGTCCAGTGGACACCAGATGCTACAGAGGAATGACAAGCATTGTACAATAGTGATTAAACCAACTATCTTA
>NW_006399851.1:3757737-3759813 GCF_000299155.1 Elephantulus edwardii
AGAAGCATTCAACAGAACAAAATATGTGGTGCATTTAGGATGTCTGTCCTCTTGTGCATGCTGCCACTGTTAAGGTCGTCAGACTCACAGTGACTTTCAGCAATCCACTGCATAGGTAATCATCTTTTTTTGGCCTGTACAATGCATAGGTAATTGTCTTCTTTGGCCTGTCCAAGGAAACCCAAACCTGCAGATGGCAGGCATGCATCCCATCCCCCACCTCCTACACAGGCAGCCAGTGGGGTGCACGCCCCCCCCCAGCAAGGGTGGCTGTTGGGGGCACACCTCCCCACCCCGCCGCATGGGCGCTTGAGGGTGTGCGGCCCCTCTTGTGCGGGTGGCAGGAGGGCGCCTACTTCCCCCACAGCCACCATGCTGGCTCCAAGAATTCTCTCCAGATCATGTCCACCTTGTGGCAGTTTGTTGGCTTCACTGTACCAGTCTTGAGGAGGGCCGGTGCCCAGCATCCATCCTGGGTGAGGGAATCCATTCATTCCGGCTGTGGAAGCCTCATGGAGCTGCAGGAGCTGTGCGGCAGTGTGGGCTCTGCCGGGAGAGGGTTGGGAGCCACAAGACTCACCCATTCCTCCTTGGGAATCCTTGAATTCCTGCTGTTGAGCCTCGATCTTCACTGAGGGCCAGTCATCAACTATTTAAGTGTTCAATTATCAATAAGCCGAAGTCTGTGGAAGGCCATAATGGCCCTGCTTTAAGTGGGTCGCTGCTCCCGCAGCTCACCACGCTGTCTCTGACTCCGCTGCCATCTTGGATCTCCCCCAGACTAAAGATTTAACTTTCTAGGAAGTGGTAGTAATGCTAGAATCACTAGGACCACTCTGCATGAGGAAGAAAGTCATCTAGTGCAGCATTCAATTGAATAGACGCTTTTAGAATTAGAGTTAAAAATGGAATTGCAGAAAGATCTTCTGTTCAACTTGGAAATTTTGAGCATCTGTATCTATAAACAAAGTCCAGTTCAGAGCAAGCCATCAGGCTGCAGCAATCAGCCCTAGTTCACAACATGGATCTTCATCTAGTTGGGTTCCGGTCAACTCATCCTTAGTTATATGTGGCTAGATTTAAATGGCATCAGCTCCAAGTTCAGAGTCCAGACTCCTGTTGGCCTTATCACTCAGCCCTATCTGATGCTTTTGCAACTCAGTCACATATCTATCACTGAAGAAGAGTTAAAGGTTTTCATTCCAAAACTGACCATTTCTGTGATAAGGTATCAGAGAGTGAGATTTTACTAGAAATGTCAAGATTGAGAAATGGAAGGTGTTAAGGATTGAGCACTTAGATATTTTGACATCCATAGCTGAAAGGAATTTTATAGAGTCTTTCTTAAAAATTCTTTCTTAAAGATTATAGAATCTTTCATAAAGCCTAAAATTATTTCTGTCTATTAGTATGTCTGGCTTCATGTAAGAGGAGCTTTTCAAAGAGCACGAAGAACTGTTTTCAGTGTACCATAAGAAAGGCAAGGTTTTCTGATCTTGTGATATCAATTGAAAATGAGTGGGGAAAGGTATTTATTTTAATAATTTACAAGTTCAAGCTTTGAAGTCCAGGAAAATAAAATTTTAGTTGTAATGTTCACTAAGTGCAGAAATGCTTGTATTGTTTTTTGCTTATGATATTCTTTTATTTATTTATATATTTGCATACATATCTGCCCACTCCTACGTTGTTTGAGACCTTAATAATCATGTAAACCTACTGCATTGCTAATATAAAATGGATCTTGGCTGAAAGTAGAGATAACCAGAAGTATATCTATTTGTGTTTTGTTGACTATACACAGGCATTTGACCTTGTGGATCACAACAAATTGGACTAACATTGAGAAGAATGTTGTTGTTGTTGTTGTTGTTGCTGTTGTTATTATGTGCCATCGAGTCGCTTGCGACTCATAGTGACCCTATGTACAACAGCCCTAAACCCTGCTCTATCCTGTGTCAATTGCACTGCCTCTGACACTCCCATCCTGATAACCCCAGTCACCGAATCAATCCACTTCATAGAGGGTCTTCTCCTCCTTCGCCGTCCCTCCATGCTTCCAAGCATGACGTCCCT
>NW_006399851.1:3761078-3762574 GCF_000299155.1 Elephantulus edwardii
TTGGAGAAAGATATCATGTTTCAAGGGTAGAGGATCAGCACAGAAGAGGAAGACCCTGGATGAGATAGATTGACACAGTAACTCTGGTGATGGCATCAGATGTGTCAGAGATGGTGAGATTGTTCCAGGATAAATCAAAGTTAAGAGTCATTGTTCATATAGTAGCTATGAGTTGTAATCAACTGGATGGCACATAACAATAATAATGTGTTGAGCTATGGAATGAGGGATATCATTGCTGGTATCAGATGAATCTTGATGGTTTACTTGTGTATATTGACTGCAGAAAAGCATTTGATTGTATAAATCATAACAAACTATCACTAACATTGAGAAGAATGGGAAACCCAGAACTTAATTGTACTTATGTGAAACCTATGGCACATAACAACAACAACAACAACATGCATAGACTAAGATGAAGTTGTTCTAACAATTGATACATAGTTTAAAATCAGAAATGTGTGTGTCAGGGTTCCATCCTTTCTCCATATTGATTCAATCTGAGTGCAAAGCAAATAATTCAAGAATTTGATTTATATAAAGAAGAATGTGGCATCCGGATTGGAAGAAGATTGATCAAAAACCTGCATCACGCAGATGATACAACCTTGCTTGCAGAAAGTGAAGAGGACTTGAAACACTTGTTGCTATGGATTACATCTCAACATCAAGAAAACAAAATTCCTCAACAATAAGCCAGATTGGGCACAATAATAAAAGATGGGGAAAAGACTGAAGTTGTCAACAATTTCATTTTACTTGAAGCCACAATCAACACCCATGATAACAGTAGTCAAGGAATTACAAAACATCTCACATTGGGAAAATTTGTTGTAAAAAAATCTCTCTAATGCACACGCATGTTTATCACAGCTTTGTTCACAATAGCAAAGAGTTGGAAACAACCCAAGTGTCCATCAACAAACGAACGGATACAGAAGCTGTGGTATATTCTACACTGAATTGAAAAACAAGGAACTTATGAAATATTATTCAAAATGGGTGACCCTGGAGGACATTATGCTGAGTTGAAATATCTCAGTCACAAAGGACAAATACAGCATACTGCCACTGTTCTAAAATAGGACTGACATCGGTTTTGGAGGGAGACTGAGAAAGATGGGATAAATTACATATACTGAATTGAGACAGATGAGGGAGTGAACTGTTTAAAAGGGATATATGATTAGGTATTATTGTCATGACAGGAGTCCAGAATGAAGGCAGCATAATGAAGTGGACTTGGGGGAAGGGATTGCATAACAGTGAAAGAATTTTTCTTTTACTTTTCTTTTTTTTTATTGGGAAAAACATATTGGGGGTACAAGGAGGTGAGGTTTAGGGGCAGAAGGGTAACGATGGGCCAGGATGCAGTTGCAGAGCTGCACAGTTTGGTCGGTGGGGGGAGCAGGTGAAGGAGATGATGAGGGTCCAATGGGGACCAGATGCTACAGAGGAGTGACAAGCATTTTCTGATGGTAATCAAACCAACT
>NW_006399851.1:3763794-3778587 GCF_000299155.1 Elephantulus edwardii
CAGGAGGGCACCCACTTCCCCCACAGCCACAATGCTGGCTCCAAGAATTCTCTCCAGACCAAGTCCACCTTGCGGCAGTGTGTTGGCTTCACTGTACCAGTCTTGAGGAGGGCCGGTGCCCAGCATCCATCCTGGGTGAGGGAATCCGGTCATTCCGGCTGTGGAAGCCTCATGGAGCTGCAGCAGCTGTGCGGCAATGTGGGCTTTGCGGGAGGGGGTTGGGAGCCATGAGACTCACCCATTTCTCCTTGGGAATCCTTGAATTCCTGTTGTTGAGCCTCGATCTTCACTGAGGGCCAGTCATCAGTCTGTGGAAGGCCATAATGGCCCTGCTTTAAGTGGTTCACTGCTCCCACAGCTCACCACGCTGTCTCTGCTTCCGCTGCCATCTTGGATCCCCACAGCTCTTCTTTTACTTTTCAAAGAGAAGAGCGAACTGGGGAGGTCAGGAAGGGTTCAGGGAAGTTGGCCAGGGAAAAAAGTGCAACAATGAATGAATGAAAATCCGAAGTCTCTGTAAACTTTCATTAAAAGGAATTAATTAAAAAAGGGAAGGGGGGGGGAATCTCTCCAAACTGCTAGAGAAAAATGAAGCTAGTTCAAAGTTTGCCTGATACAAACCATGGCATTTTTTATTGATTCTTATCCATCTGAAATTTGGACTATAAGTAAGAATGGCATAAGAAGAATCAGTGTGTTTGAGTTGTGGTGTTGCAGAAGAGTACTGAATATGCTGTGGACTGCCAAAAGAACAAACAATTTTGTCACTGAGGAAGTGAAACCAGAGTGCTGCTTATAGGTAAAGATGGTAAAACTTTCATAGTAGTAGAAAAGTGATATAAAGACATCGCTTTGGGTACTTGTCAGGAGGGGCCAGCCCTTGGAAAAAGATCATGCTGGAAAAGATGGAGGGTCAGAGGAAGAAAGGAAGCCCCTCAAGGAGATGTATTGATTGGCACAGTGACCACCAGAATAGTGCAGATCTGAGTACTTGAGTATGTGGTCACCATTCTCACCCAAGGACCAGGCTCCGGGTTTGAATTCCAAACCTGACTTTGAAAGTACAGCTCCAGGCAGGGTCAGCTATTCTTCATTTGCTTCTCTCCATTGACTGCAACCTGAACTTTCTTCCTCCATACTGAACCAGGATGGCAGCATGGGAGGAATTTCTACTTAAATGCCTGATTCCAAATGCATAAGGCCACATCAGCAACTTTGAGGTGGAAGTTTGCTGTGTTTACTGTAGCCATTTCCCATTTCTGGTTTTCAATAGGGAAAACTCAGACTTGACTCAAGAGTGATAAATAAGCAGCATCATTAAGCCAGAGAAAAGGAAGGCATTACTTCCCATCTTCCCTCCACTTCCTCTTGGAGGCCATTTCTCCTTTTTATTTGTCCTTCCAAATTTTTCCTGAAATGGCAGATACTTTCATGAATATCAATACTTGACCTATTTCTATGGATCCTCATGTAGACCGAACAACAACCATCAAAAAACTGATCTTAGAAAGAATCTTTTTCTTTCCTGGATGAAATCATCCTGAATATGGCCACCTAACACAAAAGACAGCATCTTATTTGATCATTTCACCTCTGATGTAACTGACAAGGCGTTATAAATGATCTAGTATGAGGCAGGAACCTGAAAGTCCAAGAGGGCTTCATTCAGACCCTGTGCGTTTTCATCCTTTAGCTAAAGCTGCAATTACAGAAAGCATTCAGTTGCTGGTTCTCTGGAGGTGAGCTATCCAGTGCCCACCGAATAGGGCTATCACTGAGTACTTGCTCTTCAGAGACAGAGAGAAGTGGATTGAGATAGAGCTTTTGCTGATTTATACGCATTAAGTCAGATGAGGATAAAGGCAACTATGTCTATCTTTATTACTGTAACACCATATGAATAGCCATCACTCTCCAATACCTGGAGGAGTCTCTCACAACATGCAGGTAATATAAGCAGCGGGAAAGGAGGTTGAAAGTGACTTTCTGTCATCCCCACATTAGTGGAACGGCAAGATGAATGTTGCATCTTGAAATGCCTAGCATTTTTTTGCCTGCTATTATTAACCTTGCATGCTTCTAAGCAGCATGGGGTCCTGGAGAAAAAGGTTAGAACAAGTGGATATTAGAGGGCAGAGATTGCTATCAAATGTAGGCAGAATTGTATTCGCTTCCTTTAACCTTCTTTTGTGCTTGGAGTCCACGGTTGAGATGCAGCTGCTCTGCCTTCTTATAAAGACTTCAACAAATGCAGCGGCCTCATGAAGCGGGACAGCACAAGGTCAGGGTCAGTACTTTAAATGATTAAACACGTGTCCCTCCACAGAGCTTTGGAGTTCCCGCCGAGAATTGAACCAACCAGCTTGTTCCCAATGCTAACCACAGAAAACATAAGAGGCTTCATGCTTTCTACCACTTTCCCTCCCTTGGTATGTGTCTTAGATTCTGATTTTCTCTTTTATACGGCTAAAAGGGATATACTTTATCATAATGGCTTTACATCCAATGTGTATAAGCCAACAGAAATAGGGTATTACAAGTTAAAGAGCTGTACCTCAGGCACCATTTGACTAGAACTAGTGTTTACATCAAATAGTCCATCGTAAGTTCTTGATATTAACCATGGACAAATCATTTGCCTGAGGATTAGGAGTTGTGCCTTTGGAATGTAATCCTTCTGTTGATTTTTTTTAACTGCCAAGTCAAACATGGTCAAATAAGTAACTATAAAGGACTGAAACAGGAACAATCTTTCCTCAAATTCTAAGCAAAAAAAAAGCCAAAGCTAGTCTACTACAGAAATATAAATGGAAAAGATTCTGCTATCTCTGCAGTGTCTAATATGTACCTCTAACTTTGCTTTCATTACAAGGATGTACACTTACATTACTTACGTCGTACTCTCAAAATGTATCAGGGAAGCAGAGCCCGGTAGGGGGAAGAGACCAATCAGCTGTTTTCTGTCTAGTCAGAACCAATTCATAGCTGACTCAGGTTTTCAAGGCTTTTAACTGGATGGGAAGGCAATATCCATCTTTCTCCTTTGGAGTGGCTAGTGGATTTGAACTGCTGGAAACTCATGACGGCCTCATGTTGTCACAGTAGAACTGTGCTCTACAGGGTTTTCAGGGACTGGTTTTTCAGGAATAGATAACCAGATCTTTCTTCCAAGTCACCTCAGGGCAGATTTGAACCATCAACCTTTCAGTTAATAGCTGAGTGTAAGCCATTTGCTCCATCAGGACCAGAAGATATCAAGATCTCCTGAATTTCTACTCAAAAACTCAAACTCATTGCCATTGGGTCAACATATAGCTGACCTTTCAGTGTCTTTTCAAAGGCTATAAATTACACACAAAGAAATTGCCCATCTTTCTCCCAAGGAACCACTGGTGGATCTGAAGTACCAGGGGTACTGACTTTGGATTAACAGCAGAGCATCCTACACTACCAGATTCCTGAATTCTCACTATTGCTATACCCTCTCAAGTCAGAACCAATGCATAGCTGACCCTCCAGCAGGTTTTTAGACGCAATAAATCATGTGGGAGATTGTCCATCCTTCTCCCACAGAACAGCTACCCTGTGCAGCTCAGCTTCTTACCACCAGGCCACCAGAGCTCCATGAATGCCCACTAGTCTGGCATATTCTGAAGTAATTCACCTGCTTTTTCTCAGTTAACCCATCAAAGAGCAGAGAGTGACAAAACCAAACAAAAACACTGACTGCAAACCTTTGTGGTGGTCAACTTCAATCATTCTGGCCAAGATCTTATTCTTTAGGAAACTATAAAAATACTTCATCAATTGAAGTCAGAGATATTTCAAAACTGACAAGTTGGTATATGATCTCCAAAACTCTACCTATGTTATGGAGCTCATCATATATACAAGGTCATTTAAAATTTTTTTTATGTTTTTAGGGTGTTTTTTTTTTAAGTTCATAGGAATCTTGAAATCTTGGGCATTTTTAATTCTGTAAATGAAAAATTGCCAAACAAGCCTTACCCGTTGAAAAAAAAAAAATACAAACCACGGACACCAAGTTGATGCTGGGGGGCTTCAACAGCCAACTTTTCTGTTAGCTAGGCTACACACAACACTCTACGACACCAGAGCTCCTTTTCCAAGTTTAAAAAAAAACCCACACACACAAATTAACATAATATGATGTTTTAAAATGATTGTGAATGGAGGTTGGGTTTGAATCTTTCCGTTGCCCCCTAGCTCTTAATCTTTGGCAATTGAATTAATCTCTCTGGGCCTCAATTTTCTGTATAAGGGGAAAGATAATAATGACACCCATTTTCTAGAGTTTTCCTCTTCCTGTCAGGTTGTCTTACTGTGGTGGCTTACATGTTGATGTGATGTTGGACACCATGACATTGATATTTCACATACCAGAAGGGTTGTCCATAAGGCACAGCTGACTTAGTTGTCTAGTGTTTCTATAAAAGAAATCTCACAAGTGAGTTACGTTAACAGACATTAGAAGCTAGAAGTCAGAATTCAGGGTATTTACTTAAGAGGAAGAATTTCTGTCACCTTTGGTAGAAGGTCCTTGTCTCCTCAACTTCTGCTTCTAGATTCCTTAAAGATCTCTCTGTGTTTTAGCGTCGATCTTACCCCATCTCTCTGATTACTTGTTTAATCTCTTTTTATATCTCAAAAGAGATTTACTAGAGCTATCCACTTCCTAAACAGTATGCCTCTGGAAACTCTATGAACTTTGATAAATGACAATAGTTATAGAAAGGCTTCGGGCCTTTTGTTCATAGGGTCACTATGAGTCATCAGCAATCAACAACAACAACAACACCTACACTGATTCTGCCTCACTAATATAACAAAGACAATCCATCCCCAAATAAGATTATATCCCAAAGCATAGAGAACAGAATTTATAATATATGTTTTTATGAGAGCAAAATTCAATTCATAGGGTGGCTATGAGTCCTACTCAACTCAATGACACCTAACAACAAGATCAACAACAATTAAGTTCATAATAAAAGATTTCCATAGAGCTTGCAGGCTAAGATTGACTAGAAAGAACCTGGTTATCGATATTCAACAACTAGTCAATGAAAACTCTACTGATCACAACAGAGCATTGTCCAATATAACGTTGAAAGCAGAGTCCCTAACTTGAAAAACAATCAAAATGCAGTGCTCACACAGTGGACTGTGTCTTCTTGTTGTTAGGTGCCATGGAGATAACAACTCTCAGTTATCCTAAGAATGACAGATCTAAACCTTCCTCTATCTTATGCTATCCTCAAGATCTCTGACATATTGATCCCACTGATACAGTCACTGTGTCACTCCATCTTGTTGAGGGTCTTCCTCTCTTTTTCTGACCTTTTACCTTTCTCAGTATGATGTCTGTTTCCAAGAACTGGACGCTTCTGACTACATGGCAGAAGAATGCAAGACAAAGTTTCATCATCCTTGCCTCTAAGGTTCACCCTGGTTGCACCTCCTCCAAGACAAACTTATTTCTTTTGGCAGCCCATTCAGTACTTTTCTCCAAAACCATTATTCAAAGGCATTCTTCTGCCATCCTCATTCATTGTCCAACTTTCAGATGCATAGGAAACAATTGAAAAGACCATGGCTTGTATCAGGTGCACCTTACTGTTTAAAATGCCATTATATGGTTGTTTTTTAGCATTTTGGAGAAGTCCTTAACAGAAGATTTTCCCAGCATGACATACCTTTCCATTTCTCAACTGCTGTTACCGTGAGTGTTGATTGTGGATTAAAGTAAAATCAAACTGTTGACAAGTTTGACCTTTGCCGCATCTATTATGAAGTTGCCTACTGGGCCAGTGGTCAAGATTTTTGTTTTTCTCATGTTGAGATGTAACTCAAAGGATGAAGTATTTGATATTCTGCAGAAAATGGTTCAAGTGTTCTTCACTTTCTTCTGCAAGCAAGATTGTTTTATCTGCCTAACACAGGTTTTTTATAAGTCTTACTCCAATCTTGATACCGCATTTATCTTCATATAGACCAGCTTGCAAGTTATAGTGATCCTAGAAGCTACGCCACTGGTATTTCAAATATTAGCAGAATCCCAATTGGTGTACAGATCTCAGTAATGTTTCCAGACTAAGAAAGACTAAGAAGCAGGTAATCCACGTCTGAAATAATAGCCTTTCAAAAACTATATTAATAACAGTGGTCTGGAGCATGTCAATTTTGGTGAAGATGATACAGGATCAGGTAATGTTTTGTTCTGCGTAGAGGGTATTGTCGAGTAGGAGTCAACTCAGTGACAGCTAACAATAATATAGGACTTATTAACTATTGAATGAGATTACAAAGAGGAGTTTCTTCACTCAATATCTCTCTGATGGTCTAGCAGCAAGAAGCTGAGCTACAATATCAAAAGCAAATGGTTTGAGGCCATCAGCTGCTCCACAGAGAAG
Organism: Elephantulus edwardii; assembly: GCF_000299155.1. Taxonomy (NCBI): domain Eukaryota; kingdom Metazoa; phylum Chordata; class Mammalia; order Macroscelidea; family Macroscelididae; genus Elephantulus; species Elephantulus edwardii. The sequence goes on from NW_006399851.1 coordinate 3,770,229, forward strand.
GATAGGCAGTCTCATCCCATAAGATTAACTCCCTCTGAAAAGCCCCCAGAGGGTCAGCTATGGGTTGGTCCTGACTCTACTGTACTTAACAACAACAGTGTTGTATATGTACTTTATGTCTTCAGCTCTCAGTGTCCTTCCATGAAGCAGAAATAAGCTCCATAAGAACCTCGACCAGAGAAGACAGCTCTTGATGTGATGGGAACTCTTGTCAGTAACATTCTTTTGTGACCCAGGCTAGCCAATCACATTAACATCCCACAATAATAATATCTCAAACCCCAATTGTAACATGGATGTTCCCATCTGGATTCATCAATAGCAGGCTACAACAGGTGTACCAAGAGGAACACGGACATGTAATATGACCACCAACGGTGGATTTTCTTCAACCTGGATTACAGAAAGAGTATAACCATAATTTTGAATTAATAGTGATTTTCTTTTAATTTAGCATGATATTAACTCCACTGAAGACTTTTTATAAGTCACAAAAAACCAAAGAGAGTTCCTAGGTCAGGTACTGAATGTTTTCCTTGATTCACTTACTTACTTAAGGAGTTTTTACTGATTCCTGGACACATTAAAGGCCTTGTGCTGGGTATTGGGCTACAAGACTAAGGGAACACAGTAGGTCTGTTCATTCACTCTTTAATTCACACACTCATTCATTTAACAAGCAGTAATGTGCCAGATTTTGAGGACATACAAGGCAGATAGATGAAGCTATTGCCTGCAAATCCTCAGTGCATGAATTTCTGCACTTAACCATCTGTGGAACAATGAATTAAATAACAGGATCCTTGCAGCCATAGTTTCCACTTTGCAATGTGTTGATGCTGTATGCCCTTGAGTCATCCATGATTCATAGGGACCTTTCGTACAACAGCTATATAGCTTGCTCTATTCTAAGCCAGTCTCACTGACTCTGACACACCTAACTCCACTGACCCAGTTCCCGTGTCAGTGAATCTCATCTGGGTTCTTCCTCTTCTGCACTGTTCCTCCACCCTTCCAAGCTTGAAGTGCTTCTCCAAGGACTGGTCCCTCCTAGTCACATGCCCAAAATATGTGAGACAAAAATTCAAAAGTACATTGTAAATTCTAACCTGTTTGTCTATGCTAAAGATGTTTTCTGGAGTAAGTTGTTTGTTGTGTTAACAAAATAAGATTAGAGTGGGATGTATTTTAAATCTCTCCCTTGATAGAAGATAGGACTCAGGTTGCCATTCTTAGTTCTCTTGGAAAATTCAGAGTGTCTGAATAGTGGGAGGAAGACAGGCAAGGAATTATCTAAGCCCCAGTGTGGAAAAAGTTCTGAAATACTCATTTTCTTTCCTACTTTGCTAATTGCCTTGTTGGAGACTCCAGGTGAAACACACCTTCCTCTGTGTCCTACTCCATCTAGGGTGAATTTAGAAGAGTCCTCCTCAGTAGCTTCATGATGTTTGGGGAGAAGAACTTGCATATTGTTTTTATGAGATATAATGAGTTGTACTGGTCTTGAAAAGAACTTCATTCTGAAAAAAAAAATGTTTCCAACTTAAAACACAAGATCTCTAGTGGCATTGTTCACAGACTCCCCAGCAGTTCAGAGACACCAGCAGGAAGGTGACTACCAGTCAAAATCAGCTCAACAGAGGTGAATTTTTTTAAGCCAAAATACACAGTAGCGGTACCAGTTTGGGGTTTGGTGGTGTTTTTTTTCCCCCTTTTCACTTTATGGATAAGGTTCTAAAAGTAAAACTAATTCCTTTCAAACTCAGCTTTCAATATCTTTTGGAGTCAAAATTTCACAACAAAAGCTTTTATGTGAAAATATCTCAATCATTTAATTCTTTTACTGCCCTCTAAACCAGTAATCCAGTCAACCCTGATTCATGGTGACCCTACCTGTGAAAAAGTAGACTCAGGCTCTGTCGAGTTTTCAGCGGCTGAGTCATCAGAAGTAGATCACCAGGCTTCTCCTCTGAGACACCAGTCTTTAGGTTAGTAGCTGAGCAATATAATCACTGGTTTACCCAGAGATTCCTAGCCCTCTAAAGGAAGTAGAAAGTCTTCAAATTACTGAAACTTTATTAAGCTAAATAAAAATCAGATGGTTTAGGATTCTTCTGGAGCACAAACCTTGCCAATCTCTTTTTCTACCATGTCCCTTCTGTTGATAGAAGAAATTCTTCAGCCCAGCTCTTGATGTTTTCACATATGGAACAGCATCTGTTGTTCTCAACCTAGAATTTCTCCAACTATTCTCTACAGGAAGAACATTAGGGTAATTAACATAATGTGGTTTTTCTTCTACCTAGATGAGAAAATGTCTTAGCATTAATCTCCCAGTATCAATGTCACAAATAATTTAGGAAATAGGAAGTATATTTGTTTATATGGTGCTCTCATACAAACCTCATAACATAGATAATTGATAAACTGAAATTCATTGTTACGGAATTTAGAAATTAGAAAATCAACTACATGTATATTATCCCAGTGCTTGTTTTATGTCATTTTCAAGTCAGCTTAGTCACACATTCTAGTAAGCATGCTCTACCTCTTTGTTTGCTGAAACAATTAGATTCATCTTTGGCGATATCTCTGCATCTTTTTTCCATCCAGAGAAGTTTGCTCACTCTGACTGTTCTAGGAAATAAGGTCTGAGAAAAAGAGTTGCACATCATCTCTCAAGGAGAAAACAATTAAGTGTGGTTTTGTTTGAAATAATGAATCTCCAACCCAATGTGATTTCAGAAATATTTTTTGCCCAGTTGTTTTGCTGAAAAAGGAGGTGGAGAGGTTGAAGAAAGGAAAGAAAACACCACTTGGTAATGTAATGATTTTAATTATCAAATATGATTTTAACACACATATATTGGTTTTGAAGTGAACAACACAGGCATTGACACATACAAATTCACCCTAGAGAAAAATTTAAGAGTACATCCAACAAGTGGTCTGCACTAGCAACTCATCATGTACTGAAGATGTGGAAGTTTCATTTTGGTACAGGTGTCAAGTGAATCACTCCCCTTCCGAGCCACCTTAGTATTGTTGTAAGACTTGGCTATATTGCTGGACTGTAATTTGCTTAGGAGAAGAAATCATGGCCTATTTGTCTTCTGTTCACTTACTTTGACCAGGAAAGATCAATGGCTGGAAAAGACGGTAATGTGTGGGAAAGCAGGTGATCAGCACTATGAAGAAAGCCTTCCATGAGATGGATTGACCAATAACTCCAACAACTGGCTCAAACATACCAGTGATTATAAAGATGGCTGGACACTGGTGAATGGGCAAGTCCTGCCTTTACAGCACTTGTATCTGATGCACAATAAAAATGCCAAAATAATCCCAGTTGTCTTTACTGCTGCCCATGAAGCTACTGTTTCATCATTCTTATCAAGTTTCTTTTTACCCATCTAAGGCTTAGTTAGACAGTAGCTGAGTCACTGTCAAGCTGAGTCATTAAGAGTCATCCTTTTTTCCAAGGTTCCCTGGTGCCCCGAATGTCCATTCTTAGGAATGGGAAAAGAGACACACATAATGATCTATGAAATGAGTGCTAAGTCATCAATGATTCTAGGTACCTGTTTTAACGGGATGACCCACATAACCTCCATGGATAGATAGACCCAAAGCAGTATTGCTAGGCTGAGTGGAAGAGACTACGTGCCTGATGCCTCACGTAGGCTTTCTTGCCTCACCTCTGACTCACCTTCTAAGGCTGAGCATGTCATTCTGCTTCTGTGTCCTCTCTTTCTTCATCCAAACAAGGGAAAGGTTGATTAGAGATGTGACCAGCATTGCTCACCAAAATGAGAACACAATTTAAGGCAATTTTGTTAAGTATTTAATGTCATCAAGGACAATTTTAAAGAGGCCAAAGTGAAACACCCCATCATTCTCCCATAAAGAGCTGCAATAAAACTCTTATCTTTGTTTTGGCCCCCTCATTTGCTCTGGTAGCTAAGTTCTCTTTTGAGTCCCAAAAAATAAGGTGGAGTGTAATTATCCTTCTATTGAGAAAACAAGGACAGAGTGGAGGTGGGAGGTGGGGGGGATACAGATGAAGGAAGCTATTACAAATCTAATCCAACGCCTTAATTTTATATATGGGTGAACTGAGAGTGAGAAAGGTAGTATGATTTATCAGAGATCAAGTGCCTAATGGTCACTGAGCTAGGACACATTTGTTGCTACCTTACTTTAAAACTAATGGCAAGAACCCCTCCCACTCTTCTGCTAGGGCCATAAACTGAGATAATCTCTCTGAGGAGCAACCTAGCTAATCTCTTTCAACAGCCTTAAACATATACATATAATTTGACCTAGAAATTACAGTTCTAGGATCTTGCCATAAAGAAGTAAGCAGAGAAATCCACTCCAATTTAGACACAAAGACATTCATAGCATAGTTGTTTATAGACAGAAAAAAAAAATTAGGAGATACTTAAATGTGTAACAATAATAAATTATTTAAATAAATACACATATATACAAATAAATATGTACATATATGTATAAAAATATATACAAATCCAAGAAAAACCAAGAAGCAAAAACTATATTGTGAAAAGATTGGGTGATTGGTATATTAGATGGAAAAGGGAAATAGCAAAAACCACATACACAAGCTCTAAGCAACCTCAGATTCTGAAGGGAAATAGAGTAACTCAGGTGAGATTAAGAAAGGGACAGGAAGGCTGAAGTTGGTGGTGCATAACTATGCCATCTTTTGCCACTTTTCATGGGCAATGTTCTCAAAACCTTTGAAAAGTTGGTATTAATAGATATAGCCTGAGAGTCACCCATTTTAAAATGCTTAAGCTGAAATCACCAAATAGAAGAGGATAGTATAACAACAAATAGAAAAGGAGACAAATCAGATGTCAGGAAGGAGGATGGGGGAGAACAGGGGGGTATTCAGAAGGGTGTAACTCAACATGAGACTCTAGATAAGAATGGGACTGGGTGCAGCATTGCCAATGAATAAGAGAGATATCTGATAAACTCTGACCTACCTAATTTCACCACAAGGCATCTGAGAGATAACAAAAACAGGTGGAGAGGTACAATGAAAAATGAGGTTAAAAGTTCAAAAGTGATAAAGTATATGCAAGAATTAATAAGAGAGATGAAAGTTATATCCATGACCAGTAGGGAGAACACTAAGACAAAGTAATTACTGAAACTTAGCTGACTTGAAGAAAGTCTTTTCCCCCCAGGAATTCTGAAAGTAAAAGCATGGAATCTCAATTATAACAATTTTATCTCTTTTTTACAATTTAATTTTTAAATTTGTATTTTTTAAATAATTTTTAAAATGTGACTCAATGGCACATAACAACAATAACATTCTATGACAGGTTTGGAAGCAGGAGTGTCATCCACTTCCTAAATAACACACCTCCAGAAACTCTATGAACTTTGATAAATGTAGATAGTTGTAGAGGGGTCTTTTGTTTATAGGGTCGCTATGTGTCGTGCTCCACTTGAAGACAATCAACAACAACTCAACATTCTTTTAACCTACGTATGAAATCTCATATGTTGTGACAAGACTCCAGGAACTGACAGACACCAATTGAAATATTTCAACAAACAAACGCAACATTGAAAGCACTTAATCATCTATGCCAAGAAATTCGACAGATATTTGAACAAATAAGGCAAGAAATCCATATTAGTGCTCATTCCAAAGAAAATGGAAATATCAAGCAATATCATTAATACTACACACAACTAAAATTTTGCTGAATTTTTAAAAAATAGCTGGAACAATATAGGCAATTGCCAGAAATTCAAGTCTGATTCAGAAAATATAATTGCTGATGTCAAATAAATCTTGACTGAAAGCACAGAATACCACAAAGACATATGATATTTCAATGTAGTGCAATGTCTGAAATCAAGAAGGAATACAGACATCTTCCTTATCTTACACACCTATCCAGCAGAGTGTCATGAGGAAAAAAAATATGTAGACTATGAAATCAGACAGAAGCAGGTTTAATCTCAACTTTACTATGTACTCAGTTGCCTGAAGACTCAATTTCATCATCTATCAAATGGAGATAACAGTTGTTGTTGCTTTTGGTGTTTAGAGTAGAATCAACTATATATAACTCATAGTGGCCCAGGTACAACAGATCAAAATGTTATTTAGTCCTGTGCTAGCTTCACAATCATTGGTATGTTCAGGTCCATAATGGCATCCAGTGAGTATTTTGGGTGCTTTTCAAACTAAGGAAATTTCATTGATAATGTTTCAAAAATAGATTACCAGGCTTTTGTCTTGGTCTGGAAGTTCTGTTGAAGCCTGTCCATAATGGAGAACGTTGATGGTATTTGGGATTTTTTTTTGGGGGGGCGGGTGGTTAGGTTTTATTCTTTTTAATGTTATTATTATTGTGTGTGTGTGTGTACTGTCAAATTGGATCTCACTGGTACAGGAAGAGATTGACCCTCCTTCTCCAGCACAGCATCTGGTGGATTTGAACTGCATACCTTTGAGATTGCAGGACAGCTTCTTGCCACTAGGCCACCAGATCTCCCTCCTTTATGGTATTTGCAATTTCAGCACAACAGCAACATGCACTTCACTGGTGTACAATAAACTGGTAGATGAACTGTGAGAGAAAAAGGACCCAACTCCCTAAGGTGACTGTAAGAACAAAGTAAGTTAGAATATGTACTATGTCTAGCACATAATATCTACTGCCAATGGCTTTATTCCCTCTCCTAGTGACCTTCTGTCAAGTTTCCAAGGCTATAAATCTTTATGGGAGGAGATTATCCACTTTTTCTACAGAGTGGGTAACGGTGCAGCTTCTAACGCAAAAGGCTTTTTCGATGAATATTTGCTTTTCTTACTCCACCCCTCTGTACAGCATTTCTGTCAATACTGAAAAAAGAAAATAAAGTCTACAAAGAAATAATATGGCTACCAAGTATACTCTATCTCTCATTGGATTTTATAGACCTCATTATTTGGGCCAGATGTTAAGTCAACCATGGCTGATTTATTTCCTCCTGGCAGAGGCTGCCTAGCATCTCATGCAGTCTACAACTTGTTCTACTACTCTAAATGGATCTGTTAGTGGGAAGTGAGGTCAGATAATTATGTAAAGAAATATTGTAATTATGTAAATATGTAATTATGTAAAGAAATATTTATTATTTTTTTAAACGCTTTTTTGTAGAAGCCCACAGACTGGGGGGAAAAACATTTGTCAATGATTTATCTAATAAGGGACTCATATCTAAAATGTATTGAAAATGTATTCAATAAGAAAATGGTTAATAATCCAATACCCAATTACAAAATACTTCACCAAAGAAAGTCAGATGTCCAACAACACATGAAGAAATGTTAAAAATCCCTAGTTACTGTTGTTGGTTGTTGTTGTTATGTGTGATCATATTCAGTATGACTCATAGCAACCCTCTGAACAGCCAACCAGAAACCTGCCCTATCCGGAGGCATCCTCATTCTCTGAGACACTGGAGCCCATTGCTGAAGTCACAGTGTCAAAGCCATATCATTGGGGGTTTTCCTCTCTTTCACTGATGCTCCATTTTTTTCCAAGCGTGATGTCCCTTTCTAAGGAATCACTTAGTCTAGCTACATGTCCAAATTATGAAAAATGAAGCTTTGCCACCCTTACCTCCAAGGAGCACTCTGGCCACACACCCTTTCCAAGATGTTTCCCAGAGGCCCCACTAGAGATCTGTGCGCATCCTGAGGAGGGAAGCAAAGGCCTGTGGGCAGTGGGGAGCCTCCAGGCCAGGCCTCACCATGCTTAATACCTGACGGCCTGTGGGCCTTTGGACCTGTGCTAAGAATCAGCACTAAAGATTGATGTACACCACTATCTGTGCCAAGACCCCAACCTGCCACACCACCATGGGCTTCACCTATTGCCTGAAAGGGTATCCTGTACTATGATGTTGGTGTGACTGGTTATCTTCACAGTTTGCTTTTAGAATACAATACATATCTGTCAGTTCATTTATTGGGGAATGATTTACATGCTGCCAATTACTTAATATCTTACTTGTGTATAGGTTTGGTTGTTGTTATTTGCTATTTGTTATTTGTTATTTGCTCCTATTGGTATAGCATTTGTCTGTCATGCGCTGTATTGGTATAGCTTGTGAGGTGCTCTAATACCAGGGTCTGTGCCCCCAGTGTCTCAGTTGTCAGAAGAGTCACTCATGGTGGAAAGGTAGCAATAGAGCTTCCAGATTAAGACAGACTAGGAAGAAGGATTGGCCATCCACATCCAAAAAATGGACCTTTGAAAACTCTATGAAGAGAGAAACTCAGGCAGTTACAGTATCAGAGCCCTAGTTATTGTTGTTG
>NW_006399851.1:3779387-3780542 GCF_000299155.1 Elephantulus edwardii
CCAGCCTCCCGGATAATCTGTTCTGCATATAGGTTGAAAAGGTATGGAGATAGGATGCATCCCTGGCGTACGCCCTTCCCAATTTTGAACCATGCACCAATGAAATAGAATTCAAAGCCCAGAAGCAGCCTTGATAAAACACATTGAAATAATACAAAGCATTTTCTCAGTCCATGATAATATAGAATTAGAAATCAACAAGAAGACGATAAAGGAGAAAAACACATGCACATAGAAGCTAAAAAAAAATACATCCTATTTAAGCATGAGTGGACAAAAGAAGAAATTTAAAAAGGAAATAAATTTTCTTGAAACAAATGGGAATGAAAACACAATCTAAAAAAACCTCTAGGGAACAGCAAAAGTAGTACTTAGGGCCAATTAATAGCAATGATGTTGTTGTTTGTGCTGTCTAGTTCATAAGGACCCTATGAACAATGATTCTAAAAGCTGAGCCAACCACACCATCTCAGACATGCCTGAGCTCATTGCCACAGTCACTGTGTCATCCAGGGTCTTCCTCTCTTGCATTAGCCCTCTACCCTTCCAAGAATAATGTCCTACTTCAAGAACTAGCCCCTCTTGGCAACATGCTCAATGTATGTGAGATGGAGTTTCAAAATCCTTACCTCCAAAGAGCAACCTGGAATAAGCTGAAGAAAATAGATCCTATGAACAGTTGCTCTTTGACAGAGATGAAATTTCTAAAGTGGAGAAAAGACAATCTCTTTAACAAATGTTATTGTTGTGTGCTGTCAAGTCGCTTGCAACTCATAGTGACCCTATGTACAAGAGCCCTAAGCCCAGTTCTGTCCTGTACCAATCTCACTGTGACCAACAGTGCTGGAAAAACTGGATATCTATTCACAGAAAACTAAAGCAAGTTTGATACCTCACACCATATAGAAAACTTCCTCAAAGTGGATCAAAGACCTAGAGATAAAGATAAAGATCAACAGAGAAAAAGTAGGGACAAATTCATGAGCACTAATTTACCGTATTGTTGTTGGACCATCAAGTGAATCCTACATACAACAGCTCTGAAGCCTACTCTATCCTGAGCCAGTCTCACTGACTCTGACAGACCTACCCCCATTGCCTCAGTTACTGTATCAATCCATCTCTTCTGGGGTCTTCCTCTTCTGTGCTGTCCCT
>NW_006399851.1:3780642-3783635 GCF_000299155.1 Elephantulus edwardii
CAAGACTGTTGACTATGGAGCCAAGCAAACTAAAGCTGTGTAAAATCTCAATCTCTTCACCATCCATTCTGATGCTGCCAATTGGTCCAGTGGTTAGAATCTTTGTCTTCTTGACATTGAGCCTCAATCCATATTGTAGGCTGCAGTCCTTAACCCTTCGCAGCAGGTGCTTCAGGTCCTCCTCAGTTTCAGCAAGCAGGGTGGTGTCATCCGCATAACGCAGATTGTTGGTGCAAATCAAAACAAGGTGTTCTGGAAAACAAATTTTAATTTTGTAAATAAACTAGCATAATACAAAAATTTAAAAAAACAATATAAATAAAACAAACAAGGTGAAATAATCTCACTTCCGCAATAATAACGAAGTTTAACAGGACAGCAAAGAACAAATGCTGGTGAAGATTTAAAGACATTGGAACTCTCATACAATGCACTGCCAGTGGGAATTCAATGGTACAGTCACTATGGAAGGCAGATGGCACCTCCTCAAAAAAGTTAGAAATGGAAATACTATTTGATTCACTAATGAATTACCAATATCCCACTATTAGAAATATACTCTAAAAAACAAAACCAGAACTATGACACAAACCAATGTATGCACACTTATGTTTATTACAGTACAGCATTATTCACAATAAGGAAGAGATGGAAGCAGCCCAAGAGCCCAGTAACAAACAAATGAACAGAAAAACTGGTACATTCACACAAAGCACCACTGGAGAAAATGAACTTGTAAAACACTACATAATATTGATGAGACTGGAAGGCATATGAAATACCTTGGTCACAAAATGGCAAATACTGCCTATGACCACTGTTATAAAAATAGGATGGGCATAGAGATGAGGGAGGATAAGGAAAATACAGATAGATAATTAATATCATAGTAGAGCAAGTAAAAAGAAGGACTATCTGAAAGAAATAAATGATTAGACAGTATATGTATGACAATAATCTAGAACAAGATATACATTACAAAGTGAGTGGGGGGATGCATACTGATGAATGAATGAAAACTCAACTTCTCTGTCTGTAAACTTTCTCTAAAAACATCAATTTTCAAAAGAACTATATCATCTTACTCCAGGAAGAAGAACAAAATTTAACAGAGCAGCAAACAACAAATGATTGTGAGGTTGTGGAGAAACTGGAACCCTTATTCACTGTTGGTGCGAGTGTAAAATGGTGCAACCACTATGGAAGGCAGTATGGTGCTTTCTAAAAAAGTTGCAAATAGAGATACCATTTGGGCCAGCAATTCCACTACTGGGAATATACCCTAAAGAAACCAGAACTGCCACCCAACCAGATATATATGCACACCCATGTTTATTGTTGCTTTGTTCACAAAAGCAAAGAGTTGGAAACAACTCAAGTGCCTATCAACAAACGAATGAATAGAGAAGCTCTGGTACATTCACACAATGGAATATTATGCAGCACTGAAAAACAAAGAACTCATAAAATATCATACAAAATGGGTGCCCATGGAGGGCATTATGCTGAGTAAAATAGCTCAGTCACAAAAAGACAAATACTGCATAATACCATTGTTATAAAATAGGACCGACATGGAGGTTGGGCGGAAACTAAGAGAAGAGGGGATAAATAATGTACACTGCATTGAAACAGAAGAGGAAGAGAACTGTATAAAAGGAATATATGATTAGATATTAGATGTATAAGAGTCCAGAATAACAACTGCATAGTAAAGTGGTTGAGAGTGGGGGAGGGGGGATACTATATAACAATGAAAGAACTCCTTTTCCAAAGGAAAAAAGTGAACTGGGGGGTTAGGGGGTAAGGGAGGGAAATGTGCAACAATGAATGAATGGAAGTTCAAGTTCTTGATAAACTTACAATAAAATCTCAATTTAAAAAATATCAATTTTAAAAAATAAAGACAAACAAATTAAATAAAGACTAAGATGTGTCTGAGGGGAGGAGGAAACAAACAACTCTCCTACTTTCTGATTCTAGGAAATAAGCATTTCATGTTTGTGACCCAGTGTGCTCTCTCACCATGCGGTTCACTTAGCACTCACTCCACAGCATCCCAAGAGTAGAACGCAAAACTTATCCAAGACTCTTAGCATTGATGTTAACCTTTATAAATACTGCCTATACTTTGGTATGGTTGTCAAGAAAGTTCACTTCTGACTGTGTTCATAATTAACATTTTTGCAACCCAGGCCAGTATTAGAAACATCACCGATCGGCAGCTAAGAAGAAAACTATCAATGGAGATTCTGCTAGGAAACGCTCCACTCTACTTTCTACAGTTGACTTCTAGAGAGTTCTTTTTCCCTAATGATTTGAAATCAGTTCACCCATAATTCCCATTTGCTGATCTTAGTCAGTCAAGCAGAACACGCTTAAAATTCCTTTTCTTTTCATGCCTCAAAGTCAATAAAAGATGCACGATATGGGGGGTTATTATTCATTCACCATTGTCAAAAGCACACTACAAACAAAAAATTCTTAATCAAAAGACTATTAATTGCCAGCTTAGAAAAGGGTTTTCCATTTAAATATCCCTAGGATTATTTCTATAAAGCAAATGAAAGCTTAAAAGCAATCATGGTCAATATAAAATGTGAAATGAAGACAAAGACAAAGAACTTTATCGTCAGGTTTTGTGTGTTTGGGGTTTTTTGTTTGTTTGTTTGTTTTGGGTTTTTGTTTGTTTTGTTGTTTTTTTTTTTCTTTTCTTGCTTGTGTTTGAACATACTTTCACTCAGGAAATTTTATATGACAGTCTAGATTGCCATTTAGATCAATAGTGAGTTGAGTAGATCAATAGGGAGACAGTAGCCAGGAAGAAGCTGTAACCCACAAATAATTCTCTAGAGTTTGTTACTTTATTCACATGATTACTAATTTTCATATTTTTATACATGTTGTTGTTGTTGTTGTTGTTGTTGTTGTTGTTGTTATGTGCCGTCGAGTCGCCTGCGACTCATAGCGACCCTATGTACAACAGCCCTAAA
>NW_006399851.1:3788007-3788978 GCF_000299155.1 Elephantulus edwardii
AGACTAGAGAGTGAACTCAGTCTCTTAAGGACAGATACTGTATAAGACCACTATTGTAAAAATAGAAGGACAACTTGTATAACATGTGTGGGGGCCCAAGGGGGAAAGGGGTGGGAGCAAAGTAGTGAGGATGGGCAGGGTAGAAATCACAGGGTCCTACAACTTGGAGAGTGGAGGGAGAAAGTAAAGGAAACAGGACAGATCCGGTGGGGACCTGAAATACGGGGTAATGGTGGGCATAGTTCAATGTTGATTAATCTTGTAAAACACAATGTATGAAAATGATTGTATGAAACACAGTAAAAATGAAGGAAGATATGAAACACACACCAAAAGAGAAAATAAAAAATATATGATTGTTCACTTTAAAAAGAAAAAAAGCAGAATACTTCACCAAAGAAGACATTCAGATGACCAACAAGCACATGAAATGTTCAAAATCCCTAGCTCTAAGGGAGACAGACGCAAATCAAAACAACTATGAGATATCACCTCACCCCAGTCTGAATAGCAAAATTTAACAGAACAGCAAGCAGCAAATGCTGACAAGGTTGTGGAGAAACTGGAACCCTTATTCACTGTTGGTGGGAGTGTAAAATGTTGCAACCACCGTGGAAGGCGGTATGGCGCTTTCTCAAAAAGTTGCAAATAGAGATACCATCTGACCCAGCAATTCCACTACCGGGAATATATCCCAAAGAGACCAAAACGGACATCCAAGCAGATATATGCACACCCATGTTTATTGCGGCTTTCTTCACAATAGCCGCGAGTTGGAAACATCCCAGGTGCCCATCAACAAACAAATGGATAAAGAAGCTGTGGCATATTCACACAATGGAATACTACGCTGCATTGAAAAGCAAGGAACTCATGCAATATTATTCAAAATGGGTGAGCCTGGAGGACATTATGCTGAATGAAATATCTCAGTCACAAAAGGACAAATACTGCATGGTGCCACTGCTTTG
>NW_006399851.1:3789078-3800246 GCF_000299155.1 Elephantulus edwardii
GACAGAACAATTTGTTTTCTTGGCAGTCCATGATATGTTCAAGAATTTTCTCCAGCACTACAACTCAAAAGCATCAATTCTTCTTCTACCTTAGTCATTGTTCAGTTCTCTGATGCATAGCAAGTAATTGCGAAGACCCTGGCCTTAATCAGGCACACCTTAGTCTCTAGATTGATATGTTGCTTCTCAGTACCCTGGAGAGGCCCCTGACAGTAGATTTTCCCAGTTTAATTTCTCTTTAGATTTCCTGATTGCTGGTGCCAAGAGTGTCAGTTGTGGAGCAGAGCAAGTGAAATTTGTTAACAACCTCAATCTCTTCTCCATGTGACCAAAAATGTATGAACAAGAACATATAAGCCAGATGAGTTGACTTTCTAAAAAGTAAGGCCATGTATGCATCAAAAAATTCTCCAAATGAATAAAAAAAAAAAGAAGAAGAACCTACAGATTGGAAAACATATTTGGCGATGACATAGCAGTTTATCTCTAAAATTTGTAGGAAAGAAGAAAAAGACAAACAATCCCATTACAAAATGGGCAGAAGATGTGAAATAAACCACTAAAGATAACAATCAGATGGCAAATAAACATAGGAAGAGATGCTCAAGATCACTAGATATTAGAGATACAAACAATGAGAGATCATCTCACTCCAGGGACAATAGCAAAGTTCAATAAGGCAGTGAACAACAGATGCTAGCAAAGGTGTGGAGAAGATTGAAATGCTCTTATGCTGCTGATGGAACAAACAGATAATGGTGCAAACACTATGTAAAGCAGCTTGGTGTTTCCTTAATAACTTGAAAATAGAAATGGCATTTGATCCAGCAATCCCACTACTGGGCATATAGTCTAAAGAAATTAGAGCTGTGGCACTAACAGATATATATGTGTACACCAAGCAACATTGGAAAACAATGCAGAACTCATGAAACACTGCATAACATGGGTAAATCCAGAAAACATTATGCAAACTAAAGAGGTCAGTCACAAAAGGACAGATATTGCATAAAATTACAATTATAAAAAAACCTAAAGTTTACATAGAGATCATTCTAATAGAAATCTCAGGGAGAGGAAAGGAGGGAGATGTTACTGTCAGGTATCCTCAAGTTGACTATGATTCACAACAACCCTATAAACAATAGATTTGAACCTTGCTCTACTCTGCGAAATCTTCACCGTCTCTGATATACTCGAGCCTATTGTTTCTGTTTCTCTGTCAATCCATCTTGTTGAGGGTCTTCCTCAGTTCCTTTAACCCTCGACATTCTCTTTTCAAGGACTGGTCCCTCCTAGTAACATGCCTAAATATGTGAGATGAAGTTTCACCATCCATGTTTTAAGGAGCACTCTGGCTGCCCTTCTTTAAGACACACTTGTTTGTTCTTTGGCAGTCCATGGGCTCTTCACCAACACAAGGCTCAACTCTTCAAAGGCTTCAACTCTTCTTCTGTCCTCATTCACAGTGCAACTTTCAGTTATATAGCAAGTAATTGAAAAGATTGTGGTTTGAATCAGGCACACTTTGGGCTCTAAACTGACATCTTTGCTCTTAAGTACTTTGGAGACGTTCCAACAACAGATTTTCCCAATGCAGTATGTCTTTTGATTTATTGACTGCTGTTACCATGGATGTTGACGTAAGTAAAATGAAATCATTGATAACTTCAGTCTTCATCTATCACAGTCCTTAGTTCATGTACAGGGAGAGAAGAGTAAAAAAATAATAATAAATGGGTAGCAAACATTTTTTTTAAAAATAAGACTGTCTTGTTGGCAAGTTAGATGAGAAAGGGAGATTGTGTGAGTTTCAGAATCACAAGATAATATGCTAAAGCCCTGTAAGTTTCTGTGTCTGATATGGATATTTATCAAAAGGATTAAGAACACAAGATGTTTTTCTGGGTTACTTAACACACAACTCATGACTTCTGACACCACCAGTTCTCTCGGAGGTGTGGTTTACAAGCTGAGAGGTCAAGTTGTTCTCACTGTGAGATTGCAGTGATGATTTACAGGAAAACCCACACCTCTAAAGCAAGTCCTTATATCCAGTTCCATAGAATGCAGTGTGACAGAAAAGAGGAGAAAGCATTTCAAACTCTTATTTGTTTTTTTATTAATCATTTTCTTTTTTATTTGATTGAAGCTTTGCAAGTTAGATTGGTTTTTCAATTATTCCTAGATATTCTGTTTTATAAACATGAATGACCATTGATTAGTGTAATTAATTCATTACAGTGTCTAATCAGCCTTTTATTGTGCATTGCCATTCCTTTCCCCAACTTATTTGTTTTTAGCATACAATGTTAAAATGTATTTTTTTTATTTTAGAAATATTTGGTGAATTCTTTTTAATTTTTTATTAGTTTACATGCAATTCTATTTTTTTATTTGAGTGGAAGTTTAGAAATCTTCATCCACATTTTGTTCTATAACATTAATTAAAATACATTTATGTAATTAATTACAAATCCTTTATCCTGATCAATCCTTTATTATGTATTTACTTTCCCTTCAGGCCACTTATCTTTTTATTAATTTTTACTCCCTCCTTTCTTCCTTCCCATCCTTCATAACCCTTTTTTTTTCCTTATTGTGTACCATCAAATCAGATCTAACTGTCACAGGAAGAGATTGCTCCTCCTTCTCCAGTGGAGCATCTGATGGATTCGAACCATGTGCCTTCAGGATTGCAGTGCAGCTTCTTACCACTAGGCCACTAGAGATCCCTACCCATTATTATTTCTTTAAACACAGCAATTATACACAAGACTGGGGTCTATTGACAGAATTGAGCTTTTAGGCATTCTCAAATCACAGGATTTAAGATGGCCATTGTATAATTTGGAATTCCAGATGTACCCCTTACATATGTTATATTATTCACTTCTGAAACCCAGTCATAAACAAAGATGTTGCTTTTGGGTTGGGGAGGGGGGATAGAGAGAAATTAATAGCTATTATTGATAGGTTGTACCAGGTATTGGTTTTGGTTATTGGGCTTTTAAAAAAAAAAGAAAAGAAAGAAAAGGATCTAAGGATCCCAAGTGGCCTAAGGAACACACTGCCTCTGCTTCATAACCTCTCACAACTAAAAAACTATGCTCAAATTCAAATTTCATTTCTCCAATTCTGCCTTGAAATGCATCTCATAATTGACTGTGACACAAGAAACCTGTCTGACTTTTTAACCTACTAACAATTGCAAATGCTTACTGCAAAATTGCATTTTATTTGAAGAGGCCACAGTGTACTGTTCTAAGATCTCCTCCAATAATTAGCACAAAGTCCCTCATCTGATGAAGAGAAAGTTGTATTTGATTCCAACACATTGTTACTACATTGTAACATCCCATCGGGCACCAAATCTTCCCATAATTTAGGGTAACTCCAAATTAGCTTCAATTCAGAATCTGACTGTCACACTGACAATTTAGACTTTTGAGGGAATTCCTTTAAGTGTGGAAAGAAACATGTAGGTTACCAGAAACATGTGATCTTAACAAACCATGAGACAAACACAGGACAGATTCTTTGGTAGTATTATTTTGTAATTATTACAACAGTCCATGATATATTAAATACTCTCCTCCAGCACCACAGCTCAAAGACATCAATTCTCCTTCTATCATCCCTACTCATTGTCCAGCTTTCTGAAGCACAGCAAGTAACAGCAAAGACTATGACCAGGATGAGGTGCACCTTAGTTTCCAGACAGACATTGCTCTTCAGTACTTTGAGAGGTCTCTGGATGCAGACTTTCCCAATGTAATTTGTCTCTTGATTCCTGGCTGCTGGTACCAAGAGTGTTGACCATGGAGCCAAGCAAACTAAAGCTGTTAGCAACTTCAATCTCTTCACCATCCATCCTGATGCTGCCAATCAGCCCAGTAGTGAGAATCTCTTTTCTTGATGTTGAGCTAGAGAAGAAAAATTTATGCCTTTGAGCTGTGGTGCTGGAGAAGAGTACTGAATATACCATAGACTGTGAAGAGAACAAACAGGTTCATCCTAGAGAGGGTAAGATCAGGCTGCTCCTTGGAGGCAAGGATTCTGAAGCTTCATCTGACATATCTTGGACATGTTGCAAGGCAGGACCATCCTTGGAGAGAGACATCATGTTGGGGAGGGTGGAGGGACAGCACAAGAGAGAAGATCCTCAATGAGATGGATTGATTCAGTGACTGGGTATTGGGGGGTAAGTGTTTCAGAGACAATAAGATTGGCACATGATAGAACAGGGTTTAGGGCTGTTATACATAGGGTTACTATGAGTCGCAGGGGATTCGACGGTACATAACAACAACAACAACAATTATTACAGGTTTTCTCACACCTGGCAAATGCAGTGCATTCTAATTCACATCCTCCAAGAAAACTTTTTCTTCTTTCCCATCACATTTTATTCCTCAGCCATCTGGAGATAACTTGGTGGAATTAATAAGAATTTCTTGAGCTTCCATTGTTAGTGTGGCCTAAAACCCTGCTTCAAGTAATAAATAGTCACCTGCAATCTGAAAATTTTCAGAATTAAACCCTGTGCCTTGCAATTTGTCTCAATTACATAGCATGTGTCTTTCCATGTTACTGTTGTTAGTTGCTGTAGTGTCTGACTTATGGTGACACAACAGAATAAAGCACTGCCTTGTTCTAAGTCATCATCTCAGTCGTGGGAAAGTTCAAGCCCATTGTTGTAGCCACTGTGTATTTTGAGTGCCTTCCAATATTGTATCATCTTCCAATCATTTTACAGAAGTATATCATCTTCTAGCCCTACATCTGGTGTGATAGAAATTTTCATTAGCTGACTTTTGAACCCAGATGACTGGATCTGTCTTTCTAGTTCTTAGTTTGAAAGCATTTGTGAAATCTCTCCACCATAAATGACCCTGCAGGTGTTTGACATATCAATGGCATAGCTTCCAGAATCACAAAAATACGCAAGCCACCATATTAGAAGATAGCCACATAACCATACAGAGGTACATTTCTATATTTGCTACCATTTTTATTCCCAGTATTTATAACAATATCTCCCACGCTGTTGTTGTTGTTTGGTACCATTCAGTTGAGTACAACCCATGCACAACAGATCTGAACTTGATCCTAGACTGTGTCATCCTCGCCATCTCTGATATATTTGAAACCATTGTTTCAGTCACTGTGTCAATCCACCTCCCTGAGGATCTTCCTCTCTTTCACTGCCACTCCACCTTCCCAACTCCACCTGCTCCTCCATTCTTCTCAAATACAATGTCCTTTTCTAAGGACTGGCCTTTCCTAACAACATGCCCAAAGTATGTGAGAAGCTCGCATGAATATCTTTAAATAAAGTATATATCATAAAACCCAGCAGAGGTCCAGAGAAAGGGGACCTCTGTGAGCAGCAGAGTTATGCAGAGAGATTAAATCATCTGAGCCTCAGACAGGAAGAGCTCTTGTTGCATGAGGCATGAGCAGCAAAGAAGATAGACAAGTCACAAGTGAGCAAGTTTACAATTTTTTTAACCCATACTGATCTAGATTTATTTTTTTTTTTGTTGCCTTTGAGTTCAATTGGCTCTTCTATGCAGAAATGTGTTCCATAAGGGTTTATGATGGCTGACTTTATCATGAAGCTTTACTTCTGGTAAATTTATTAACTCTGCTATGATTTTCTTCAAAGTCTATGCACTCAATTAGGTCTCCCTTCCCTTCCCTACTCTGTTTAGAGTCCTTGATCCATACTATTCTCAGCCTTAAAAACACACTGAACTGTTTTTCCCTCTACCTCCTTCCCTTCTAGAATTCACTTGGTTGAATTCCCAAATTTAACTAAATCCAAACTTCCAACTGCTCAGCATCTGCCATCCAGCTCACCATGACCAGAGAATTGGACTAAAAGGTTTTATTTTGGGGGAGTTCTGGTGGCCTGGTGGCAAGATGCTGCACTGCAATCCCAGAGGCACACGGTTTGAATCCACCAGATGCTCTGCGGGGGAAGGAGGGACAATCTCCTCCTGTACCAGTCAGATCTGATTTAATGATACACATACACACAAATAATAAAATATAAAATAAAAAAAAGTTTTATTTTAAATGTAAACTTTACTTTCAATGTATAAATAACAATCTTAAGTGGCTTTTCAAAACTTTTAAATAATAGTAGATGTCCAGTCAATTCCATTTCTTACTCTTGAAATTTCTGTTTCACCCTCTTTCCTTTTTAAAACTCTAAAAATTTCTCACCTTATTCTCTCTCTCTGATGACACTGCTTCTTATTTCTTCCCCCTTCTTTTTTAAATTTTAATTGCAATTTTAACAAAAGTTTACAGAAAAGTTTAGACATTGCTTGTTATTTCTCAAGGAAAAATAAAGATTTTTAATTTCTCACTATTCAGTTCTACCAGTCAGCCTGAAACTTTGTTCTGTACTCTGCATCTTCTAAAAGAGCTCTGGTGGTATAGGCCATGCCATGTACCTTGGGCTTGCTTGCAGCACAGTTCTTTACCGCTATGCCTCTGATTCATTGATTTTCCCTCTCTTCTGAACCATATCCATTTATACACAGAAATGTTGTAATATTTCTCATCCTTAAAACATTGACTCCTGGAGTACTGGTGACCTGGTGGTAAGCAGTTGCACTGCCAACCCAAAGATATGTTGTTTGAACCCACCACCTACTCCATGGGAGAAAGTTAGACCACCTCCTGTCATGAGATTTACTCATGGAGGATTGTGACTTCTTACTGTTTTCTGCTGTTGATGTTTCATGGGCTTCTCCAACTCAGTATGCCACACAGTGAACTCATTGTTTTCTTTCCCCAGTGAGTCAGTTCGGACTCTATCCTAAACAACAATACAAGGATTTAGAGGATTTGGGCTCTACTGTAGGGTATCAAATACCTCATGGAGGTTTTAAAATTTTCCATGTTAAATAAATTACTTTGCAACAGAATGAAGAATGAACCAGAAGGGGAGAGGCTGGTGAGAGGGGAAGACCAGGTAGAGAAGTGTAATCAATTAGACAACAAATAAGGCACTGAGCTGAGTGTATTCATGGAGGTGGAGTAGAAAGACAGAGATGAAAAACATTACTAAAAGGAATCCCAAGTGTGTGCTGTGAATTCTTTTTTCCAGTGTAATCTTCTATGATTCAAGAACTGTGGAGGTTGAGGGAAGGAGATGAATCAAGGTTGATGCTGGGGTTTCTGTCAGAGACTGCATAGGTGATGACAGCATTATTCAGGATGGAAGAGGAGGGACAGAGGAAGGCAAATGATTGTGGAAAGAAAACAGTGAGTTCACTGTGTGGCATATTGAGTTGGAGAAGCCCATGAAGTGTCAACAGTAGAAAACAGGAAGACGTCACAATTGGAGGCATAGATGTTGGTCAATGTCATAGAAACTAGTGAAGTCATCTGAAGAAAATATGCAAATTAGCATGAGCAAACAGAAGGTGGTACATGCATATGATGAAGTGTTACTCCATCAAAATGAGAAAGGAAGTTAAATGAATGCTATGATAGGAAGAACTTTGAAAACATTACATTGAGTGAGATGTTAGACACAAAAATAAAATATATGCTGTTATGGTCTCACATCTATGAAGTAGAAGGCAAATTCATAAAAGCAAAATTTGTAAGTGGGTTACCAAGTTCTGGGAGAAAATAAGAAGGAAGGATTATTGCATCGCATTAGAACTGTTGAGTTTCTGTTTGGGATGGTTTAAAACTTGGAAATGAATCATTTCAATGTAGTACAACACGGTGAAGATAATTGAGCTCATTGAACTGAATACCTGAAGGTCTTTGATATGACAATAAGCTTTTATTTCTATCTATTTTATTCCAATTAGATATTTAAAAATAAAATAATCATGCAGAATAAAAAAAGACTATAGGAACTTTAGGGTGCAATGAATTCATGTTAATGAGGAAAGAACAGCCCAGGGGTGAGAATGGTTTCAAATCAGAGATTGTAACCTAGGTCAAGAAAGACAGCTATGAAGACAAGAGAGAGCCAGCAGTAAGCTCAGACAAAGTGACAGGAGGATGAAATATTGTTTTATGTTTGGAAAGACAGGACATGATTGCATGTTAAGGGGAAGAAAATAAAAGAGGTGAAGTAGTTACAAATTCAGAAAAGGAGGGTATAACGACTAGTAAAAATGAAGACAGTAGATGAGCCAGAAAAGACTGTGGTTCAAGTCCCCAGGAACAGACACACTATCTCCCTCAGATGAAAAAGTCAAATCATCCTAGATAGAGAAAATCTTGAAGCGTCCACAGGAAATCTTCTAGGACTAATAGAAGAATTTAGCCAAATGACAGGGTGCAAGATTAACAAATAAAAATTAGCTAGGTTTCTACACACCAACAATGAGATATATGAAACAGAAATTAGGGAAACAATTCCATTCACAATAGTATCTATGAGGAATAAAACACCTGGGAATAAAGCTGACTAGACACATGAAAGACTTACACAATGAAAACTAAAGATAACTGTTCAAAGCGATTAAACATGCTATAAAGAAAGAAAAAGAGAGCCCATGACTGTGGATGTGAAAAACTTAGTATTATTAACATGTTGATACTGCTAAGTGACCTACAGATTCAATGCAGTCCTAATCAAAATTCCAAATGTCAATTAATTTGGCTAATTAACCAAAGTTTATTATTAACCTTCTTTAAAAAATAATAAGTCCACTTCCTCTTTATATATGGAATGACAAGAAGTTAGGAATACATTAAACAACATGGAAAGAAAACAAAGTAGGAACTGCCATATTTTCTTATTTTAGAATATTCTATATAGCTACAGTAGGGAGCTCTGGTGTCCTAGTGGATAAAGAGCTACACTGCCAACCCAAAGACAGGCAGTTCAAGTCCACTGGATGTTCCAAAGGTGAAAGACGGGCAATCTCCTCACTTATACGATGGCTCCAACTCAGCAGCTAAAACAGCAACATAGCTATAGTAATAAAATAGGCTGGTACTGCCATAGTAATAGTTATATGGACTAATGGAATAGAATTCAAAGTTCAGAAATAAATGCACACGCCCATAGGTATGTCAATTATGTTCGACAAGGGTGAGAAGTTCATTTGATGAGAAACGTCTCTTTAACAAATGGCCTTGGGAAACAAACACTGTATTTCCACATACAGAAAAATGAAATCTATCCCAGGCTTTATGCTACACACAAAAACAAATTAAAAATGAATTAATGTGTGAAATGAACAAACTAACTCTATAAAATTCTTAGAAGCAAATGGAGAAATTCTGTGTGGCTTAGCTTTTAACTATGGATTACAAATCCATTACAAAAGCACAAACCACAAAAAATAAAATAAATAAATAAATAAATAAATGAGCCCTCATAAAAGAGAAAAACTTTCATTTATCAAAAACCTTCACCAAAAAAAGTGAAAAGACTATTGTCTTGGAGACTATCTCTGAAAAACATTAACTCAACAAGAAACTGATAATAATACAGTCATAAATCAAGCAAAGGAATCAAGCAGACATTTCACCAAAGAAAGCGTTCAGATGGCCCCCAAGTAAACAAAGGTATTCCACATCATTAGCTATCACAAAGATGCAAATCAGAACCACAATGAGATGGCAATTAATTCTGACCAGAACAGCAAAGATAAAATAAAAACTAATTTTAAAATGGTAAATGTTGTTGAAGATGTGAGGATGTTGGAACACTTAGCCATTGTTGGTAGGAATGGAAAATGGAAAATCTAGGTCAATCCGTCTCATCCAGGGTCTTCCTCTCTTGCACTGACCCTTCAACCTTCCAAGCATGATATCCTTCTCCAAGGACTGGTCTCTTCAGGCAACATTCCCGAAGTATGTGAGAAAGAATTTCAAAATTCTTGCCTTCTAGGAGCAGCTTGGTTTCACCCTCTCCAGGCCAGACCTGTTTGCTCTCTTGGCAGTCCATGGTATGTTCAATACTCTTCTCCAGCACCACAACTCAAGGTATTACTTGTTCTTCTGTCACCTCTAGTCATTGTCCAGCTATCAGATGCATTGCGAGCAACTGAGAAGACCAAGGCCTGGATCAGGCGCACCTTAGTCTCTCGACTGATATCATTGCTCTTTGGCTTTCAGGAGAGGTCCCTCTCAGCAGATTTTCCTCAAACAACTTGTCTTTTGATCTCCTCACTGCTGGTGCCAAGAGTGTTGATTGTAGAGCTGAGCAAGATGAAATTGTTAAAAATCTAAATCTTTTCTCTGTCTATCTATTATGATGCTGTCAATTGGCCCAGTGGTGAGACTCTTTCTCGTTGTTTAGATACAATCCAATCTCTAAAACAGTGCAGCTTGGTTAATGAAACATGCCTACGTTAAGCATTACACTCTTTTAAGGACTATTCATAAGGGATTAAATTGATAATAACAACCAGAAAGATCACATAGGAACCTTACAAAGCAGTGAGTTTATATTCTGAGAAACCCTCTGGAAATGGCAAATGAGCATGACTGAACAACTGGAAGAATGTCATTGATATTGTACATACAGAAATTGTGGAACTGGGTATGTTTTGCAATGTTCATTCTCAATAGCAATAATAGCTAAATGAATAAAACTGAGAGGAGAAGCAAAGGAACACATAACTTCACAAGTAACACCATTGGTTTGGAGGAAAGAAACATTGAAGGATGAGCCCTATGGCCTCTGTTTCCTCTGTAAAGGCAGAGCATTGCATGTGAATGTACCACGATTTCTTAACCATTTGGTTTCAATTGGACATTTGGACTGTTTTCAAGTTCTCATGATGGTGTATAACACTGCTATCAACATTGGTGCACAAAACTTCATTTGTGTCTCAGTTCTCATTTCCTTGGGTTATATTCCTAGTATGGAATAGCTGGGTCATGTGGAATTTCTATGTTCAGCTTTTTGAGGAAACATCAAACTGCCTTCCAGAGTGATTGTACCATTTTACAATCCTACCAACAGTTTATGAGAGTTCCAGTCTCTCCACATCCTCTCTAACATTTATTGCTTGCTGTCCTGTTAATCTTTGCAATGATTTAGAAAAATATTCCATCAACAAACGAATGGCTAGCCATCAACAAACGAATGGCTAGAGAAGCTGTGGTATATTCGCACAATGGAATACTATGCTGCATTAAAAAACAAGGAACTCATGCAATATTAC
>NW_006399851.1:3802076-3830597 GCF_000299155.1 Elephantulus edwardii
CAGGGTTGGGGTAAGACTGAGAAAAATTGGATAAATTCTTTATACTGCACTGAAACAGATGAGGGAGAAAATAATTGAAAAGCGGCGTATGATAAGGTATTATGGTTATCACAAGAGTCCACAATTAAGGTTGCATAGTGGAATGTACTTGAGGTGGTGGAAAGGGTGCGGGAGTATTTTGTACCAGGGAAGGAGTGTTTCTTTCACTTTTCAAGGTGAGGTGCAAACAGGGGGCAGGGGAGCAGGGAGGGCTGGGCGGGTAGAGAAGTGCAGCAATGAATGAATGGAAATCCAAAATCTCTGTAAATGCTCATTAAAATTATTAAAAATTTTTTAAAAGGTAAAAAAAAGCAGAGTGAGAGTAATACACTGGAGGTAACTGAAGATATTTTAAAAGAACAGGCAAGAAATTGTGGAGCAGATACTGATTGAAAAAGGAGATAAAAAGTATCTGCATGGGGAAGGAACAGCAGCATCACTTAACACCTCCTATGCACAGGATGTCATTCTCACGGGGTTTAAAAGAATTGCTGCACTTGGGAAAGTGGGAGGCCTCCATGAGCTTGGAAATGCTAAACTTGTTAGTGTTGTATTGCTTCATATCTAGTAACCTTTGAGTGACTTGGAAAAGGGCCTTAAGAAGATGGTGACAGTGACAAGGATGATTGTCTGCCTGTTTGCCACTTCCTCCTTTTATTGCAAACCGGCATAGTGATCCCAGCTGTGGCTTGCACTGTGTAGGAGTGCAAAGTTAATCCCTTCACACCATCCTGTCCCAGCTTTTCTCTTCCTCCTTTACCTCAAAGCCCCACCCAGTTTCCATCCATCTGGGGCTGAAGGATGATATTGTCCCACTGGTTATCTAGAAAAAAGTAGATTAAGAAACTTGGAGGGGATGGTGGGCTGGGACAGTTTATGTCACCATTTTTCCACCTTTCAAAGTGTAACATTTGTCAATTACACAGCATGAAACCAAGGGCTACATATTAATCTATGGACCCTGTATGTATTGACTCATTTCTTACAATAGTTCCATTGAGATGAATCTGTAAAAAGCCCCAAAGTAATGCACACCTAGTGGGATTCTAGCCTTCTGTGTACAACTGAGTAGGCTTCCTGGCCAATGTAATCCATGCATAGCCACCATCCCTCTGTCACTGGGAGCTTACATGTGGTTATGAGAATGAACAGGCCTCAGCAGAGCTTCTCAATAGAGACAGGATAGGAAGAAAGGCCTGGCGATCTACTTCCAAAAATCAGCCAATGAATCAAAGCAGTCCAGTCCACAACCAAAAATGTGGATGGTGCAGAAACAGGCAGTGTTACGCTCCACTGCTCATGGAGTCTTCAGGAATCAGAAGCCATTCAATGACAGCTAACAAAGAACAACAACTTGCCTGCAACGACCCATAGTAACCCTATGTACAGCAGCTCTGAAGCCTGCCCTATCCTGAGTCAGTCTCACACCTACCCCCATTGCCCTAGTTACTGTATCAGTCTATCTCATCTAGAGTCTTCCTCTCCTCCAGGGTCCCCCCCCCACTTCTGAGCATGATGTCCTTCTATAAGAACTGGTCCCTCCTGGCTACATGTCCAAAATATGTGTGACAGAGCTTCAAAATCCTAGCCTTCAAGGAGAAAGTTGGTTTCACCCTCTCCAAGACAGACCTATTTATCTCCTGGCAGTCCATGATATGCTCAAGTCTCTTCTCCAGCACCACAACTCAAAGGCATCGATTCATCTTCTGTCATCTTTAGCCATTGTCCAGCTCTCTGATGCATAACAAATAATTACTAAAACCATGGCCTGCATCCGGCACATCTTAGTCTCTAGTCTGACATCATTGCTCTTTGGCACTTTGGAAAGGTCCCTAAGAGCAGACAAATGAGGAAGCTAAGGTAGAGTGCAGTGACTTTGCTGAGGTTCTGCTGCACAGATTATAAGCAGTAGAATCCAAAGTCAGCCATTACAAAAAAAAAAAGACTCTCCCTTTTGTCAGTAAGTCATATTGCCACAGTTTTGCAGGGGTTATATAAGCATCTAAGCACACAGCTACTAAGAGAAAGGCTGATAGTTTAATTACACCCAGAGGCACCTCAGAATGTCACAACCCTGAAAGGTCTATGGAGCAATTCCACTCTGCACAAACAGAGTCACCATAAGTCTGAATTATGAAGAAAATAACGAGTGATATTGCCTTCTTCAGGTTGTTATGATATAATGTCATGTCTGAATCAACTTATAGCTGACCCTCCAGTGGGTTTTCCGAGATTGTGAATTGCACAGGAGATTGCCCATCTTCCTTCGTGTGGAAGCTAGTGAGTTCAAACTATGCTTTTTGGTCGGCAGTTCAGCTCCTTACCGCAAAGCCATCAGAGCTGTAAAGAAGCCTCATGCTTACTTCTACAACAGGCCTCAGAAATTATCTAATCCTGGCAACTTCAACAAATGAGAATCCTTCTGTAGCTTGGCTACTCCTGATTTGACAGGCAAGCTGCTCCACTGGTGTGCAGCTCTAATTGAAATAAAACCTGACAAAAACCTCTTCGTGGTGCTCCCCCCCTCCTTGGGAAACCACAGGAGTCATAACCGTGAAGGTGTTCCTCCTGGTGTACACGAATCATTACCCACTTGGACAAGCAAGAGAAGGGCCATTTGCTAAGAAATGAATAGGAAAAAAAGAGAGACCAGCATAATCCGAGGTGATGCTGCCTTGGGAAGGGTAGCTCTGTGGCTCCCAGGTACAGGCTACTTCCTGAGGTCAGAGGTCTCCAACCCTGCCTGGCCCCGAGGAGACTCTGATGTCAAATCATCCAATAACCTAGAGCTCACATTTGTTTGGGCTGAAAGTGGACATAAAAATAACTTCACTCAACTCTCAAACCTAATTCTTCAGGTTTAAAAATGCATCATTTGCTATCTACAGTGTAGAGAGGCTCTGAAAACTGTCCCTTCTGTCCCCTATTAATCAAGCACAGATCCCTAATCCCCATTGTCCTTTGGGAGGGTAGATTAAGCCATGGTGCCCTTTGGAGCTCAGCCACTGGCAGCTCCCTTAGAGCTCCTGTGGACGCTCTGTGGGTCTGTTCTGTTTTCCCTTTCTGCCAGATGGGCTGTTCTCACCTCACAGGCCAAAGGCTCTTGGTCAGGCGGGCAGTAGCTGTGTCTTTGAGGGAAGGTTCAGACGGCAGGCTAAGTGCAGCCACTGTGGTTGGAGCCTGGCGGCCTCAGACAGCTGTGAGCAAGGGAGCTGTCCTCACAGGACACGTGGGAGGTTACACCTTTAGCACATTGCTACTCCACAATCCTGGACAAGTGCGAGAGAGAGAACGAGCAGAGACAGGACTTAAAACCCAGGAAACCATAAATAAAAAAGAAAACGGATCCAAATCTACTCGCACATATGGAATACGTTATTGGCAACAAGCAGCTAAAGCAAAGGGCTCAAATGGGTTCAACAGATACTCACTTGATTTGGAAAGAGAGGAAAGGACCAAAAGGAAATGAACACTAAAGCGAGAACAAATGGGTGATTTTCTCCTTTACCCTGTATAATGCACTTGCCCATCCTTTAATGCAACAAAACTTTTGTGGAGCACATACTAGGAACCAGTTTCAGAGGATAAGAAGATGAACAAAATGTGATCCCTACTCCTAAATTTCCCTCAGACTGTGCAACCAACCATTAATAATTAAACATGGAATATAAAAAGCATGAATGTAGGAAAACTAGATGTTCTCAAAAAATGAAATGGGACATTGAAATCAACATTCTAGGCATCCGTGTGCTGAAATGGACTGGCACAGGCCATATTGAATCAGACAATCATATGACCTACTATGCCAGAAATGAAAAACTGAGGAAGAATGTTGTTGCAGTCATAGTTTATTTCATGATCAATCCTAAAGTACAAAGTTGTAATAGGACACTATCCATATACATACAAGAAAAACCTGTTAATACAGCTATTATTCAAATATATGCACCCACAACCAATGCCAAACAGGAGGAGACTGAGGATTTCTACCAACTTTTGCAGTCCAAAATTGACCAAGCATGCAAATAAGATATGTTAATAGTTATAGGAGACTGGAATGCAAAATTTGGAAACAATGAAGAAGGAATGGTAGTCAGAATGTATGGACTTGGTAATAGAATTGAGGCTGGAGACAAAGTGATCAAATTTTGTCCACTCAATCATTCATTCACAGCAAACACCTTTTTTTAAAAAAACACAAATGTAACATGGACCTCACCTGATGACAAGAATCAGAATGACTCTATCTGGGGAAAGAATCATTGGAGAACTGCAATATCAATAAGAAAACCAGACCGGGTGCTGATTGTGGAAAAGACCATCAGTAATTCATACACAGGTTCAAAATGAAGCTGAAGAAAATTAAAACTTGTGATAGGAACCAAAATATGAACTTGAGTCTATCCCGTCTGAATTTATGAATTATTTCAAGAACAGATTTGAGACACCGAATACCAATGATCAAAGACCTGAGGAACTCAGAAAGGACATCAAGGATATCATCCATCAAGAGAACAAAAGATCATTACTTAAAAAGGAGAAAGAAAAAATAAAAATGGCTGTCAGAAGAGACTATGAAAACTACATTAGAGCATTGAGAAGCCAAAAAAAAAAAAGAACAAAAAGAAAAAGAAGAGATGCTGAAATAAAAGAACTGAAAATAAGATTGTGAAGGGCAGCTGCAAAAGACAAAGCAATATAACAGAATTTAAAATATAACAGAATTTTCCAAGAGCCGGAGTCAGAAAATAAAAACGGCAGAACTCGTTTGGCATTTCTTAAGTTGAAAGAGCTGAAAGTTGCAACACTGAGAGATTCTATCAGCAAAATCTTGAATGACCCAGGAAGTATCAAAAGAAGATCAAAGAAATACAGTCATTATACCAAAAAGCATTCATCAACACTGAAAATTTCAGGAAATATTGTATGACCAAAAGCCAATGATAATGAAGGATGATATTCAAGTTTCACTGAAGGCATTGGCTAAAAATTAGGCCTTAAGGACTTGATGGAACACCAGTTGACATGTTTCAAGTAGCAGATGGATGCAGCCCTGGATATGTTCACCAGTCTATTCCAGAAATTCTGAAGGTCAGTTACCTGGACAACTAACTGGAAGAGATCCATGTTTGTTCCCATTTCCAGGAAAAATGACCCAACAGAATGCGGAAATTACTGAACTATAGCAAGAAAAATATTGTTGAAGATCATCCAAAACCAGCTAGAATGTAATGGTAGAGAACTACCAGAAGTTCAAACCAGATTTAGAAGAGATCGTGGCAGGGGTATCACTGCTAATGTTAGATAGATTCACGCTGCAAGCAGAAAATACTAGAAGAGTTTTTGTTTTGTTGACTATGCAAAGACACTTGACTGGTTAATAACAAATTATGACTAACATTGAGGAGAATGGGAATCCTAGAACATTTAATTGTGTGCATGAGAAATCTATCTTAGATCAAGGAACTATTGTCTCAATAAACACTATGGTTTAAAATCAGGATGGGTGTATGTCGGGTATATCCTTTCTCCATACCTACTCAATCTATATGCTGTGCAAATAATTCATAAAGCTGGGCTCTATGAGGAGCTATGAAGAGGAAAGTGGCATCAGGATTGGAGGAAGACTTCTCAATAACATATGTTGCACAAATGACCCAACTTTGCTTGCAGCAAGAGAGAAGTTGAAATGGTTGGTGTAGAAGATTAAGAACCACATCATACAGTATGGATTACCAACATCAAGAAAAAAAAGTTTCTCACCATGGAGCCAACGGATAACATCATGACAGATGGAGAAAAGATTGAAATTGCCAACAATTTCATCTTGCTTGCTTCAACAATCAACACACAGGTACCAGCAGTCAGGAAATCAGGAGGCATATTTCACTGTGCAAGTTCACTGTCAGGGACTTCTCCAAAATACTTAAGAGCAATGATGTCAGTTTGAAGATTAAGGTGTGCCGGATTCAGGCCATGGTCTTTTCAAGCCTTTTCTATGCATCTGAGAGCTGTGGTGCTGGGGAAGGATACTTAGTATCCTATGAACTGCCAAAAGAACAAACAGATATGTCTTAAAAAAGATGCAGCCAGTATGATCCCTGGAGGCAAAGATGACAAAGCTTTGTCTCTCTTACTTTGGACATGTTACTAGCAGAGGCTCTTCCTTGGAAAAGGACATCATGCTTGGAAAAACTGAGGGTCAGCAAAAGACAGGAAGACCCTTGATGAGATAGATTGACACAGCGGCTGCAGCAATGTGCTCAAGAGTGTCAGAGATGATGAAAATGGCACAGGACAGGATAGGGTTCAGGGCTGTTGTTCATAGGGTAGCTATGACTTGTATTCAATTGGATGCACCTAACAGCAACTACAACAATGTTTTATTCTAGTGGCTTAGAGTTAAGGAGTTGTGCTGGCAACTCAAAAGCATGAGGTTTGAACCTCATTGTTTTACAATCCCTCTCCACAGGTCCACTAAACTATGCAGCCTTCATTCTGGACTCCTGTCATTACAATAATGCCTAATCACATATCCTTTTTAAACAATTTATCCCTCATCTGTTTCAATGCAGTACACATTATTTACCCCATCTTTCTCAGTCTCCCCCCAACCCCGATGTCAGACCTGTTTTACAACAGTGGCACTATGCAGTGTTTGTCCTTTTGTGACTGAGAGATTTTACTCAGCATAATGTCCTCCAGGGTCACCCATTTTGAATAAATTGCATGAGTTTCTTATTTTTCAGTGCAGTGTAATATTCCATTGTGCGAATATACCACAGCTTCTCTATCCATTCATTTGTTGATGGGCACTTAGGTTGCTTCCAACTCCTTGCTATTGTAAACAAAGCTACAATAAACATGGGTGTGCATATATCTGCTTGAGTGGCAGTTACTGTCTCTTTGGGGTATATTCCCAGTAGTGGAATTGCTGGGTCAAATGGTATCTCTATTTGCAACATTTTGAGAAAGTGCCACACCACCGTCCATAGTGGTTACACCATTTTATACTTCCACCAACAGTGAATAAGTGTTCCAGTTTCTCCACAACCTCACCAGCATTTATTGCTTGCTGTTGTTCTGTTTAATTTTGCTATTCTTAACTTGGGGGGGGGGCAGGGAGAAAAATTCAACAATGAATGAATTGAAATAAAGAAATCTCTGTAAATGTTCATTAAAATTAATAAAACAATTTTTAATTGCTATTCTTACTGGGGTGAGATGATATCTCATAGTTCTTTTGGTGCACCTTAGTCTTTAAACTGACATTCTTGCTCTCTGGTATTTTGGTATGGCCCTTGACAGCACATTTCCCCCACAGAACACGTCCTTTGATTTTTTAATTTTTTTTTTTTTTACTGATGCTACTATGGATGTTGATGATGGTCAAAGAAAAATTAAATATTTTAAAACTTCCATATTTTCTCTACTTAACATGATATTGCCTATTGGTCCAGTGTTAAGGATCTTTATTTTCTTGATGTTGAGATGTAATCCATATTGAAATCTATTATCTTAGATCTTCTGCAGTAAATGCTTTAAATCTGCTTTCTGCAAGCAAGGTTGTGTCATCAGCATTACACAAGTTTATGGATCACAACAGAATCTTGACAGACTCACTTTCTTTGGACATAGTATCAGGAGGAGAACCCAGATGACTGGTGGAAAATAGCATATCCATGAAGCAGAGGACCAACAAAGGCATGGGAGACTGACTCTAAGTGAGGACTGACCAGTAGCCACTAGAATGGGCTTGAGCACACAGCATATTAAGATGATGACACAGAATCTGCTGTACATAAGGTCACCAGAGTCAAAGTTGGCCCAGAGACAGACATCCATCTCCACCTACCCAATGTTTTAATTTCCTAATATTTCATAGCTTTAAGAATGTTGTAAGAGCCCTGGCGCCATAACAAAAAGTTAGATTTGAATCCTCAGGTCTTCTTCATAAGAAAAAAAAGACAGTCTACTCCCATTAGGAGTAGAAACTTAGTAAAGGTTAACATGAGTTGGTATTGACCCAGAGGCATTGGATATGGTATGAGTTTGATGAAAATATTGTCTGAATAAATATTTTTGGCATTTCCAAATATGTAGCTCTTTCAAATCCCATGTGATTTACTGCCTTGGAAAAACCTGCTGGAAGTTCAGGTA
Source organism: Elephantulus edwardii (assembly GCF_000299155.1). NCBI lineage: Eukaryota > Metazoa > Chordata > Mammalia > Macroscelidea > Macroscelididae > Elephantulus > Elephantulus edwardii. Next base: position 3,810,276 of record NW_006399851.1, read on the forward strand.
CAGACTGATTCTTACTCAACAGTACACAACTACCAAATAAATGGTAAGAAAACTAGGAAAAAGTGAGCTTTGAAGCATCTTTTCTAAACCAAGACCACTCTCACTAAAAGATAAAAAAAGATCCAAAAAAGCTATTCAAATTCAAACTCATCACTGCTGAGTCAGAACTGACTCACAACTGACCCTCCAGAAGGTTTTTTAAACTCTAAATTGCACGGAAAAGATTGCCCCAAGGAGTCAGACCACCAGAGAGGCAGTGCCTTTGGCTTATCACAGCAATTCCCTACCTGCTATACCTTCAGAGTCTGTAAGTCACATCCATTGTGCTCCCTCAGACCTGTGAATGGACTTAAAGGGCCAGAAAGGCACCACCCTTGGCTTAACAACACAACTTCCTGTGGACTATATGCCCAGAGCCAAAAGTAGTGGCATATTCTTCTTTAGTTATGCACAATGATTATTTGGGGTTTCTCAGCATAGAAGAAATAGCAGAAATTTTGCAGCCAGGAAGAATTTAGACTTGACAAGTTACTATCCAAAGGAAACCTTAAAATATATCCAAATTTTCAAAGTTTGACTGTTGAGAGATAATTTTCCACGTGTCTCTTGAATTTCTGCATATCTTACAATCAAAGAAGGCACTTACTGCTTTTTTATTTTCCCTCCCAGACTATTTTTGCAAAGATGTTTATAAGTGAACAGCCTTCAAAGAGAGAGATAACACCTCTGGAGCAAAAGAAAGATGCACTTCCTGACTATCCTGATGCCTGGGTAGTATAAATAGTTAGTCTTTCTAGCTTCTAGAGGAAGATTGGTTGTTCAAGTCCACTCAGATGTACCTCAGAATAAAGACTTAGCAATGTACTTTGGAAAATCAAACCACTGAAAACTCTATGGAATGCAGTTGTGCTCTAACACACATGAAGCTGCCATCAATCAGAAGCAGTTTGGTGAAAGATGGATGAAAAGGTGGCTATCTGGAATAGAAATAGTACACATTAAGTGCTCAACACAGAGTGTTAACTTTGGAAATTGTGGTGCATTCACACAATGGAACACTATGCAGCACTCAAGAGCAAGTATTTTGAAAAATACTACGTAACTCAGGAGAGACTGGAGAGCATTATTCTGAGTGAACTAACTCAGTCTTATGAAAACAAATATTGCATAAGACCATCATTTTAAAAATAGAAGGATAACTAGTAAGACATGTATGGGGACCCAAGGGGGTAGGGGTACGAACAGAGGGCTGAGGATGTATAGGGGCAAAATCACAAGTTTGCACAATTTGGTGGGTGGAGGGCAGAGGGGAAGAAAATGCGAAGGATCCAGTGGGGACAGGGTAATAATGGAAAAGGGCCAATGATGATTACACTTACAAAACATAATGCATGGGAATGATTGTATGAAACACAATGTAAATGAAGAATAGTGGGAAACACAATGTATACAAATGTTGTAAGCAAACCAATATAAAAAAAAATAGGAGTACTTAATGAGAAATAACAATATTTGTGATACTGAATGTGGACTTGTGTTTAATATTTACATAGAAAATCAATAAAACATTTAAAAATCATAAAATAAAATTTAAAAAGCAGCTGTTAAAAGAGGTAGTCATTGCAACCACTATGGAAGGCAATATGGTGCTTCTCAAAAAGTTGCAAATAGAAATACCATTTGATGCAGCAATTCCGCTACTGGGAATATACCCTAAAGAAACCAGAACTGCCATCCAAGCAGATATGTGTACACTCATGTTTATTGCTACTTTCTTCACAATAGCAAAGAGTTGGAAACAACTCAAGTGCCCATCAACAAACAAATGGGTAGAGAAGCTGTGGTACATTCCCACAATGGAATATTATGCAGCACTCACAAGAACTCATGAAATATTATACAAAATGGGTGACCATGAAGGACATTATGCTGAGTGAAATATCTCAGTCACAAAAAAGACAAATATGGCATAATGCCACTGTTATAAAATAGGGCTAACCAGGGGGCTGGGGTAAAGTAAGAAAAGAGAGGATAAATAATGTACATGGCATTGAAACAGACAAGGGAGAGAACTGTATAAAAGGAAAATATGACTTGGTATTACTAATGTGACAAGAGTCCCGAATACGAGCTGCACAGTAAATTGATCAGGGGTAGGGGGCTGTATAACAATGAAAGAACTTTTTTCTAAAGAAAAAACTAACTGGGAGGAGCAGGACAGGGAAAAAAATGTACAACAATAAATGAATGGAAATCCAAGTTCTTTATAAACGTACAATAAAATCTCAATTAAAAAAATAAAATTAGGAAAAAGAGAGGTACTCAAACACAATTAAAAACCAAACACATTGCTGAAAAAGTCGATTCCAACCCCTTTTGGCCCTAAAGGACAGAGGAGAACTGCCCATAGGGTTTCTAAGACTCGTGGAAGATCTATCAACAATCTGCGTTATGCAGATGACACAGCCCTGCTTGCTGAAACTGAGCAGGACCTGAAATGCTTGCTGCAGAGAGTCAAGGACTGCAGCCTTCAATATGGATTGAGGCTCAATGTCAAGAAGACAAAGAATCTCACCACTGGCCCAGTTGGCAGCATCAGGATGGATGGTGAAGAGATTGAGATTGTTCACAGCTTTAGCTTGCTTGGTTCCACAGTCAACACTCTTGGTACCAGTAGCCAGGAAATAAAAAAATGTATTGTGATGGGAATTTGTTAGGTACCTCTCGAAAGCACTGAAGAGCAATGGTGTCACTCTGGAGACTAAGGTGCATCTGATACAGGCCATGATCTTTGCTATCACTTGTTATGCATCAGAAAGTTGGACAATGACTAGGAAGGACAGAAGGAGAATTGGTGCCTTTGAGCTGTGGTTCTGGAAAAGAGTATTGAATGTACCATGGACTGCCAAGAAAGCAAACAGATTCATCCTAGAGAGGGTTAAACCAGGGTGCTCCTTGGAGACAAGGATTCTGGGGCTTCATCTGACATACTTTGGACGTGCTGTAAGGAGGGACAGGTCCTTGGAGAGGAACATCATGTTTGGGTGGGTGAAGGGACGGTGCAAGAGGGGAAGACCATCTATGAGATGGATTGATTCAGTGACAAGAGTAATTGGGATGGGTGTGTCAGAGGCAGTGTGATTGGCACAGGTTAGAAGAGGGTTTAGGGCTGTTGTACATAGGGTCGCTACGAGTCACAAGCAACTCGATGGCACATAACAAAAATAACAAGAAGCCTTTATAGAAGTGGACTGACTCATCCTTCTCCCAAGCAGAGACTGATGGGTTCAAGTCACTGATCTTTACATTATCATCCAGGGGTAAACCACAGTGACACCAGGGGCTCCATCAAATACAATTAAACTAAAAGCCAACTACACTGACCACGAGTCAATTCAAACTCATAGCAAATCTATAGTGAAGAATAGAACTACCCCAAGTTGCTATTGTTATATACTATCGAGTCAGAACCGACTCATATCTGACCTTTCAGGAGGCAATAAATCACATGGGAGGAGATTACCCACTTCTCCCACAGAGCAGCTGATGGATTCAAACTGTGCGTCTTTGCGGTAGCAAGCAGCACAGCTCCTTACTACTGGTCCACCAGAGCTTCCCATAGGATTTCCAAAAACATGAAAGTTTATGGAAGCAGACTATCACAACTTTTTTTTCCCACTGAGTAGCTAATGGGTTCAAACTATTGACCTTAAATTTATCAGCTGAGTATTATACCATTGCACCACCATGTCTTCTTCCTGTTCACTGTTGTTGTTATGTGCTGTCAAGTCGATTGTGACTCACAACAACCCTATGTACAATAGCCCTGAAACCTGCTCTATCCAGTGTCAACCTCATTTTCTCCAACACACCTACCCTTATTACCTCAGTCACTAAATTGAGCCATCTCATCGAGGGTCTTCCTCTGTTGCTCTGTCCCTCCACCCTTCCAAGCATGTTGTCCCTCTCCAAGGACCTTGTAACATGTCCAAAGTATGTCAGACAAAGCCTCAGAATCCTTGCCTCCAAGGAGCAGATTGGCTTCACCCTTTCCAGAACAAGACTGTTTGTTCTCCTGGCAGTCTATGGTATATTCAATACTCTTCTCCAGCACCATAGCTCAAAGGCATCAATTCTCTTTCTATCATTCCTAGTCACTGTCCAGCTCTCTGATGCATAGCAAGCAATTGTGAAGACTATAGCCTGGATGAGGTGCACTTTAGTCTCCAGACAGCTGTCGTTGCTCCCAGTACTCTGGGGAGGTCCCTGACAGCAGACTTTCCCAGTGCAACATGTCTTTTGATTTCCTGGCTGCTGGTACCAAGAGTATTGATTGTGAAGCCAAGCAAATTAAAGCTATTAACAATCTCAATCTCTTCATCATCTATCATAATGACAACTGGCCCAGTTGTGAGAATCTGTTTTCTTGATTTGAGCTTCAATCCATATTGAAGGCTACAGTCAGCAGCAAGTGCTTCAGGTCCTCCTCAGTTTCAGCAAAGAGGGTTGTTTCATCTGCATAACACAGGTTGTTCCTCCAATCCTGATGCCACATTCCTCCTCATAAAGCCCAGCCTCCCAGATAATCTGTTCTGCATATAGATTGAAAAGGTATGGAGATTGGCCACATTCCTGACATATACCCTTTCCAAGTTTGAGCCATGCAGTGTTCATAGTTACACAAAATCTCAAGTCATTACAACTCATGGCAACTTTGTATGAGGTTTCTGAGGCTGTAAATCTTTAGAGAAGGAGATTATTTCACTGTTCTCCCATGCAGCACTTGTTGGATTTGAACCAATAATTTTTCAGTTAGCAACCCAACAAATAATTCACTATGCTATTAGGGCAAACATAGCTAGGGTTCTCTAAATCTCTCTTCTACATTAAGACTAAAAAGATTAGCATCTGCTATGACTTAAAGATGTTTATTGGCAGTAGGAGGTAGTGAAGGACATTTAAATTCATTTTTCTAAGGTATTTCCTCCCTTAAAAAGGCTAGCCACAGCTACCTGTGACTTAGAACAGTACTTTGATGAGTTAAAATGTGTTTGATCACCATGAAATTTGAGTAAGAAAGCAATTGGCATAAGTCCAAGCATGTTTTGAGGTGTTGTCAGGTGCCTTTACGAGTCAGAACGTACCCATAGCTGACCATCTAGTACGTTTCCAGAGGTCATAAATTGCACAGGAGGAGATTGTCCATCTTTCTCCTGTGGAGCAGCTAGTGAATTCAAACTGAATGTCTTTGTGTTGCAGAGCAACTCCTTACTGCTAGGCCACTTCTTGTTGTTGTTGTGTGTGCCACAGAGTCAGAACCAACCACTAGCTGACCCTCCAGTGGTTTTTCAGAGGTAGGTAATGGAATGGGAGGCGATTGCCCTTATTTCTCCCGCAGAGCACCTGGTGGCTTCAAAACTCCTGCCTGTGGATTGCAGTGCAGATGCATACCACTAGGTCATCAGAACTCTCTATTAGGTCACTGTATGTGGTATTGTTGTTGTTGTGTACTTTAGAGTCAGAACCGGTCCATAGCTCACCTCCAGTGGGTTTTCATATTAAATTGCATGGGAGGAGAGTGTCCACCCGTCTCCACCACAGCAGCTGGCTGGTGGCCTCGAACCACGTACCTTCAGGATTACAGCACAACTTCTTGCCACAAGGCCATGAGAGCTCCCTATTTTGGAGTAACCTGACCTTTTTCTTTTTAGTAGTTCTGGCAGTGCTAAAGTTAACACTTGATTGCTAACTAAAATGTCAACAGTTTGAATCCAACATCTGCTTGGTACAAGAAGGATGAGGCAGTCTGCTTATGTAAAGATTTATAGCCTTGAAAACCTTGTAGAAAGTTTCACTTGGTACTAAAAGGTCACTGTGAATTGGAATAAATTCAATGGTAGTGGATTGTTTGGTTTTGTGCTTTTTTGTAATTTGGAGAAAGTTGGTATGGAAAGGGAAAATAGCCAGGTCCAGAGTCCTTGGGAAGTCTGCCCCATTAGCTTGGCCAATAGAAACTTGACCAAAACACTCAAAAGAAAGTTTGAAGTAGCCTTTTGGAGCCTACACTATCATTTTCTGCCTTGACTTTCTTTAGTGCCCGGCTGCTAGAGATGACAGCAGTCAAAGGTGTGTTCCGGAAACAGTAGTCCCTAACCCTCCAAGTTTACATCACCCCATCTCCCCTACTATCCTTCCAAGATTTCAACCTTCATTCATGTGTATCACAATAGGACTTTATAACTTGTCAGTTCTCAGCAAAAAGTCCCCACCCACACTGAGAGAGTGCACCTCTGTTAGTAACCTAGTATTTTTGTCTGCCTGCAGAGAGATGTTTGTTTTTCTAATGCGGTAATATGCATAGTTCCCATGGGTACTAATGGGACTTCCCCGCAGACACATAAAAGAGAATAGCACCTTGCGTATAGACAGAGAGAACCTTCTGCTCCACTCAGACATTATCTCATTAATTGCCATCACATCCTTCTGAAGTGACTTGGGGCTGAGTATTATATCACACTGGGTATCCAGATAACGAAATTGAGAAGAATTCTCATTATGTGTAGAGAAAAGTAGGCACTTGACCAAGGAAGTTGAGTTAAACATCCCCTGAACTCTAAGAATTAAGGTCTTTGTTATAAAACAGGACTGACATGGGGCTGGAGAAAAAATAGGAAAATAAGGGATAATGTACACAGTATTGAAACAGATGAGAGAGAGAGAGAACTGTGTTAAAGGAATATGTGATTAAGTATTATTAGCATGACAAGAGTGCAGAACAAAGTGGACAAGGCAGGGGGCTGTATAACAATGAAAGAACTTTTTTCCAAAGAAAAAAGCTAGTTAGGGGGGAGGAGGGAACAGGGAGGAAAATGTGCAACAATGAATGAATGGAAATCCAAGTTCTCTATAAACGTTCATTAAATCTCAATTTTAAAAAAAAAAGAAAAAGAAAAAGGAATCAAGGCCTCTGCTGCTTGTGGGGCGGGAAGGGGGAAAGGAAGGAAATTATGCAACGATGAATAAATTTTTAATGACTTTTTTAAAGTGAACTGAGGGTGGAGGTAGGGAGGAAAATGTGCAACAATGAAAGATATAGGGACCTCAGGCAAGGAGTAGCACCATTAACCTAAAGGCAGGCAGTTCAAACTCACCAGCTGTTCCATGTGAGAAAGATAGTCAGTCACCTCCCATTTGATTTACTGTCTCTGAAAACTCACTGGAGAGTCAGCTATGAGTCAGTTCCAACTAAACAAACAATACAAACCAACAACAGCTGTCCAATATGGTGATCAGAAAGCTCTGTGTGGCTTCAAAGCATTTGAGATGGGGCTCGTCTGCACAGATACCTTCTACAATTGTCCAACACAATTCAAATTTCAAAAATATTGTACAAAGTGAAATATCTTCTTAGAAGTTTTATATTGTTCACATGTTGAAAAGTATTTTTATATGTTGGGTTAAATAAAATATATTAATAAAATTATTTTATCTCTTTTTATGTAGCTACTACAACAAACTAAACTGCATGCGTGACTTGCATGTATAGCTTGAATTCTGCATGTAAAAGCAAGAGTGGATTTGGAATCCAAAAGATTTTTTTGACCTTTAAAAGTAATCCCCCTTATGGAAGGCGGTATGGTGCTTTCCAAAAATTTGGAAATAGAAGTACCATTGAACCCAGCAATTCCACTATTAGGAATATACCCCAAAGAAACCAGGGCTGCCGCTCAAACAGATATATGCACACAAATGTTTATTGCTGCATTATTCACAATTCCAAAAAGACAGAAGTAACCCAAGTACCCATCAACAAATGAATGGACAGAAAACGCTATGGTATAGTCACACAATGGAATACTACATAGCGCTAAAAAACAAGGAACTCATAAAATATTATACAACATGGGTGACCCTAGAGGACATCATGGTGAGTGAAATATCTCGGTCACAAAAGGATAAATACTGCATCACATCTATTATAAAACATGACTGACAAGGGGTTTGAGGAAAACTAAGAAAAGAGGGTAAATAATGAACACTGCATTGGAACAGATGAAGGAAAGAACTGTTTAAGAGAAAATAGACATTACTTGTATGACAATAGTACAGAAGAGGAGATACATAGCAAATAGGACTTGGGGGGGCTAGAGGAGAGGAGGAAATTATGCAACAATGAATGAATTTTTTTAATGAATTCTTTTTTAAAAAGTTAACTGGGGTGGAGGTAGGGAAGAAAATGTGCAATAATGAATAGATGAAAATCCAACTTTTCTGTAAACTTTTATTAAAATCTCAATTTAAAATACGTAAGAGCTATCCCTCAATTGTCTCATTCACTCTCATTGTGACTAACTCAAAATAACTCATAGTTGTCCCTCTGGATTGTTTTCCAAGGCTATAAATTCCTTGGGAGGATATTATCCATCTTTCTTGGAGTAGTTGGTAGATTCAAACAGCCATAGGGACATAGCTTTTGAGTTAACAGTGTGACTTTCTACAGACTATGCTACCAGAGCTACTTAGTGTTTTGATTAGCTGAGGGGGTGGGGGGAAGAACAGATCAAAAGCTTAGATGGCCTAGTCTATGGTATAAAGAGGCTAACAAATACAAACAGAAAAACACAATCTGGAGAGGATGAAATTGATGAATGAGACTTTCTAAATATTAAATCCCTGTGTTCATTTAAAAAAAAATTCAAGAGGGTGAAAAGAAAACCTACCAATTGGGAAAAACTATTTGGCAATACCATCACAGACAAGGGTCTCATAACAGAAGTTTACAGGATACTACTGGGCCTCCAGAAGGAAAAGATTGATAACACAATTACAAAATGGGCAAAAACTATGGAAAGAATTTTCACAGAGGAAGACATTCAGGTGGCCAACAAACAGATGAAGAAATGCTCAAAAATCACTGGCAAGAAGAGAGATGCAAATCAAAACCACAATGTGATACCATCTCACCCCAGTAGCAGTGGCAAAGTTTAGCTGGACAGCAAACAATAAATGTTAGAGAGAATGTGGAGAGGTGGAAACTGTCATACACTGTTGATGGGATTGTAGAAGAGTATAACCACTCTGGAAGGCAATTTGGCATTTCCTCAAAAAGTTGAACATAGAAACTCCATATAATCCAGCTATTCACACAATGGAATACTATGCAGCACTTAGGATCAACGATTTTGAAAAATACTGCATAACTTGGGAAAGACTAGAGAGTATTATGTTGCATGAACTAGGTCAGTCTCATAAGGACAAATACTGCATAAGATCATTATTGTAAAAATAGAAGGACAACTAGCAAAATATATGTGTGGACTGGAGAAAAGGGTGGGAGCAAAGAGGTGGAATGGGTAGGGGCAAAATCACAGGGTCTCACAATTTGGTGAGTGGAAGGGGGGGTAAAGGAAATGGAAAAGATCTGGTGGGGATCTGAAAAGAAAGGTTAATGATGGGCATAGTCCAATGGGGATTAATTTTATAAAACATAGTGCATGGGAATAATTGCATAAAACACAATGTGAACAAAGAGTGTCAAATACAATTTATATGAACTTTGTAAGCAAACCAATATAAAATAAATATTTTAAAATAATAGACTAAACAAACAAAAAATATCAGCTCAAGTTTTCTGAGTAGCTTCCACCAACTACAATTATGACTACCCAGCTAGCAAACTATATGACTTTCTAAATCACTCTTCTCATTTCTATGAGTTTTAATTCCTACCATCATCACCTTGGTAAAATTAAAGTTTTGGATAGTTTGATAATTTATTCCAAAGATCCTTTCCAGTTTTGACAATTAATATGTTCTAAAGAACTCTAGAGGGTGAAACCAAATTTCTCCTTGGAGGCAAGGATTATGACACTCTTTTGGGTACATGGCTAGGAGACACTAGTCCTTGGAGAGGGAATCATGCTCAGAAGGGTAGAAGTTTGCACACAGGAGAGGAAGACCCCATATGAGATGTATTGACACAGTAACTGGGATAATGGGGACTGGCTCCAGATAGGACAGTTTCAGGGCTATTGTGCATAGGGTTGCTATGAGTTGTAGTCAACAACAATTAAAAAATAACAAACTACTCCAGGCCCTGACAAAATTCTAGACTCTGATGCAATTGCAGATAAATCCTTAAATATTCTTTTCTAGAACAAGATGAAGAAATCTGCTCAAGATGTTAGTGTCTGTTCTAATCTATTTGGGCTCCAGATGTTAGACATTCTCAGGGTGGCATCATGAAATGCCCCAACATTTATCAGGTATCAACATCACTGATCTGTTGATGGTGGTGGTGCCATAGCGTCCGACTGTATGAACAACACTCATGGTGACTTTATGAAGTCTTGAATCCTGTCCTATCTTACGGCATCTTCATCATTTCTGATACACTCAAGCCCATTACTGTAATCATTGAGTCAAACCATTTTGTTGGAGGTCTACCTCTCTTTCACTAGCCCTCCATCTTTCTAAACATGATGTCCCTTTCCAAATATACTCTTTCCTAGCTCTGGTGGCCTAGTGGCAAGAAGTCGTGCTGCAATCCTGAAGGCATGCAGTTCGAGGCCACCAGCTGCTCCTCTGCAGGATAAGGATAGGTAATCTCCTCCAGTGGAATTTAAACCTACACTACAATCTTAAAAACATATATTATCACCTTCAGAAACACCCACGACACCTTTCAGAGACAGCCAACCACCAGTAATGGTTTTATTCAAATTTCCAGAATGGATGAGGTGCCCACTCTTGCCTCCAGAATCACAAAGGGTTGAGTCACAAAGAGAATCTCTATTTGTATTCAAGGTCCTAAGTTACTACAGCAGTCTATCTGCAATGACCAGTGCATGACAGACTGTCCCTCCCAGAATCACGTCCACAGCTCACTTGGGGGTGACCCACTTAACTGACCAAGCAGCCGCTGCAGAAGAATCCCGTGGCTGTTCATATGGCTGACAGGGCACAAGCACTTTGAAAAGCAAGTGTAATGTTCTGCCCCAGAAACACTCAATAACGGCAGATAGAAAGGATACAGAGATCGTTGGATATCAGGGAGCTCTGAGAGCTTTCTGAAAGCTTTCCGTTACACAGCAAAGGTTGGAATCTGAACCCACCACCCACTTAGTGGAGGAAAGCTGAGGCTTTCAGAAAGATGTACAGCTTCGAAAACCCTACAAGGCGGTCTTACAGGGCTGTCTATGAGTTCAAATCTATCTCCTAACAAGAGTCAAGCTGGGATGGTTTTAGTGTATTATTAGGTCTTCATGATGTATGTTTTTTTATTACCTCTAAGCTTCACAAATAAAAACTCTAACTGAATTGCCATATGACTTCCATAGAGATCACAGCTTTGGAAACTGTATGGAGCAATTCTGCTCTGCCTTATAGGGTCGCTAAGAAGTCAATTAACTCAGTAGCAGTGGATCTTTTATTCATTTTTATGAATATAGAGGGAAGTTGTGTGGTGTTTCTTTTTAATGTGAAGTTTTATTTCAGTGTTCTTTTGTTTTCTATCACTAACAAAGTGCTTCTAGTCTTTCAAAACTCAATTCATGTGTCACCTCCTTTTTTTTCTAGACCCAACAATGAGACAATGGCATACCACTTAACACCCACTAAAATGACTACTAGAAGAAAAACAAAAGGTAACAAGTGTTAGGGAGCATGTAGAGAGATTTGAAATGTCAACAATTATTGGTGAGAGTGAAAAATGGTATTGCTCCAGTTCAACAGCAATGAGTGTGAGTTATGGAAAATAGGTTGTTGATTTCTCAGATTTAAGCAGAAAATTACCATATGATCCCACAGTTCCACTCCTAGTTGTATATCCAAAGTCTTAAAAGCAGAAACTCAAAAAGACATATTCACCAGTGTTTACTACAGCACTATTCACAAAGCCAAAAGGTGGCAACAATCCAAGATTCTAACAGCAGATAAGAAGATAAACAAAACAGAACAAACATACAATGTCATATTCCTCAGCCATAAAGCAAAAAGAAATTCTGATATCTGCTGCAGCATGGATGAACCTTGAAAATATTAGACTGAGTGAATATGAAATACTTGTTGATAGATGCCAGAGTGAACTCTGATCAAAGCAATCCTGTAAAAAACAGATCAAAATCTTGCTCTATCCTGTCCCAGACTCACAAAATCTCCAATATGCTCAAGCTCAGTTTCGCAAACCCTGTCATCCCATCTTGTTGAGGGTCTTCTTCTCTTTCTCTGACCCTCCATCTTTCCTACCATAATGCCTTTTTCCAAGGACTGGCCTCTTGTAATAATACCCTTGAAAGATGTAAAGCCAGTTTTCATCAACTTGCCTCCAAGAAGTACCCTTGGGGCATTTCTTCTAAGATTTATTTGTTCTTTAATTAGAATAGGTAAATGCAGATTGACAAGTTTTCAGGAGAAGGGAAAATGGAGAATGATAACTTAAGGGGCACTGAGTTTCTGGTTGTTGTTGTTGTGTGTCACTGATTCGAGTACAACTCATAGTGACCCTGTGAACAAAAGGTCTGAACCCTGTTAGATTATCCTGTTCAGTCCTCACACTGCAAGACATACAAGAGCCCACTGTATCAGTCACCATATCAATCCACCTGGTTGAAGGTCTTCCTTTCCTCCACAATATATGCTCTGCATAAACCCATTGTTGCAGTCACTGTGTCAATCTATCTTGTTGTAGGTATTCCACTTTTCCACTAAGCCTCTATTTTACTTTCAACTCTGCAGTCTTCAATATGGATTGAAGCTCAATATCAAGAAAACAAAGATTCTCACCACTGGGCCAATTAGCAGTATCAGTATGGATGGTGAAGAGATTAAGATAGTTAACAGTTTTAGTTTGCTTGGCTCCACAGTCAACACTCTTAGTAACAGCAGCCAGGAAATCAAGAGACAAATTGCACTGGGAAAATCAGCTGTGAGGGACCTCTCAAGAGTACTGAAGAGCAACGACGTCAGGCTGGAGACTAAGGTGTGCCTGATCCAGGCTATAGTCTTTGCAATTACATGCTATGCCTCGGAGAGTTGGACAGTGAATAGGGATGATAGAAAGAGAATTGATGCCTTTGAGCTGTGGTGCTGGAGAAGAGTGTTGAATATACCATGGACTGCTAGGAGAACAAACAGGTTTGTCCTGGAGAGGGTGAAGCCAGAATGTTCCCTGGAGTCAAGGATTCTGAAGCTTCGTCTGGCATACTTTGGGCATGTTGCAAGGAGGGACTGGTCCTTGGAGAGGGACATCATATTTGGGAGAGTGGAGGGATGGTGCAGGAGAGGAATACCCTAGATGAGATGGATCGATTCTGTGAGTGGAGTGGTGGGAATGAATGTGTTTGAGACAGTGAGGTTGGCACAGGATAGAACGGCCTTTAGGGCTCTTGTACATAGAGTCGCTATGAGTCGCAAATGACTCAATGGCACATAACAACAACAAACAACACAATGTTACTAAATTGCAAGTTTAAAAATCTTAGAAATGGAAATACTATGTTACGAATCTTATCACACAAAAGGAAGAGAGAGAAAGCAGAAGTTGAATTTAGAAAAGATGTTCTTTCTTAAATTGCTGCAATTTTCTTTACACAAAGTATTACGATTATTCACTTCCCAGACCATACGGAGAGTGCTCAAGAGAGAAGACCCTATTGATCGTCACTGCTCTGTGACCCAGTAAAAAGCTTGAACAAGCAGGTGTTCCGAAAACAGATGCTTAGTCACAAAGAGGATAAACATAGGCTGGGAGAGAGGTAAGGTTTCTGACCCAAAGTAGACTACAGAATGCCCAAATCAGGGACTTCTTACCTTAAGACCCTACATTCAACCCAGCTAGGTCCCTGAATTGGCTTCCAGGGTCTTGTGAAACTCTAAAACCTAACTGGACAATTGTATGATCAAGTGCATTTATGAATTTTTAAATTTAGAGAGCTTTCAAATTTGGTACTTCCTGGTACTCTACTCACTCTACTTTTATTGTAGTTTGTTTCATTTTTATAAATTATTCTTACTATATTTTCACTCTCAAAATAAGTCCATGCAATAGAAAGTATTACCCATTAATCTCCTCCTGTGTGATTTATGGTCTCTGAAAACCCATTGAAGTGTCAGCTATGGGTCAGTGTCAACTCAACAACAACACAACGATATCAACAATGCAACCAGAGTGCTCCTTAGAACAAGGATGGTGAAACTTTATCTTACAGAGTTCAGACATATTGTTAGGAAGGGCCAATCCTTGGAAAAGGAAATAATGCTTAGAAAAGACAGAAGGTCAGTGAAAGAGTGAAAGACCATCAGCAGGGTAGATTGATACAATCACTGCATCAATGGTCAACTCAAGGATACCAACAACGTGTAAAATGTCATCCACCTCTGTACCTTCACAGTCAGGAAAACTCATGACTACTTAGAGCAAGGAGACCTGCTTCCAGGTCTGTCCCTGCACTGTCTGATGTCACTAGCAGCCCCCCACCTTGCACAATAGCTGATGCATAGTAGATCAAAGTTACAGCTGGTTCTTAGGGACCTTACTTGGATTTTCATCCACTACTCCTCATCACAGACACTGGCTGCTATCTCTCAAAAGTGAAACCAATGAAAAGCAAATATGAAAACCTATGGGAAATGGACAAATACTTAAGACACTCGCAATCTACCCAAACTGATGCAGACTGAAGTAGAACATCTGAAGAGATCCAATACAAAAGAAGAAACTGAACAGTTTATAAAACAATTTCCAACTAAAGAAAGCCCTGGACTAGTTGGTTTTACTAGTAAATTTCATAAAATATTCAGATAAGAGGTGTCACCAATTCTACATAAAGTATTTCAAAAAATAGAAAAAGATGGAATATTCATTCCCAGATTCATTCTATGAAGCAAACATATCCCTGATACTAAAGCCAGGTAAAGACGCCACAAAAATAGAAACTTATATAGGCCAATATCTCTTAGGAACATAGATGTAAAAATCCTCAGTAAAAATCTAGCCAGACACATGAAGAAACGCTCGAAATCACTGTCAATAAGAAAGATGCAAATCAAAACAACAATGAGGTACCATCACAGCCCACTAGCAATGGCAAAGTTTAATAGGTCAGCAAGAAATAAATATTGGAAAGGATGTAGAGAGATAGGAACTCACATACACTGTTGGTAAGATTGTAAAATGGTACAACCACTCTGGAAGGCAGCTTGGCATGTCGTCAAAAAGCTAAACATAGACATTCCATATGATACAGCTATTACACTCCTAGGAATATGTTGTTCTTGTTATGTGCCATCGAGTTGCTTGCGACTCATAGCGACCCTATGTACAACAGCCCTAAACTCTGCTCTTTCCTGTGCCAATTTCACTGTCTCTGACACTCCCATCCCTAGGAATATACCCCAAGGAATTTAGAACTGAGACACGAAAGTAAATAGGAACACGAATGTTTATAGCAGCATTATTCATGACTGCAAGAACATGAAAACAAGCAAATATCCAATCACAATTAAATAGATTTAGAAACTGTGATACTTTCACATGTACTCGGTAGGAAAGACTGGAAAAGACTACATAACTTGGAAGAGACTGGAGGGCATTATGCTGAGTGAACTCACTTAGTCTCATAAAGTTAAGGACTGCATAGGACCATTATTGTAAAAAGAAAAGGGTAACTAGTAAAACATGTATGGGGATCCATGAGGGCAAGGAGCGGGAACAGAGGAGGGTCAGTGGGCAGGGAAGAGGGGAATCAAAGGGTCACAAAAGTGAGTGAGTGAAGAGAGGGGGGCAAGGGAAATAGGAAAGATCTGGTAGAGATTTGGAAAGACAGGGTAATGATGGCCATAGTGTAATGGTGAATTCTTTTATAACATGTATTGAATGAGAATCATTGTATGAAACACAATGTGATTGAAGGATGGCATGAAACCTAATGTATATGAACTTTGTATGCAAACCAATGTAAAATTAAAATAAAAACAATCTTGGCCAAGAGAATAGTATATTTAAAAAAATAACTAATCATGAGCAAATGAGGCTCATAATAGGTATATAAGGATAGTTCAACATAAAAACAATTAATGTAATTCACGTTATTTTTGTTATTGTTAGGTGCCATCAAATCAAGTATGACTCATAGCGACCCTGTGAACAAAAGATCTAAACCCTGTTCTATCCTGTACCATCCTCGCACTTTGACACAAAAGAGCCCATTCCAGCAGTCACCGTGTCAATCCACCCGGTTGAGGGTTTCCTCTCATTCACCGAGCCTCCACCCTTGCCAGCCTCTTGTCCCTCTCCAAGGAATAACCCCTCTTAGCAACATGCCCAAAATATGTGAGGCAAAGCCTCATCATTCTTGCCCCCAAAGACCATTCTGGCTGTACCCTGTCCAAGATATGTCTTTGTTCTCTTGGCCGTACATGGGATGTTCAGTGTTCTTCTCCAACATCACAGCTCAAAGGCATCAATTATTTTTCTGTCATCTTTATTCATTGCTTGCTTGATGAAAATAAGGAAGACTTGAAGCACTTGTTGCAGAATATCAAGTAATACAGCCTTTAGTATAGATTACATCTCAACGTCAAGAAAGCAAAAATTCTTCCACTGGACCAATAGGCAACATTGAGAGAGAGGAGATAGATGAGAGAGAGAGAGAGAGAGAGAGAGAGAGAGAGAGAGAGAGAGAGAGAGAATGAAACTGTCAACAGCTTCATCTTGCTTGGATCTACAATTAGTACCCTTGGTGCCAGCAGTCAGGAAATAAGGAGATACTGGTAAAATCTGCAGTTAGGGACCTTTCCAAATTATTGAGGAGTAATTATGTCAGTTTGAGAACTAAGGTGTGTCTGATTTAGGTCATAGCCTTTCAAATCACTTGCTATGCATCTAAGAGCTGGACAAAGTAATTTACTACATCAACAAAACAAAGAACAAGAAGTGTATGATTTTATAAATTGATGCAGAAAAGACCCTTGACACAATACAACAGCCCTTCCTAATCAAAACAAAATTAGAGGGGAATTTCCTCCGCAAAATGGAAAGCATATACACAAAACCAAGAGCCAACATCTTTCTCATTGAAGATATATTAAAGACATTCCCCTTGAGAACAGAAACTAGATAAGGATGCCTACTATTCAATATTGTACTGAAAGTATTAGCAAAAGCAATAAGACAAGACAAGGAAATAAGATATATACAAGTTGGCAAAGAGAAGACAAAACTATCTCTATATGAAGATGATATGATATGATATGATATGATATGATATGATATGATATGATATATGATATTATATGATAGTATACATAGAAAACCCTAAAAATTCAGTGAGAAAACAATTAGACATAGTCAATCAATTCAGCAAAGTAGAAAGGTAGATCAACATACAAAAATCAGTTTGATATCTCAACAGTGACAAAAAATATAGAAATGAAGCTTTAAAAACCTATCAATTATAATAGCTGATCACAAGATTAAATATTTGGGAGAAAATCTAACTAGAGGGAAAAAAGACTTAATATAAAAAATTATAAAACATTACTACAAGAAACAGAAAGAGATCTAAAAGAATATAGATAATTTCTAAAAAAATGGAAGAATATCCCATGCTCATGGATAGGAACACTGAATATCGTGAAAATTACAATTCTACCAAAGATTCTCAAACAGATGTATTGCACACTCATGTTTATTACTGTGTTATTCACAAAAGCAAAGAGATGGAAGCAAGGGAGCTCTGGTGGCCTAGTGGCAAGAAGTTGTGCTGCAATTCCGAAGGAGCACGATTCAAATCCACCAGATGCTCTGCTGGAGAAGGAGCAGCAATCTCCTTCTGTGAAAGTCAGTTCTGATTTGATGGTACACAACAAGAAAAGGGGGGGGAGAGAGAGAGATGGAAGCAACTCAAATGCCCAACAACAAACAAATGGATAGAAAAAATGGTACATTCACACAATAGAATATTATGCAGCATTGAAAAACAACAAACTCATAAAACATTAAACAACATGGGGGAGCCTGAAGGATATTATACTGAGTGAAATATCTCAGTCACAAAAGGACAAATACTGTATATAACATAGCTGCTATAAAAAAGGACAGGCCAGAATGCAGTGGGCATAGAATGGGAAAGAGTGGATAGGTAATGAACAATTCAGTAGAACAGACAAGGCGGGAAACTGTACAAAAGGAAGATATGGTGAGGCATTACATGTATGACAATCTGTAACAAGGGATGCATTGCTGAGTGGGCGAGGGGGAAACAGAAGAGGAGGAAAGAGAATGTGCAACAGTAAAAAAAAGAAAAAATATAAATTAAAAAAAGTTAACTGGAGGAGGGGAAAGGGGAGGGCGGGAGGAAAATGTGCAACAATCGAATGAAAATGCAAATTTTCTGTAAACATTTGTTAAAATCACAATAATATAAAGGTGGGTTTAAAAAAAAGTGAAACCAAGTCAGCAAAAGAACTAAGAACATTCCTAGTACAGCTGAAAATTCAAAACCTGCTGACAGGGCTTGAGGAAAACACAACTCAGGAGGACATTCTTCTAAGGGAGTGGATCTTGTGTTTTCTGATTGGGAACTTACCTTGATAAATGTTGATGAGAATGCAAGTTGTTGACTAGGAGAAGAAAGAAAAAAGAGCATTCCCCACTGTGGAAGAAGGAGCATTGGCTGTTGTCATTTACTTGAGGACAACTTAATGAGCAACTCCTCAATAATTGATAAATCGGGGAAAATAGTAATAGTGTTACGAATTTCACTATGTTGCCACAAAAGATACATTGAAATCCTAAGCCCTGGTATCTATGAATGTGACCTTATTTAGAAATAGAGTATATGAAGCTGTTACCAGTTAACATGAGTAGATCTCAATCCAGTATGAATAATGTCCATATAAAAGAAGAGAAGACAGACTGGGGACAAAGATGGCCATGTGAAAGGGAAAGAAGAGAGTAACGTGCTGAATCTACAAGTCAAGGAATGCCAGAACATTCAAGGAGCCATCAGAAATTGGAAGAGACAAGAAGGGACTTTTCCCTAGAACCTTTCTACATTCATGGACTTGCTGATAGCTTGATTTCCAGCCTCTAGAACTGTGTTAAAATACCTTTCTGTTGCATTTATTATTATTATTAATTTTAATGAAAGTTTACAGAGACTTAGGGTTTCCAGTCATTCACTGTTGCACTTTTCTCCCTGGCCACCCCCTCCCCCCAATTAACTTTTCTCCTTGATAAAGAAAAGAAAAACTCTTTCATTGCTATTCTATGCAATTCCCCCACCCCCCCAAGTCAACTGCACTGGGCAGCCTTCATTCTGGACTCCTGTCATGACAATAATACCTAATTATATATCCCTTTTAAACAGTAATCTCCCTCATCTGTTGCAATGCAGTATACATCATTCCTCCCCTTCTTCTCTGTCTTCCCTCAACCTCAATGTCAGTCCTGTTTTACAGTAGTGGCCCTATGCAATATTTGTCCTTTTGTGACTGAGATATGTCATTCAGTATAATATCCATAGGGTCATCCACTTTGCATAATATTTCATTTGTAAATCACCTAATTTGCTGTAATTTGCTAACTGCAGCTAAAAAGGTAAAGTACCATGATTACATTGTCTTAAAAAGCCTGTAGGAGGAGAAGTCAAAACCATCTCAGACCATAACTCAAACTTAGTTCACTGCGATAGAATCAGAGCTAACTCATAATTGACCCTGCAGTGGACTTTCAGAGGCTGTGTATTATGTAAAAGGAGATTATCTCTCAGAGTTAACTATGGATTCGAAACCACAGAAAATCATGGTCTTCTGGTTAGCAACTCAACTTACAAACTAATTCATCATCAGTTCTCTCTCAGATGAAGAGGCTAGAATTTCTAATGGTGACATAGAGGAAAAAAATCTATTCATTCTTTAACTTATTCATACTATGTAACAGGCACTGACAGGAATACAAAGTGAGCAAAGGCTTTACCCATTAAAATAGTGCCTATTTTAGAAATTGTTAGCCAACTGTGTGAGGAAGATGAGGCACAGAGATAGACAATAACCAAGATTAAGAGTGCCTAGAGAATTTTTTTTTTAATTTTGTTGTGTACCATCGAATCAGGTTTGACTAGTAAAGGAGGAGCAACTGGTGAATTCAAACCATGTGCCTTTGGGATTGCATTGTAGCTTCTTGCCATTAAGCTACCAGAAGAGCTCCCAGAGAATTCTTTTCTTTTTTTTTTCTCCTTTGTGATACTTTTATTTTTCTACCTGGGATGTGAACAGTGTGAACATGGGTCTGAAAACCAGGTGCACTGAAACATTCCAGTA
>NW_006399851.1:3832599-3840908 GCF_000299155.1 Elephantulus edwardii
GCAGTGCACGCTGCTGGGGGCGCAGCGTCCTTTATGGCCCAGAGAATTCTTTTTATAGGCTAATTGTATACTGAAATGTTCTTGGAATAGATTCTGAAATTGGAAGAAACCTGCAGGGCAAAGGAAAAGGCACCCAAGTAGAATTCAATCCTTGTCGTGCCTCAGCCACAGCCCAACCTTAAAGGGAGCTCCAGTGGCCTAGTGGTAAGAAGCTGTGCTGCAATACCAAAGGCAAGCAGTTTGGATCCACCAGCTGCTCCGTGGGAGAAGGATGGGAAATCTTCTACGTGATTAACTGTCTCTGAAAACCCGCTGGAGGGCCAGCTTTGAATAGTACCGACTTGTAGTTCAACATGAAAAGTGCTAGAGAGAATAATGAAGTTCAGTGATAGAATTCTCTCTCTCCTTCCATGCAGGAGACACGAGTTCAAGTCCCAACAAACACATTTCAAACACAGCCACCAACTGGCTGTCAGTAGAGGCTTATTTTTTGGCTCTGATATTAAGCAAGTTTTAGCAAAGCTTCTCAGGAAGAGACAAAGACCCAGAAGAAAGAAAGCCCTGATGATCTACTTTTGAAAATCAGACACTAGTTCACATAAAAATTATATTTGCAACTGATTATGGGGATGGCACAGGGCTAGGCAAGGGGTTTTTTTTTCATTTTTTATTATTAATTTTAATGAAAATTTATAGAGATTTTATATTTCCATTCATTCATTGTTGCACTTTTCTCCCTGCCCACCCCGCTCTCCAGTTCATTCTTCTCTTTGAAAAGTAAAAGAAAAATTATTTCATTGTTATACAATCCCTCCCCCCAAGTCTACTCCACTATGCGGCCTTCATTCTGGATTCTTGTCATGACAATAATACCTAATCATATATACCTTCATCCGTTTCAATCCAGTATACATAATTTATCCCATCTTTCTCAGTCTCCCCTCAACCCTAATGTCAGTCTCATTTTACAACAATGGTACTATGTAGTATTTGTCTTTTTGTTACTGAGATATTTCACTCAGCATAATGTCCTCCAGGGTCATTCATTTAAAATAGTATTTCATGAGCTTCTTGTTTTTCAATGCAGTATAGTATTCCATTGAGTGAATATACCACAGCTTCATGAAGAAATGTTCAAAATCCCTAGCTCTAAGAAAGATGCAAATCAAAACAACATTTAGATATCATCTCACCCCAGTTAGAATAGCAAAATTTAACAGAACAGCAAACAACAAATGCTTGTGAGGTTGTGGAGAAACTGGAACGCTTTATCAGTGTTGGTGGGAGTGTAAAATGGTGCAGCCACTATGGAAGGCTGTATGGTGCTTTCTCAAAAATTTGTAAATAGAGTACCATTTGACCCAGGAATTCCACTACTAGGAATATGCCCCAAAGAAACCATAACCACCACCCAAGGAGATATATGCACATCCATGTTTACCGTGGTTTTGTTCACAATAGCAAAGAGTTGGCAACAACCTAAGTGCCCATCAGCAAGGTTTTATACCATTGGCATAGGATAGACAGCCACAAAAAGTGCTGGAGGTATGCCCAAGGATGAGCGAAATAAAGAGGAGATAGTTTTCACCCATTCTTCGCACAAGCTGGAACAACCCCATCTCCCTCTGCCCAAGGCAGGAAATTTGGCTCATCGTCTATCTATGTTTCCCAAGGCTCTGAGCAGTTCATCTGTCAAGATCCCAAACTCCTCCAACAGGTCTAAGGCATCTGATTCATGTTATTTCTGATTCATGCAGGGATAACGCCCATCATTTTTATTTCTCTTGTGATATGTAGCCACGCTGCAATGTTCTTGAAAGGCTTTCTTCTTTAGAAACTAGAATAGAAGGATACATTTGCGCTAGTGAAGGTTTGAGTGCAGAATAAACGTCTTTTTTTATTGCTATGAGCCTTTAGGCAGAAGGCTCCATCAATGCTTCTTGTTCAGTGGCTTGTGTTTGTTCAGGCTACCAAATTCACCAACTTTTAGAAAATAAAGTCACATGACAAAAAATGTTTGATATTTTGGTAGCCCAAACTCACGCTAGAAGAATCTGATCCATTTTACTATTTCCTTTATCCCATATTTCTAGTGATTTTTAAGGCAAGACTGTTGATCCTAAAAACAATGATTTAGCAATAGATTTTAAAACCTTCTTACCTGATGATTTTCCAAAATGATGTTTCCCTCATATACTCATCAAACAATATTACATGCGAGTAAAATCTTGCTGAAAATTATTTTAAAATGTACAACGACAGGAAATTACCAGAAATTCAAGTTGGATTTGGAAGAATTCTTGGCACAAGAAATATTATTACTAATGTCAGATGGATCTTGGTTGACAATAGAGAACACCAGAATGATATTTATTGCCTATGCAATGGCATTTGACTATGTGGATTATAACAAATTACAGATAACATTGGGAAGAATAGAAATCCCACAATACTGAATTGTGCTCATTAGAAACCTAAAAATAGACCAAGAAGCAGTTGTCCCAATAGAGCAAGGAAATACCATGAGATTTAAAATCAGGAAAGATGTGCATCAGAGTTGTATGCTTTTCCCAGCACCATTCAATCTGTATGCTGAACAAATCATTTGAGAAAGTAGTGTATATAAAGAAGAATGTGACATCAGGATTGGAGGAAGACTTATCCACAACCTACATTAAACCTGCTTACAGAAAGTAAAGACTTGAAGTACTTACTGAAAAAGACAAAAAGCTATAACCTTAAATATGGACTGCATCTCACCATCAAGAAGACAAAAATTTTCATCGCTAGACTAGTAGGCAATATCCTGATAAATGGAGGAAAGATTTCAATTCTGGAAGATTTTCTTTCACTTGGATCCATAATCAATACTCATGGTCGTGGTGGACCACCAAATCAGAACTGACTCATAGGTGACACTCCAGTGAGTTTTCAGAGGAAGTAAATTACACAGGAAGAGATTGTCCAACTTCCATCCATCGATTCAAATAATGAGTCTTTGGATTGGCAGTGCAACTTCTTACCACTAAATCACCAAAGCTCTCTTGATAGTCAAGAAAGTAACAGATGTCTTGCAATGGGGAAACCTGCGATCACTGTCCCCTTTAAAGTGTTAAAGGAAAAGGATGTCAATTTAAAGACTAAGACAAGCTTGACCTGGACCAAAGTATTTTTAAGTTGCTTCATATTCAGACCAAAGTTGGACAGTAAATAAGGAAGACCAAAGAAGAATTAATATCTTAAAATGTTTGTTTGGATAAGACTGCTGAGTATACTATGGACTGTCAAAAGAACAAACAAATCTGTCCTGGAACAAGTACAACTAGGGTGATAAAGGTAAGAGTGGTGAAACCATCTCACATACTTCGAGGCGTGTTGCCAGGCGACTTCAGTACTCATTATGCTGGGAAAAGTGGAGGGTCAGCAAAAGGGGGGAAGCCCTCAACAAAATGGATTGATGCTACTATTGCAACAATAGGCTTGATTATGATAGAACTTGTGAGAATGGTGCAGAATATAGCAAGAATTCAATCTGTTGTCATACAGTCCCTAACAGCTGTAGTCAGCTTGACAGTACCCAACAACAGTAATTTATGGTAAAAATATTTATCAAACCTAACCAAAAATTTCATAAAAAAAATAAACAAACAAGATAAAC
The DNA here is from genome assembly GCF_000299155.1 of Elephantulus edwardii. Taxonomy (NCBI): domain Eukaryota; kingdom Metazoa; phylum Chordata; class Mammalia; order Macroscelidea; family Macroscelididae; genus Elephantulus; species Elephantulus edwardii. Next base: position 3,836,258 of record NW_006399851.1, read on the forward strand.
TAGATAGCTGGGATGGGCTTCCTTAAAATTAAGCCTTTATGTGCATCAAAAAATGTCTCTAAGGAAGTCAAAAGAAAATCTACTGGGTAGAAGGGAGGAGGAACATAAAATTCACAATATATCTGACAAGAGATAAATAGCTAAAATTTATCAGTATCTATAGCATCATCCAATTTAAAAATGAACAAAAGACATGAATGCTTGACCAAATATGATACCCAAGTGGCCAACATATAGATGAAAATTACAATCTTTAATCATTGCTGTTGTTGTTATGTGTTGTTGAGTAGGACTCATAGTGATCCTATGAACAACAAATCTGAACACTGTTCTATCCTACACCATCCTCAACATCTCAGACACACTTGAGTTCATTGCTTCAGTCACTATGTCAATCCATCTCATCAAGAGGGTCTTCCTCTCCATCTTGGATCCTCTACCTTTCCAAGGATGACCTCTCTTTTCAGCAAATTGTCTCTACTAACATGCCTAAAGGTAGCTCTGGTGGCCTAGGGCCCAGAAGCTGTGCTGCAATCCCAAAGGCACTCGGTTCAAGGCCACCAGTTACTCTGCAGGAGAAAGATGGACAATTTCCTCCTGTATACGATTCACTGCCTCTGGAAAACCACTGGAGGATTAGCTATAGATTGGTTCTGACTCTACAGTACAGAACAACATGCAAAAGGGATATGATATGAAGTTTCACCATCCTTGCCTCTAAGGAAAATTTTCCTTGCACTTTCTCCAGGAAGTACAAATTCAAACAATGATATATCATCTCATCCCAGGAATAATAACAATGATTTAAGGAAAAAACCCAAAAACCAATATGCTGCCAAAATGCTGGCAAGAATATTGAGATATTGGGACACTTAAAGACTGCTGGTGAAATTTTAAAATTGTATAACAACTGTGGAAAGTATTATGATACATCCTTAAAGAGTTAGAAGACACGCCATAGTATTCAGCAATCTTGCTATTAGGTATATATCCTAGGTAGATAAAAACCTTGATATAAATAAAATAATGTTTATCACAACATTATTTACCATAGTAAAAATATAGAAACAGTCAAAGTCTCCAAGATGAATGTATAAACTATGATATGTACACAAAATGGAATACGATGCAACTTTAAAGAATAGCAATGAAACTATGAAACATCTCAAAACATGGATAAACCTGGAAGAAATCATGATGAAAGAAACACATCAATTACAAAAGGATAAGCTATTTTGAGACAAATACTATGCAAAGACATTTGACTGTGTGGATCACAACAAACTGTGGCTAACTCTGAGAAGAATGGGAAACCCAGAACACTTAATCATGCTTATGTGAAATCTATACTTAGACTAGGAGGGAGTTATCAGAACAGAGCAAAGAAACACTGCATGTTTCACAATCGGGAAGCGCGTGTGCCAGAGATGTGTCCTGTCTCCATACCTTTTCAATCTATATGTAGAACAGATTAATCAGGAGCTGGACTTTATGAGGAGCATGGTGGCATCAGGCTTGGTGGAAGATTCATCAACAATCTGTATTATGCAGATGACACAACCATGCTTGCTGAAACTGAAGAGGACCTGAAGTGCTTGCTGGAGAAATAAAAGGACTGCAGCCTTAAATATGGACTGAAGCTCAACATCAAGGAAACAAAGATTCTCACCACTGGGCTGAATGACAGCATCAGAATAGATGGTGAAGGAATTCAGATTGCTAATAGCTTCCATTTTCTTTACTCCACAATCAACAATCTTGGTACCAACAGACAGGAAATCAAAAGAAGAGTTGCATTGTGAAAGTCTGCTGTCAGGGACCTCTCCAGAGTACTGAAGAGCAAAGACACCAGTCTGGAGACTATGGTGTGCCTGACCCAAGCCATGGTCTTTGCAATTACATGATACTCATCAGAAAGCTGGACATGATAGGAATGATAGAAGGAGAATTAATGCCTTTGAGCTGCGGTGCTGGAGAAGAGTATTGAATATACCATGGACTGATAAAAGAACAAACAAGTTTATCCTGGAGAAGATGAAACCAAACTGTTCCTTAGAGGCAAGGATTCTGAAGCCCCATCTGACATACTTTAAGCATGTTGCAAGAAAGGACAAGTGCTTGGAGAGGGGCACCAAGCTTGAGAGGGTGGAGGGACAGCACAAGAAAAGAAGACCCTCAATGAGATAGATTGACTCAATGACTGGGGTAATAGGTTACGTGTGTCAGAAACAATAATAAGGTTGTCTCAAAATAGAGTAGGATTCAGAGCTGTTGTATATAGGGTCACAATGAGTTGCAAGCAACTCAATGGCACATAACAACAACAACAACTTTTAAAAGCCAATGAAAGCTTTACACAGAGTAAAAAAAATTATTCTTTGATGGTTACAAGGGATAGATAGGGAAGGAGGGAAAATCACTAATCACTAAAATAGTATAAATATATTAACTTAAATGAAGATAAAGACAACATACAGTGGAAGACAGTTCAGCACAACATGACCATGGCAAAGAAAGAAATGTTCAATAATAAAAGATAGAAATAGCAAGTCCTATTATGTTTACATTTATATAATAACAGTAACAGCAAACTAATTTACAAGTATAAACATAGGTAAATGTGCAAAAGAAACCCCACACAGGCATATGATGGCATACACTCATGAATGTATATGGGTTTGGCAGAAGATGTTTCTTCTTATGTATTTGCATTTGCTACAACTATATATTGAGGGTAAGGTTATGCACGTCTTTGCCATAAATAAACACTCTGAAGGACTGAATCGCTGGGCTTACGAGCCTAGAATTATGGTATCAGAGGGCATCCAGGTCAACTGGCATAATGTAAAACATAAAATAAATTATCTACATATTATTTTGGTGAGTAATTGTAGAGGTCTTAAAAGCTTTTGAGTTGCCATCTAAGATACAACTATTGGTCTTTTCTCATCTGGAGTAAGGAAGAATGAAGAAAATAAAAGACTCAGGGAAACAATTATCCCAAAGGAAACAATTAGTCTACAGCCACCACAAGCAAGCTACCAGAATAACCAGTGACGCCCCGCAACCACTACTAATCCCTCTGATAACACAGACTGCCAGAAATCACTTTTCAAACATTGGGTCTATGAAGTGAACAATAATATTGATGAGGAACATGATCCTCAGAACAATGAACTCTATGAAATCAAAAGGGCAATATCTGCTCAAAGATGAAGTTCAAAAGGCAGGAAGAGGCAGGAAAGATGAGCAAATAGAAATAGAGAAGAAAGAAAGAAAGTGGGAAAGAGAGCTGTAAACTTTCATCCAAACCACATGATAAAATGTTCTAAGTAAATAAAGGGAGAAATAGGTAGGTAGGTAGGTAGGTATGTAGGTATTTTTATGGTTATATACTAGCAAGTCAGCACTCACACACACAAACTAAAATTCATTGCTGTTGATTTAGAACCAAGTTATAGCTGATCCTCCATTAGATTGCCCCAAGGAGTGACAGGTGGACTCAAACTACCTGCCTTTGGATTGGCAGAATAGTGTTGTTTTTAAAAAAAAAAAAAATTGGGTTGTTTTATTTTAATGAAAGCTTACAGAGACTTTGGATTTCCATTCATTCAATGTTGCACACTTTCCTCCCTGCCCCCCCCCAGTTTGCTTTTCTCTTTGAAAAGAAAAAAAATTTAAAAGCCTTCATTATTAGACAAGTCCCCCTGTCCCCCGTTTCACTCCACTATGCAACTTTCATTCTGGACGACTCCTCATGACAATAATACCTAATCACATATTCCTCCTAAACAGTTCTCTCCCTCACCTGTTTCAATGCAGCATACATTATTTATTCCCTCTTAGTTCCCGCCTAACTTTGATTATGCAAAATGGGTGACTCTGGAGGACATTATGCTGAGTTAAATATCTCAGTTACAAAAGGACAAATACTGCATAATATCACTGTTGTAAAGCAGGCAGAATAACTCTTTACCACTAGGTCACCATATAGAGAAGGGGAATGAGGGAGAGGGAAAAGTAGAGGGAGGGGGAGGGAAAGAGGGAAGAGAAGGGAGATGGAGGGGAAGGAAGAAGGAGAACAGTGTTGTCTACAAAACTTACTTCATTATAGCATATTTCTAGAAAAGAGATAGGGATCACCACCACTATCAGTAAAGATTGACCAATAATATTCATGAGAAGAAGACTAAATTCATTTCCTTCTTATGTAAGATTACCAACATAATGTTTTCAACAGCAAGCACCATGACTTTTTCAAGGTATTTGATAACATCTCTTTTAGCTTGTGTTGTTAATAGAGAAATGTAAATTGAATAATATATAATAGAATCCTATGTGAATGTAACCTGGCTGAGCAATCTTACCTAAGAAAACCTATTTCCTAAATTGTTCATGGATATACAAAACTCATTTCCTTGACTGAGGACTACTGTCCAGCTTCCATTTCTCCTTGAATCTTGATGAGGTTTGATACCCATTTCCAGGAAGAATCTTCTTGCCTCAACTGGTGTCCTGGTTATTCATTTACCCTCATTCCATAGATGCTTCCACTTCAGGAGATAAAATAGAAATTTTTTAAAAGTGATTTATTATCATATCTTTTTTTATTAATTTCAATGAACATTTACAGAGATTTTGGATTTCCATT
>NW_006399851.1:3841215-3842883 GCF_000299155.1 Elephantulus edwardii
AGATATTTCACTCAGCATAATGTCCTCCAGGGTCACCCATTTTGAATAATATTGCATGAGTTCCTTGTTTTTCAATGCAGCATAGTATTCCATTGTGCAAATATACCACAGCTTCTCTATACATTCCTTTGTTACCCTACTTAAGACATAAAGTGCTATAACAATGACTGAATGATGAGAGAGAAGCATATCATGTTGACTAAGTGAAACACTGATTAATGTAAGTATATGCACATTTTTACAATAATGCAGTTATCAGAGTAGCTGTTTTCCTCAAATAGCCATCATTCTTCAGCAGCTAGGCTCATGTGAGATAATCATTGAACATTTGTGGAATGAGCAGATGTTGTGCAGTTTGTGCTCATTTTCTGTCTATTCTTTAATATTTCAAGATTTTCCCAAAGAAATTCATCTTTAGATTTCCCAATTGCTGGTGCCAAGAATGTTGACTGTGAAGCTGAGCAAGTTGAAATTATTATCACTATCTTTTCTCCATCTATGGTACTGCCAAATAGCCCAGTGGTGAGAATCTTTGTTTTCTTGATGTTGAGCATTAATCTATACTAAAGTCCCTGACCTTCTGCAGCAAATGCTTCAGGTCCTCTTCAGTTTCAGCAAGCAGGGTTGTGTCATCTGCATAACATAGGTTGTTGAAGAGTCTTTCTCCAATCCTGATGTCACATTCCTCCTCATAAAGTCCAGCCTCCCGAATGATCCATATAATGGTCCATATAAACATTGAAAATATATGGAGACCAGAAACATCCCTGACAGTCTTTTCCTGATTTTGAGCCATGCAGTGTTTCCTTGATCTATTATGAAAACTGCTTCCAAATATAGGTTTCATATGAGTACAATTAAATGTTCTGGAATTCCCATTCTTCTCATATTAGTTACAATTTGTTGTGATCCACACAATCAAATGCCTTTGCATTTGAGTCAATGAAACACAGATAGACATTCCTTTGGTATTCTTTTATTTTAGCTAAGGTCCATCTAATATTGGCTATCATGTCCCTAGTGCCACAACCTCTTCAAAACCCCACTTGCATGTCTGACAGTTCTCTGTTCATGTGCTGTTCAAATAATTTTTGGACAATCTTCAGCAAGATCTTGCTTGTGTGTGGTATTAGTGATATTGTTCAATAATTTCCACACATCGTCAGGTTACCTTTTTTTTTTTTAATGGGAATAAATATGGATCTCTTCTAGTCAGTTGGCCAGGTAGATGTCCTTCAGTTTTCTTGGCATAACCTGGTGAGTGCATTCAGGGCAGCATCTGTTTGTTGAAATACATCAATTGGTATGCCATCAATTCCTGGGGCCATGTTTTTTGCCAATTCCTTCAGAGCAGCTTGAACTTCCTCCTTCATCACCTTTGCCCTTTGATCATATGCTGTTTCATGAAATTCTTCTGTATCAGCCAATTGTTTTTGGTACAGTGATTTTGTGTATCCCTTCCCTCTTCTTGTGATGTTTTCTGGATCATTCAATATACTGACCATTGCATCCTTAAGTATTGCAATTCAAGGCTTGAATTGAAAGAAGAAGAGAAAGAAGAGAGAGAAGAGAGAGAAAGAAAGAAAGAAAGAAAGAAAGAAAGAAAGAAAGAAAGAAAGAAAGAAAGAAAGAAAGAAAGAAAGAAAGAAAGAAAGGAAGGAAGGAAGG
>NW_006399851.1:3842983-3844101 GCF_000299155.1 Elephantulus edwardii
AGAAGAGAAGAGAAGAGAAGAGAAGAGAAGAGAAGAGAAGAGAAGAGAAGAGAAGAGAAGAGAAGAGAAGAGAAGAGAAGAGAAGAGAAGAAAATGCCCAGTGAGTTTATCCCTTTCGATTTTCCAGCTCTAGCTCTTTTCACATTTCATTATAATACTTTATTTTGTCTTCTCAAGTTTCTCCTCAAAATTTTCTGCTCAGCTCCTTAATTTCCTGATTTCTTCTCTATGTTTTGGCTTTTTAGCACTCTAGTGCAATATTCAGAGTCTCTTTCAAAATCCATCTAGGTCTTTTATTCCTCCTTTATCTTTGTAATGACCGTTTCCATTCTTCCTGGACTATTCTTTATATTCTCTCACAGCTCATCTGACCTTCACTCGTTAGTGTTCAAATCCTCAAACCAGTTCCTATGATGATTTTCTAATTCAGGTGGGATAGACTCAAGGTCAAATTTTGGTTCTTGTGGATTTTATTTCATTTTCTTTAGCTTCAGTTTGAATTTGATGATCTGTTCCACAATTAGCACCTGGCCTAGTTTTCACAGCTGATATTGAGCTTCTCCGAGGATTCTTTCCACAAATGTAATTAATTTGATTCCTGTGCAAACACACATCACATGAGGTCCATCTGCAAACTCATTGAGTTTTTTTATAAAAGATTTTTGCAATGAATCATTTTACAAAATGCTATCATTTTCTCTCCAGTCTCATTTCAATCACCAATCCCATGTTTTCTGACTGCTGACCCTTCTTTTCCATTTCTAACTTTTGCATTCTAGTCATCCAATATTATTAGTACATCCTGGTTGAAGGTTTGATTTGATTCTGACAGCAGAAGATGGTAGAAATCTTCTATTTCCTCCTTTTTGGCTCTGCTTGTTGGAGTATATATTTGAATGTTCATGGCCTTAACAGATGTTTCTTGTATTGTCACTCACAACACTGAATTTCAAGATGGATCTAGAAATGGTCATTTTAACTATGAATGTGACTCCATTTTTCTTTTTCTTTTTTTGTTAAATTTTATTAATTTTAATGAACATTTACAGAGATTTGGGGTTTTCATTCATTCATTGTTGCGCTGTTTTCTCTACCCTCCTCCCCAGTTCGTTCTTCTT
>NW_006399851.1:3844372-3848374 GCF_000299155.1 Elephantulus edwardii
TAGGAAACACATAGACTATTATGGAGATTGATTTTGGAATTTAGATGCACTGTTATCAATTGTGCTTAGCCGTGCATGTTCATATCCTTGAAGATGTAACACGGAAGTGTTGCACACTAGAAGACACAAATTTAACTAACAAGTTAAAAGTACATGAGTCAAAAATTGAAAAGCAATAATATTCCAGGTAGAGGCACTAATAGTGGCACCAATCAAGTTACATAGGGAAGGTAGTTCTTACAATAAAAGGCCTATTGACTAGCAATTTGTCTATTATATTATAAAGGATAGGAATCACAAGTTGTAGAGGTTCAACTATGTCATTTATGGTTCTTAAGTCCTGGGGCAAATTCCATCTACCACTGGGTTGTTTCACAACTTGGAAGTCTGCATGCAAGGCAGAGGGGAAGTAAGAAACTGCTTATGAGGTTTTCTGTCAATTCCAACAACTAAGAAATAGTGAGAAGAGTTAGGACCTCAGAAGGCTTTTAGGACCAATTAGTAGGCTCTGTGTCCAGGAGAAAACGAATATGCTTACCAGTAATGTTAATGCTCACCCAAAGCTCTTCTGGGAGGATCTAGATGGTTGAAGCATCCTCCTTTGTTTCCAGCTGGGAGCTGGAGCCTGTCAGTCCTGTCAGCCACGAGGACCTGATGAGGGCCAGCCTTGGCCAAGTGTCCTTCAGAGCCACACTTAAAACAAGTGAGTGGGAGCTTCCTCTCTATTCCCTTGCCTATCTGTGGTTCTTGTCTGTGACACTGTCTACTGAAGTGAATGTGACCCCATTTTTCCTTACCTGTTCATTTCTGGCATAGGGGATTATATGATTGTCTAAATCAAAATGTCCCGTGCCAATCAATCTCATTTCACCAATGCTTAGTATGTATATATTTATACACTACATTTCTTTCTTAACATTATCCAATACTTCTACATTCATTCTTCTCACATTGCAAATTCCAGTTACCAATGTTTGCTTCCTCCCTCTTTGTGTTTTCCAATATGAAGCCTCAGCCTCCAGTGCTCTATCTGCTAGTCTAATCTACGTGTGCTCTATTGTGCATATGGTTTTTGAAGGCCTATATTTTTCAGAAGTGGATGGCCAACCCTTCTGCCTAGTCTGCCTTAATTTGGATGCTCAGCTTTAGAGCAATATCTGCAGATAAGCATTTTACCCTGAAGAGCAGAAGAAAGACACTTCCCCACTATAAATGTGATTAATTCAGTGCTGATCTCCCACTCCTCTTTGGTATGTTTGACTTGGTTCCATCCCCATCCACACAAGCTCCATCTCCCTACACACACACATACACTCCAATCCCCTGCTCTGCTGCTCCAGCATCCACTTCTGCTGCTCACTCATTTTCTGCACCCTCCCCCAACTAGCCTCACCAAGCCAACACTCTCCTCCCTTCTACCTTCAGCCAGCATTTGATATGGTGGCTCAGGTCTCAAGTAACTTCTGTGGAGTTGCTCTCTTGTGTGGCTGCTTCACTGCTCTCTCACAAGGCAGCTGCTGTCGATATGCAAATAATTTCCCCTATACAACAACTAACATACAGGTGTTATATACTTAAGGATGCTATGGGCACAATATTGAATGACCAGGAAACATCAAAAGAGAGAAGGAATACACAGAGTCACACTGTATCAAGAAGAATCGGCTGATACAGAAGAATTTCATGAAACAGTATATGATCAAGGGGCAAAGGTGATAAAGGAGGAAGTGCAAGCTGCTCTGAAGGAACTGGCAAAAAACAAAGCCCCAGGAATTGATGGCATACCAATTGACATATTTCAACAAACAGACGCTGCCCTGGATGCACTCAACAGGTTGTGCCAAGAAAACTGAAGGACATCTACCTGGCCAACTGACTAGAAGAGATCCATATTTATTACCTTTCCCCCCCCCAAAAAAGGTAACCCAACAATGAGTGGAAATTATTGAACAGTATCACTAATATCACACACAAGCAAGATCCTGCTGAAGATTATTCAAAAATTATTTGAACAGCACATAAACAGAGAACTGCCAGATGTGCAAGTGGGGTTTCGAAGAGGTCGTGGCACTAGGGACATTATAGCCAATATAAGATGGATCTTAGCTGAAAGCAGAGAGTACCAGAGGAAGTCTATCTGTGTTTCATTAACTCAAATTAAAAGGCATTTAACTGTGTGGATCACAACAAATTGTGGCAAACCTTGAGAAGAATGAGAATCCTAGAACACTTAATTGTGCTCATGAGAAACTTATATTTGGACCAGGAAGCAGTTTTCATAATAGATCAAGGAAACACTGCATGGCTCAAAATCAGGAAAGGACTGTCAGGGATATTTCCTGTCTCCATACATTTTCAATATTGATGCAGAACAGATCATTTGGAAAGCTGAACGTTATGAGGAGGAATGTGGCATCAGGACTGAAGGAAGAATCCTCAACAACCTGCATTATGTGCATGACATACCTTGCTTGTTGAAACTGAGGAGAACCTGAGGCATTTGCTGAAGAAAGTCAAGGACTGAAGTCTTCTATATAGATAGAAGCTCAACATCAAGAAAACAAAGATGCTCACTCCTAAGCCAAATGGCATTATCATGATTGCTGGAGATTGAGATTGTTAACAATTTCAGCTTGCTTAGTTACTTAGTTACTCAGGGCACCAGCAGTCAGAAAATGAAAAGATTAATTTCATTGGAAAAATCTGCTGTCAGGGACCTCTCCAGAATGCTGAAAAGCAGTAATGTTAGTCTAGAAACTAAGGTGCACCTGGTCTAGGCCATGATCTTTGTAATTATTTGCTATGTATCAGAGAACTGAACAATAACTAAGGATGACAGAAAAAAAGAATCAATGTCTTTGAGTTGTGATGCTGGAGAAGAGGACTAAACATACTACTACCAAGAGAAAAAACAGATCTGTCCTGGAAAGGCTGAAATCAAGCTGTTCCTTGGGGCAAGGAGTCCCATAGACTTTAGGCATGTTGTCAGGAGGGACCTTGGAGAAGGACCTAGTGTTTGGAAGACTTGAGAGACAGTGCAGAAGAGGAATACTGCAGATAAGATTGACTGACACAGTACTGGGGCAATGGGGGTAGAAGTGTCAGAGACAGTGAGATAGACTCAGGATAGGACAGGGTTCAGAGCTATTGTATATAGGATGGCTTTGAGTCATAGTTCACACAAAGGCATTTAACAATGAGTCACAAGCAACTCGACGGCACATAACAACAACAACAACAGCATCTCAACAAAAATCATAAAGACAATCAGACATACAAATATGGTAGAGGACAGCCTTCTATATGACCCCAGCTGAAGTTCTTGATGAAGCAGCAGAATAGGATTCCAGATGGCATTATGGCATGGAGAGGACTCAGTTGGATCTTTAGTTTTGATGTTTGGCCCTAGAGACCAGACCAGAAAGGGTAGAAACTCAACAGTGTACTATGTGCCTGAGAAGTCAGCTTTTCACTGTAGAATGTCCAGAAGTCTGTTTCAGATAGGGAGTCTGTGTCCTTAAAAATTGCACAAGATCTTCAAGAGGCAAAATGAAAGGAAGAGATGTTGACATAAAAGAGCAGGACAGAAGGTTTCAAAGGACAGCTCTAAAAGACAAGACGAAGTATTATAAGGGACCTAGAACTGGAGAATATAAAGAGAACAACTCACTCAGCATTTCTCAAGCTCAAAGAACTGAAAAACAAATTCAAGCCTCAAGTTGCAATACTTACGGAGGCTACAGGCAAAACCTTGAATTATCCAAGAAACATCAAAAGAAGATGGAAGGAATACAGGGTTGTTGTTGTTGTTATGTGCTGTCGAGTCGTTTCCGACTCATAGCGACCCTATGCACAACAGCCCTAAACCCTGCTCTACCTTGTGCCAACCGCACTGCCTCTGACACACCCATCCCGATTGCCCCAGTCACTGAATCGATCCATCTCATAGAGGGTCTTCCCCTCCTGCGCTGTCCCTCCACCCTCCCAAGCATGATGTCCCTC
>NW_006399851.1:3850635-3858879 GCF_000299155.1 Elephantulus edwardii
AAATGTGTGAGGAGCTAGAGTCAGAAAATCAAAAGGGCCGAACTCGCTCAGCATTTCTTAAGCTCAAGGAACTGAAGAACAGATTCAAACCTAGAGGTGCTGTAATCAAGGATGCTTTGGGCAGAATATTAAATGATCCAGGAAGTATTACAGGGTTACTGTACCAAAAAGAATTGGTCAGCTCTTAAATATTTCAGGAAGTACCATATGAACATGAGCTAATAGTATTAAAGGAAGAAGTTCAAGCTTCTCTGAAGGTATTGGCAAAAAATAAGGTCCCAGGAATCAATTGACATGTTTTTAAATGACAGGTACAATTCTGAATGTGCTCAGCAGTCTGCAGGGAATTTGGAGGTCAGCTTTCTGGCCAATTGACTGGAAGAGACTGATATTTGTTCCCAATCCCTAGAAAGGTGATCCAACAGAATGTAGAAATTATCAAATAATATCATTTGTCAATAATCACATGCATGAAAAATTCTGCTGAAGGCCATTTAAAAATGGCCAGAACAGTATGCCAACAGAGAACTACCAGAAGTTCAAGCTGGATTTAGAAGAGGCCATGGCACCAGGGGTATCATTGCTGATGTCAGATTGATTCTGACAGCAAGCAAAGGATACCAAGAGAATGTCTAATGTGCTTTATTGACTATGCAAAGGTATTTGACTGTATGTATCATAACAAATTATGATTAACATTGAGAAGAATGGGAAACCAAGAACACTTAATTGTGCTGTTAAACCTAGACCTATACCAAGAAGCTATTGTGTGAACAGAGCAGAGGAACACCACCTGGGTTAAAACTAAGAAAGCTGTGTGTCAGAGTTGTTTTCTTTCTCCACACCTATTCAGTCTGAATGCTGAGCAGATTATCTGAGAACCTGGACTTTGCGAAGAAGATTGCTGCATTATGATTGGATGAAGACTTACTAATAACCTTCGTTATGCTAATGACACAACCTTGCTTGCTAAAAATTAGAAAGACTTGAAGCTCTTGCTGCAGAAGATCAAAGACTACAGCCTTCAATATGGATTTCATCTCAATGCCAAGAAAACAAAAAGTCCCACAACTGGACCTATAGGCAACATGATAACAAATGGAGAAAACATTGAAACTGTCAACAACTTCACCTTATTTGTATCCGTAGCAATACACTTTGTACCAGCTGCCAAGAGATCAAGAGATACATTGCATTGGGAAAGCCTGAAGTCAGTGACCTCTCTAAATTATTGAGGAGCAATGATACCAATTTGAGGAAAAAGGTACACCTGATTCAGGCCATGGTCTTTTCTATCACTTGCAATGCTGCTGAGAGCTGGACGAGTAAGGCTGTACAGAAGAACTAATGTCTTTGAACTGTGGTGTTATTGGAGAAGAGTACTGACTATCACGTGAACTGCCAAAAAATACAAGTAAATATGTCTTGAGAAGGCATGAAGATGATAAAACTTCACCTCACATACTTTGGACATGTTGCTAGGAGACACTATTCTTTAGAGAAGAATATAATGCTTGAGAAGGTGGAGGGACGGCAAAAGAGAGGAAGACACTCACCAAGTAGACTGACACATAAGGTTACTATGAGTCATAGTCAACTAGATGGCACCTTACAACAACAGTAACAGTGGTTAAATAGTTATGCTGTCAATCCAATGGTATGCAGTTTAAACCCACCAGCTGCTCCCTAGGAGAAAATCTTCCTATGTAATTCACAGCCTCTGAAAACCCATTAGAGGTTCAACTATAGTTGGTTCCAACTCCACAGCTCATGATAACATAACAACCACCAATCTTTGCTGATAGGATGTCAAAAGGTAACTTTTTTAAAGCATGAAGTGTTCAATTACCAATTTTATTCAATAAGAAGATTTACGAGGGCAAGCAGGAACTAAACAATGAATACATGTGTAGACAATCTATCTGAAATTGCCAATGATGGCTGTGGAGGTTGGGTACAAAATGGATTGGGAGTGATGGAATCAAGTGGCCTGAATGATGGAGATGTCAAAATTGCAAAAACAGCATATGGTGATCACAGAAAATACTTGGTTCTTATTTGCATATACTCTCTTAAACATTTTATAAGCTAATTGAGATCAAACTGAACACAAATTCCCCTTGGTCCATATAGTTTTGTCCTAGGCAACCCTAGCTCCCTCCAACTTCTGCTGAAAAAGGTCAGGCTAACCCATGCTAATGGTGTATATGATGGCAGAGAAAGAAAAACTCTGTAATGGTGTTATGTTCCAAATAAAACACACACACACACACACATGCACATATTTGGCCAACTCATCCACAACCATCTATTCACTGCTACCAGTTCCAAGAACTAGAACCTTAAGTCTCAGGTAAGTCTGTATTCCCCCAGTATCTATAATTTAAAGAGGTCTCTGATGGTCTAAATAGTTCATGCCTAACTAATACTTGCTGAAAGTGAGGAGGATATGAAACAATTGCTGCAGAAGATCAAGGACTATGGTCAGCTATTCATAGGGTGACTATAAGTCATACTCGACTTGATGGCATCTAACAACAACAACATTAGTCTAATGATTTGAGACTCAACCTCATCCAGTGATACTTCATAAGATAAACTTAGTAATGCACTTCAATAAAGATTACAGCCTTCAGTGTCCATGCTGGGGAAATTTCTATTGGAAGATGGTCAACAATGTTTTCCCGATCAGGAACAGTGAGGGGATTAAGAATGGTGTATATGTGGGGAGAGTTAGGATTGGAGAATAAAAAGGAAAGAACTTGCTCTGCATTTCTCAAGCTGTAAGAACTGAAAAGCAAATTTAGGTCTTGTGTCGCAATGTTGAAAGATGCTAAGGGCAATATATTGAATGACCTAGAAAACAACAAAAGAAGATGAAGGGAATCCACAGAGTCACTGTACCAGAAAGAATTGATTGACACTGAAATATTTCAGAAAATACCATATAAACAGGAGCCAATGGTAATGAAAGAGGAAGTGGAAGCTGCATTGAAGGCACTGACAAAAAATAAGGCCCCAAGAATGAATGGAATACCAATTGACTTGTTTCAATTAACAGATGCAAATGTAGACGCACTCACCAGTCTATGCCAGGAAATTTGGAGGACAGCTGTCTCATCAATAGATTGGAAGAGGTCTATATTTGTTCCTATTCCCAAGAAGGGTAATCCAACTGAGTGTGGAAATTATCGAACAATATCATTGATATCACATGCAAGCAATATATTGCCGAAGATTATTCAAAAACTGCTGCAACAGTACATAGATAAGGAACTTCCAGAAGTTCGAGCAGGATTTAGAAGGGGCCATGGCACCAGAAATATCATTGCTGATGTCAGATGGATCCTGGCTGAAAGTTAGGAATACCATAAGAATGTCTATTTGTGATTATTGATTATGTATGCATATGCATTTGACTGTGTGGATCATGACAAGTTTTGTCTGACATTGATAAGAATCTTAGAGCCCTTGACTGTGTTCATGAGGAGCCTATGCCTGAGCCAGGACGCTATTGTGCAAACAAAGCAGGGAAGCACTGCCATGGTTTGGAATTGGGAGTGCTTCAGGATCATATTCTGTCTCCATACCTGTTCAGTCTATATGATGAGTAAATTATCTGAGAAGCTGGAATCTATGAAGAGGAGTATGGCATCAGGATTGGAGGGAAACTCATCAATAGCCTGCACTGTGCAGATGACACAACCTTGCTTGCTGAAAGTCAGAAGGATTTGAAGCACTTGTTGCAGCAGATCAAGGAATGCAGCCTTCAGTATGGATTGTGTCTCAATATCAAGAAAATGAAGATTCTTACCACTGGATCAATAGGCCATGTGATGATGGATGGAGAGGAGATTGAAACTGTCAACAGTTTAATCTTGCTTGGATCCACAGTTAACACCCTTAGTACCAGCAGTCAGGAAATAAGGAGATGCATTGCACTGGGAAAATCTGCAGTTATAGACCTTTCCAAATTATTGAGGAGTTGGTGTTGTTATGTACCGTCAAGTCACTTGAGACGCATAGCGAACCTATGCACAACAGCCCTAAACTCTGCTCTGTCTTGTACCAATTGCACTGTCTCTGACACTCCCATCCTGATAACCCCAGTCACTGAGTCAGTCTACCTCATAGAGGGCCTTCCCCTCCAGCACAGTCCCTCCACCCTCCCAAGCATGATGTCCCTCTCCAAGGACCGGTCTTTCCTTACAACATGGCCAAAGTATGTTAGACAGAGCCTCATAATCCTTGCCTCCAAGGAGCAGTCAGGTTTAACCCTTTCCAGGTTGAATCTGTTTGTTTTCCTAGCAATCCATGGTACTCTCAGTACTCTTCTCCAGCATCACAGCTCAAAGGCATCGATTCTTCTGTCCTCCTTGGTCATTGTCCAACTCTCTGATACATAACAAGTGATTGTGAAAACCATGGCCTGTATCAGACGCACCTTAGTCTCCAGAGTGACACCATTGCTCTTCAGTACTTTGGAGAGGGCCCTAACAGCAGACTTTCCCATGGCAATGCACCTTTTCATTTCCTAGCTACTGGTGCCAAGAGTGCTGACTGTGGAGCCAAGCAAGCTAAAGCTGTGAACAATCTCAATCTCTTAACCATCCATCCTGATGCTGGCCCAGTAGTGAGAATCTTTGTCTTCTTGACATTGAGCCTCCATCCATATTGAAGACTACAGTCCTTGAGCCCCTCTGCAGCAGGTGCTTCAGGTCCTCCTCACTTTCTGCAAGCAGGGTTGTGTCATCTGCATAACGCAGATTGTTGATAGATCTTCCACCAATCTTGACCCCACATTTCTCCCGGATGATCTGTTCTGCATACAGGTTGAAAAGGTATGGAGATAGGATGCATCCCTGGTGTACCCCCGTCCCAATTTTGAACCATGCAGTGTTCCCGTGCTCTGTTCTGATGACTGCCTCCTGGCCCAAGTATAGGTTTCACGTTAGAACTATCAAGTGTTCTGGGATTCCCATTCTTCTCAGAGTCAGCCACAGTTTGTTATGATCCACACAGTCAAATGCCTTTGCATAGTCAATGAAACACAGATAGACACTCCTCTGATATTCCCTGCTTTCAGCTAAGATCCATCTAACATCAGCTACAATATCCCTAGTACCACAACCCCTTCTAAACCCAGCCTGGACTTCTGGCAGTTCTCTGCTGATGTGCTGTTCCAGGCGTTTTTGGATAATCTTCAGTAGTATCTTGCTTGCATGTGAAATCAATGAGATTGTTCTATAGTTTCCACACTCTGTTGGGTCACCTTTGAGGAGTAGTGATGTCATTTTGAGGACTAAGGTGCATCTAATTCAGGCCATGATCTTTCCAATTACTAGCTATACATCAGAGACCTGGACAATGAATAAGGATGACAGAAAAGAATTGATGCCTTTGAGCTGTGGTGTTGGAAAAGATCACTGAATATTCCATGAACAGCCAAGAAAATGAATAGATATGTCTTGGAGAGGGTGCAGCCAGAGTGCTCTTTGGAGGCAAGAATGATGAGGCTTCACCTCACATACTTTGGATATATTACTAGGAGGTGCTATTCTTTGGAGAGGGACATAATATTAGGAAGGGTGGAGGGTCAGCAAAGAAGAGGAAGGCTCTCAACCAGGTAGATCGACAGGTGACTGCTTTAACAGGCTCTTATGTGTCAGGAAGTGTGAGGACAGAGCAGGTCAGGTCTGGTTTCAAATCTTTTTTTCATAGGGTCGCTGTGAGTCATATTCGACTTCATGGCACCTAACGACAACAACAACAACATATGATAGATCCCTATTGTGTAAAATTTTTATAAAATAATTGCTGTCAAATTTGTTCTAATGCTTGATAACCTCATGTATGTCAAAGTAAGCCCATGGGGTTTTCAATTGTTTGCCACCAAGCCATTCTTCTGAGGCACCTCTAAGTGGATTGAGCCTCTTAGCCTTTGAGTTAACCACCAAGTTGATAAGCGTTTCCACTATCCAGGAACTATTCTATTATGTGAATGGAGGCGGGGGGGTAAGAATATATAATGGGCAAATGTTTGTAAATGAACTAATAATTAGAAAAACAAGGTTGCTGGTGAGATTAGAAATAAGAAGACTTCTCTGGGTACAACCATTTGTGTATTATTTACCTTGTGAATGAACTATCTATTCAAATGCAAATGTATTGATTTTAAATTAAAATAAACTATTAATATCAGAAGTGTTGATATTAATGATGTCTCCAGAGAGAAACGAGGCTGCAGGACTAGAGAAATTGTCAGTATTTTCTTTTTTTCTCTTTTTTTGTCAGTATTTTATTTCATAGTATTTATGTTTTTACACCCTGTGCAAAAAAGTAGTGGTAGTAGTACTAGTAGTAGTAGTAGTTGTTGTTGTTGTTGTTGTTACATGCCATCAAGTCAAGTATGACTCATAGTGAGCTTATGAACAGCAGATTCAAACACTATCCTATCCTGTGCTGTCCTCATCATCTCTGTTATGGTCAAGTTCATTGCTCTAGTTACTGTGTCCATCCATCTCATTGAGGGTCTGCCTCTCTTTTGCTGGTCTTCCATTTTTCAAAACACAGTATCTCTCCTTTCCAAGTAATAGCTTCTCCTAGCAACATGTCCAGAGTATGTCAGATGAAGTTTCATCATCTTTGCCTTCAAAGAGCACTCTGGCTGTACGTTTCCCAAGACATATCTGTTTGTTCTTTTGGCAGTTCATGGGATAATCAGTGCTCTTCTCCAACACCACAACTCAAAGGCATCAATTCTTTATCAGCTTTATTTATTGTCCAACTCTCAGCTGCATAACAAATAATTGAAAAGAGCATGGCTTGAATCAGAGGCATGTTAGTCTTAAAACTGACACTACTGCTCTTTGGTATTTTGAAGAAGACCCTGACTCAGCCTTGCCTTAAGCAATATGTCTCCTGATCTCCTGATTGCTAGTGCCAAAGGTGTTGATTATTGATCCAAGTGAGGAAAAAAATGCAGAAGATTAAAATTAAGTGTAGAAGATTTAAACTGAGAGAGAGATGACAAAAAATGTCATATCACAACACTACCATCACAAACTAGTACAGTGCTTGAAAAAGATACATTCTCCATTCAAGCTGTATTCTGAAATCTCACCTGCAGAAATTCTGTATTGATCTGGCTTGCTTGAGCACTCTCCTGTCCCCAAAATGCTAGAAGAAAACAGGAAAATGCATGTAACAAAAATGTATGTGTGTTTACACAAGATTTTGAAAACAATATTTTAATTATCTCAGCACGAAGTGGGATCTCTTATCAGCTAAGGTTGCTTTACTACAATTGGCCAAAAGCATCCTTTTGTTTATGTTCCTGTCTTGAAAATACAGAAGGGACAAATAAGTGCAAAGGAGCTCCCTCCCCAATGTTTAATAATTATCCAATAAAATCTCATGGCTCCATCATTTGTTTCAATAATACCCAATTGCCTAGAAAGACATGGGACATTTCAGTACCAAAAGGCCACTGTGCACAAGACTGATAATTCAATGGTGTTATTCTTGGATACATAACCTACCTATGGTTGTTGTTGTTGTTGTTGTTGTTGTTATGTGTCGAGTCACCTGTGACTCAAAACAACTCTATGTACAAACAGTTCTGAAATCTGCCCTGTCCTGAGCCAGTCTCACTGACTCCGACATAACTACCCTCATATCCTAGTTACTGTATCAATCCATCTCATCCAGAGTCTTCCTCTCCTGCACTCTCCCTCCACCCTTTTGAGCATGATGTCCTTCTCCATGGATCGGTCCCTCCTGACCACATGCCCAAAGTATGTGAGACAGAGTTTCAAATTCCTATCCTCGAAGGAAAAACTGGTTTCACCCTCCCCAAGACAAATCTATTTTCTTGGCAGTCTGTGGTATGTCTAAGACTCTTCTCTAACACCACAACTCAAAGGCATCAATTCTTCTGTCACCCTTAGTCATTGTCCAGCTCTCTGATGCATAGCAAGTAATTGGGAAGACCACAGCTTGGATCAGGCATACCTTATTCTCTAGACTGACATCATTGCTTCTCAGTACTCTGGAAAGATCCTTGGTTGCAGATTCACCTAATGCAATTTGTCTTTTGATTTCCTGACTGCTGGTGCCAAGAGTATTGATTGTGTAGCAGCATTAAGATAGATAGATGATAGATAGATAGATAGATAGATAGATAGATAGATAGATAGATAGATGAAAGAAAGAAAGAAAGAAAGAAAGAAAGAAAGAAAGAAA
>NW_006399851.1:3858979-3860572 GCF_000299155.1 Elephantulus edwardii
AAAGAAAGAAAGAAGGAAGGAAGGAAGGAAGGAAGGAAGGAAGGAAGGAAGGAAGGAAGGAAGGAAGGAAGGAAGGAAGGAAGAAAAAATGTGTTATGTGTTGGCACTGGGGAAAATGTGCTAGTAAAGAATTCCTTTTTTTTTTTAAAGACTAAAATTTACCTGAAGGGAGCTCTGGTGGCCTAGTGGCAAGAAGCTGCACTGCAATACCAGAGGTACATGGTTCAAAATGGAGGAGAGGCAATCTTCTCCTGTGCCAGTCAGATCCGATTTGATGATACACACAAAAAAATAATAAAATATTTTTTTAATTTAAAAAGTATTTACCTGACCCAAACCATGATATTTTCAATTGTATTCACATGTAAGTCCAATAAAGAAGATTAAAGATCTGATGCCTTTGAATTGCAGCATTAATGTGACTACCAAATATCTCATGGACTACCAAAGAAACAAACAAAAATATGTCATGGAGGAAATGCAATCAGGGTCCTCTGTACATACAAGGATGGTGACACTTTGTCCCATATACTTGGGCCGTATTGTCAGGAGGGACTAGTCCTGGGAAAAAGACATCATGCTGGGGAAAGTGGAGGATTACAAAAGAGAGTATCCTCAGCAAGATGGGTTGACACTATAACAATGGTCTTGAATGTCTGGTGGAGATCATGAGGACAGCAAAGGAAGGGCAGGTGTTTGTAGGGTTGCTATGAGTCATAGTTGACTAAACAGTATCTAACAACATCCTGAAAGAATTCATTGTCACAACAAAAAAGTGATTCAAAAAAGGGGTGTTCCATAGTGGTAAGGAGGTTTCACAGAGGTGGAAAGAGTACTGTAATCACAGAAAACTCAACAAGGAAAACTAACACGAGTCTTCATTTTAAAACAAAATGTTCAACCACAGTTTCTTTAGCCATTTGTCTATTTATGGTCACTTGGATTGTTTCTAACTCTTTGCTATTATATACATTATATACGATATATGGCCTAGCAGATAAGGAGGGGACTCTGGTGGTTAGTGGTAAAGAGTCACACTGTCAACCCAAAAGCACATAGTTCAAATCTACCCGCTGCTCTAAGGAAGAAACATAGGCAATCTGAAAATCTGCTGAAGGGTCAGCTATGAGTCAGTTCCAACTCAGTGGTACATAAAAACAACAACAGTGGCTGCACTACCAACACAATAATAATTGTACTTCAAACTGAAAGGCAAGTGGTTCAAAACCACCAGGTGCTCTTTGATAGAAAGATGGGCAGTCTCCTGGAATTTGCAGTCTCTGAAACCTGCTGGTGGATCAGCTACAAGTTTGTTCTGAGGAAATAGCACATAACAAAGTAACAACATAGTTCATAAATATTACATATAATATACATAATATATAAGGAGGGGACTCTGGTGGTTAGTGGTAAAGAGTCACACTACCAGTAGCCAGAAAGTTAAAAGACGTATTGCCATGAGATCATCTGCTGTTAAGGGACCTCTCCAAAGTACTAAAGAGCAATGGTGTCTCTCTGGAGACTAAGGTGCATCTGATACAGGCCATGGTCTTTGCTATCACTTGTTATGCATCAGAGAGTTGGACAGTGACT
>NW_006399851.1:3861118-3862981 GCF_000299155.1 Elephantulus edwardii
TAAACAAGCTTGGAAGCAGGAGTGGCATCCATTTCCATAATTTCTTGCCTCCACAAACCCTTTGAACCTGGAGAAAGAATGAAAGCCACGAAAGTGTTGAGGACTTTGGTTCATAGGGTCACGTTGAGTCATCTACGACTCGACAGCACTTAACAACAACAATATATAGTGTTTATTTATATTCATGTCTTAAATTGAAATTGAGAGTCAAATTTTCACACACAGGGAGACCTGATTTACTCCCATATTTTCAAGAGCACATCTTCTATCTCACCAGCTGCCAAAAAAACTGATTTCCATTCATGGTGGCCCACATGAGTCAGAATAAAACTATATTCCACAGAACTTTCAGTGGCTAATTTTTTTGAAGCGAATAATTAGGACTTCCAAAATGCCTAAGAGTGGACTAGAACCTTCAATCTTTTGGTTAGCAACCCAAAAGTTAGTTGTTTAGCACCATCCAGGAACTCCTGACAAAATTAAAGTGGAGTTCAAAAATTACAAGACATAAAATAAAATGTATGTACACTTGTGTTGATTGCAGCAGTATTTATAATTGCAAAAGTTATAAACAAGCCAACTACCCATCAACAGACAAATGGTTAAAAAAGTTGTGGTACATTCACACAATGGAGTATAAAGCAACACTAAAAAAACTATCAAGACTTTATGATATACTGCACAATACAGATGAAATGTGAACAAATTATGCTGAGTGACATAAGCAGTGACAAAAAAGATAATTATGTATAAGAACATGTTTTAAAAAGCTAAGAAATGGTTAGCACAATAAATCAATCTTGGAAGTTTAACAGAGAGGAGAAGTGAGAGAGGAGGAAACAAATTTTTAATTTAAGAAACAAAAAATAATTTTTTTCAATATACCTAAACATAGACAATTGATAGACAAATACTATATTTTTTATAAAAAGAGTACACCTCAGTATTTTCATCTGTTATTCAGATATAAATTGATAAGATAGGGAAAGTTGAGAAAAGTTAAAAAAAAAAGCTATAAGTCAGGAGAAGAGATAATTGTTTCTGACTGAGTTATAAGATAAACTTTCAAGCTAGGAATTAATGGATAATTTTTA
This sequence comes from Elephantulus edwardii, assembly GCF_000299155.1. Classification (NCBI taxonomy): domain Eukaryota; kingdom Metazoa; phylum Chordata; class Mammalia; order Macroscelidea; family Macroscelididae; genus Elephantulus; species Elephantulus edwardii. Next base: position 3,862,213 of record NW_006399851.1, read on the forward strand.
AAAATATTTTTGAGTGAGAAAAATAGCTTTATAGAATAGGAGTCATTCTGTAAGAAAATTGCTTTGCCGAATCATAGGTTGCTTAGAAGCATTAATGGAGCAAAATGCTAGAAGAGTATTTTGGGATGGAATCCAAAAGATTCACCTGACAGGCTTGAAAGTCACTGTCTAAGAAAGCGGAACCAATATAGCTTTGTGGAGAGCAGAGTTTTGTAATCAAATTGATGGCTAAGAACATAACTGTGTGTAAAATCATCATCTCAAATGCTAATAGCATTGACATCTAGGTAGGAGTTGTAACTAGAGCTGAAGTAAAACATTAAGGAAGTCTTTCATATTTTACCGTATATTCTACTATAGTGTTTGGATATTTTTAATAAAATGTTTGAATTAAATAACAAGAAAAATATATTTGTAACTCTAAGCTGTAATAACCTCTCTGCATTAATCTAGTACCTAAAAATTGATTAGGAGGTAAGAAGAACTGAATATGAGGAGCTCAGAGGGGAAGTCGTGAAGTTAGCACATTCCTAGACTAATTATAAAATCTCCTTAAGGGAGCTCTGGTAGCCTAGTGGCAAGGAGCGGCACTGCAATCCCAGAGGTGGTTGTTATGTGCCATCGAGTCATTTGCGACTCATAGCGACCCTATGTACAACAGCCCTAAACCCTGTTCTATCCTGTGCCAATCACACTGCCTCTGACACACCCATCCCGATTATCCCAGTCACTGAATCAATCCACCTCATAGAGGGCCTTCCTCTCCTGC
>NW_006399851.1:3863232-3882281 GCF_000299155.1 Elephantulus edwardii
AAAAATATTTTTTAAAAAAAATTTTTTTAAATCACCTTATATTTACAAATCATTCTGTAACTTTTACAATATTCTGTATTTCACCTAATCCACCAGAATCCCTAATCAGGAATGCCTTAGAGGCAAGGATGGTGAGGCTCCATCTCACATATTTAGGCATATTTTCAGGAGGTAACAGTCCTTGAAAAAAGTTGTTATGCTGGGAAAAGCAAAGGATCAGGAAAAGAGAGGGAGTCCCTCAACAAGGTGGATTGTGACACGGTCACTGTAGCACTGGACTTGAGCCTGGCAGAGATCTTGAGAATAGTTCAGAATAGGACAAAGCTTCAATCTGCTGTTCATAGGATCAGCACTGCGAGTTGTGATCAATTTTATGGTACCTGACAACAACAACCAACATCTCTGTGAAATATGTCATTACACTTTACAGATCAGGTAATAGAAGCTCCACAGTAAGGGACTTGCCCCCAGCTAAATACTAACAGTGCTTCATCAACCTCCAAATCAATCCCTCTTTCCTTTAAACAACAGTCAACTTCAAGTATGGCCATTTTTTTAATAGGGTAAATTTTTTACTTAAAGATACCTAATGTTATAGGTATAAAGATGGAAATATTTTAAAGTTTAATTAGTAACTTAGATAAAATATTCTCCCTGTCATGTGTGTTTGTAATCGCACGCGTACACAACACACACACACCAAAAACCGTAACACTAAGATTTAGACAGAAGCAAATGTTAGCACTCAACTTTTAAATTTCTTGGAAATGGTGTCATTAAAGGAATTACAGCCACAATAACAAGACCACAATAAAACAGTCAATACTAATATGGTGTGAATGAGAACAACTATTAGTTACATTCACTTAGGAATGTGGGTCAACCTTCTCAGACTGCGCCTTTAACCTCGTCTGAAGTAATACAAATGGCTTTTGTGTCTCTGTCTGTGTGACTATGGTATGTGACCAGACAAGCAGCCACTTCACATGGCATATCTGTAAGGTTTATATCTTAGCCAGGCTCAAGCTTTCTGATTCAGAGGAGTGGAAATGCTGTTTGAGCAGCACTGTGGTCGTCGCCCCTTCTGCCCTGTTTTGGGAAACCATCAAGTCCAGTTTAATTGGCTTTGTTTCTTGAGTCTTTGATTTTCGCAGATTCTTTAGGACTTCCCAGGATGCCACTGTGGATGGTTGTTTTTACTGTTATGTACTGTTAAGTTGTAACCAACTCATAGCTGACCCTCCAGCAGGCTTACAGAAGGCTGTAAATCACACGACAGTTGGTTGCTCATCTTTCTCCTGTATGGCAGCTGGTGGATTTGATCCCTGTGCCTTTGGATTGGCAGCACAGCTCCTCACCACTAGGCTACTAGAGGATGGGTTGTTGTTGTTGTTGTTATATGCCATCGAGTTGCCTGCAACTCATAGTGAACCTTATGAACCCTGCCCTATCCTGGCGTCTCACTGACTCCAATACACCTAACTCCATTGATGGATATTTCAATCCAGCTCATCCTGGGTCTTCCTCTCCTGTACTGTCCCTTCATCCTTCTGAGCATGATGTCCTTCAAAGACTGTTCCCTCCTAGGCACATTCCCAGAATAGGTAAAACAGAGCTTCAAAATCCTTGCCTTCGAGTAGACACTTGGTTTCACACTTTCCGATACAGATCTATTTGTTCTCTTGGTGGCCCATGGTATATTCAATATGTTCTCCAGCACCACAACTCAAATACTGATTCTTCTTCTGTCATCCTTAAGAATTGTCCAGCAATCTGATGTATAGCAAGTAATTGCAAAGACCTTGGCCTGGATCAGGCATACCTTAGTTTCTTAACTGATATCATTACAGCACTTTGGAGAGGTCTGACAGCAAACTTCTCCAATGCAATTCATCTTTTGACTTTCTGGCTACTGATGCCAACAGTGTCAATTAAGGAGCCAAGCAAGCTAAAATTGCTAACTATCTCAATCTCTTCACCATCCATACTGATGCTGTAAATTGGCCCAGTGGTAAGAATCTTTGTCTTCTTGATGTTGAGCTTCAATTCATATTGAAGGTTGCGGTCCTTGAACTTCTGTAGCAAGCACTTCACATCCTCCTCAGTTTCCACAAACAAGATTGTGTCATCTGTATATTGCAGGTTGTTAATGAGTCTTCCTTGAATACTAATACCACATTCCTCCTCATAATGCCCAGCCTCCCAAATGATCTGTTCCACATAGAGATTGAAAAGGTTTAGAGACAGGACACATACCTGGCACACCCCTTTTTCTGATTTTGAACTATCCAGTGTTTCCTTGCTCTGTTCTGACTACTGCTTTCTCGTCCAAGTACAGGTTTTCATGAGCACAATCAAGTGTTCTGGGATTCCCATTCCTTTCAAGGTTAGCCACTATTTATTGTGATCCACACCATCAAATGCCTTTGCATAGTCAATGAAACAAATAGACATTCCTCTGGTGCTCTGATTTTTGCCAAGATCCATCTGACATTGGTGATAATGTCTCTAGTGCTATGGCCTCTTTCTAAACCATAGAGAAAAGGGGTATGGGAGATTCTATTATTCTTTTTTTAATGAGGTTATTTCAACTAGATCAGTATTTGTGACCACTTGATCCCCTCTCTTCGGGTCTTTTTCTCCTCTCTTTTCTCTCTCATTGCTTATTAATTGTCCTCATTTCTGCTTTCTTGATTGTTAGAATCCACCTACTAAGTACATTTTCCACACTTGTCTCATGTAATACTGCTTATATGTCTTTATTGAGTGAAGAATTCCTTCCAAAGCTGTCTCCTAAAATCCCAGTTCTTGGGCTCAGCAATTTCTCAGGTTAAGCTTTGGGCAAGACAGAGAAGAGGTAATTACAGTTATCCCAAAGGTTGAGTAATGACAAACTGAAACAGTAAATTACTAGCAATATTGCAAAGAGATTGTATTGCTTTCTCTGTGTTAAGACTTGATACTTTAACCTCCATTTGAATAAAACAATATTTTTTCAAGTTTTAAAATCAATATATTTGTGATTAATAAGACAGGATTTCATTTATACAAAGCCTCACCCTCTACAAAGTGGTACCAACCTTTTACCAAGCATCTTCCTTTTGTAGCAGGAAAGAAATTGAAGTCAAAAGTTGGGTTTTTTCCTTGATTTTCTAGAATTAACCAATTTCTCTTTTCTTAAATTTATTTTCATGCAATAACTCATTTGCATTGTGTTTCATTCATATACATTGTGTTCCATAGGAACACACATATTCAACTTTGTTCCGCAGGGTTAACTGATTTCTGAGGATGTTCAAGTACTACTGGGCAAGAAACGGAAATAAATTCCTATTTATAAGAACCTAAGAAAGTTTCCTTCATTCAGGTCATGAATTAGGGGGAGGGGAGATTTTATCAGTGACCTAGTGACAGGGGACAAAGAGCCAAACCAGCTGCTGCTTTTCAATTGGACAATTGGTCACAAGATTCTGAGTTTAGGAGAGAAGTTGACTAATTTAGCCCAAGGATTCTCAACTATTGCCCTTCAAAAAAGAAAACTTTTTTTTCCTTGAAGACTCTCTAATGAAGTAACTAAATATTAAAGGATCAGATTTTGCTTGTTAGACTTAAGCTTTGGAGAGCTGAAAGCTACAGTCATATCTCAAAGATGTTGCATGCTCAGTTCCAGGTAAAGCCAATATGGAAACAAACCAAATCACATCAACTTTTATTTTCCTGGTGCATATAAAAGTGTTGTTTCCACTATGCTGGAATCTACTAAGTGTGCAATAACATTATGGAAAAGTTTTAAATGTTTTAAGAGTTACCAAAATATGACAGAGTGGCATAAAGTGAGCATGTGCTATCAGAAAAATGGTGCCAACTGACAGCAAGATTGCGACAGATCTTAAATCTGTTTAAAAAAATAAACCCGACTGTTTGTGAAGCTTAATAACGCAAAGTGCAATAGAACAGTGCATACCTGTGTAACAGCTTCTCCACCTCTTGTGTAGAAGCTTCTCCTAAACCAATTTTCAAGCTCTGATGGAACAGTCTGATCATATAACTAATGCAAAGCCCATGGCTCAAATCCAGCAGTGACTCCAACAGAGGAAGATGGGCAACCTCCTGCCATGCAATTTTTAATCTTGGAAATCCACTGAAGGGTCAGCTATGAGTTGATTCTGACCCTAAGTCAAAGAGATATTCAGGTGAGCCATTTTTATGCCTAGGAGGCCATTATCATCCCAGTTGAGAATGTAAGCCTCACCTGATCCATCTATCAAAGTGACTAAATGATCCAGTCCCACTTTATGCAAATTAAGGCTTTCCTTCACTGTTCTCTAATGGTATTTTTACTTATCTTACTCCTCACCAGGCAGTAAATTTCTCAATGGGTTATTCAAATTACCAGCAAAGAGCTCCAAAATGTTGAATGAACAGATGTAAAAAATGAAATAAATATATTTATTGCTACCATAATTACAAAGCCCGGATGTCTTCAGTAGCTCTGTCTCTTTGTCCTTCAACTGACCTGAATTTCAAACATTAAAGGCACGTCCAGGTGTGGCCCCAAACAGGCAAACTAATGTGCAAAGTTACTAAAGCTTGTAAAACCCCTACAAGATGTTGGCCACTTTTTGAAGGATTGATAGATGTGAGAAGATGAGGGAGATTTTGTGCTTGTTTGATGTCTTTAGGGCCTTTTCACCACCAGACACAGCACAGTATGGAAAGCCATAATTATGTTGCCTCAAAGTAGCATTGTTAATTTATTTGCAAAAATGATCACTTAAACTTTCTCATGTTTGTAGCTAGATTGCACCACAGCTGCTAAAATAGATAGCCAGCAGCAATACCAATTGGCGTGGGCAAAAGGAAAGGAGGACATTCTGCAATTAAACCAGGACATCAGTTGCCACTGACCTGTGGAAACCCAGTATGAGGTGGGGTAGAACTCTTCCACTGGGAACCCATGGTTGCCATCTTTCAGAAGCAGTTTACCAGATCTCTCATCTGAGGTACCTCTGGGTGGTAGAAGACATCTAATCTTTCTATTAGCTGTTGGTCACCTGCTTGCATCACCCAGACTACACCTTGTAATTAGAAAGGATAGATGCAATCCCTAAGGAAGATGAGAGGAGCAGGCAGAAACCTCAGATATCTACTCTTGCCAGAGCCTGCACTTCTTCCTCCTTCTAGGCCCAAGATCCTATTGTGTACATGGGGAGACACTATAGGAAGAGCCAAGTCATCTCCAGCTGAGCTTCCACCATGCCATTGGCATATCAGACTCTGTCTCTGGACAGATCTAAACATCAAAGCTAAAATGCAATCGATTGCAGTGACTGTGTGGCTATTGTGGATAGCAATAATTATGGAGAGGGTTTTTGCAAGGTGGGACCAGTCCTGGGAAAAGATCATCATGCTTGGAAAGGTGGAGGAACAGTGCAGGAGAGGAAGACCCTGGATGAGATGGATTAACCCAGTAACTGGAGTAATGGAGATAGGTGTGTCAGAGACAATGAAATTGGCTCAGGATTGAGCAGAGTTCAGAGTTGCTGTATATAGGGTCACTGTGAGTCGGAGTCTACTCGATAGTACATAACAACAACAATTATGGATAAGAAAGAATAGTAAGAATAACAAAGGCTGCCTTATATGCACTTTGTAAAAAATAGCATTTTAACATTTTTGAAGTATTTTTATATGAATGGATCAAATTTTATCTTTACAATACGGTAAGTGATATAAAGATATTAGCTACATTTTGTAGATTCAAAAACTGGAGACAAATGGTATATGGCATTTATCATGCTAAAGTCATAGAGACCTGGTTTTAGATCCAGTACACTATATTTGAAAACCCTGTGTACAATAGAGCACACTTAGACTAGCAGACATGGTGATTTGAAGCTGAGATCTCACATACGGAAACACAAAGAAGGAGGAACAGTTGCAAGCAGACATTAGTGACTGGAACATGGAATGTGAGAAGCATGAATGTAGGAAAATTGGACGTTGTGAATAAAGAAATGGAACGCATAAATATTGACATACTAAATATTGGCAAAGTAAAATGACTTGGCATGGGACATTATTAATCAGATGATCATATGATATACTGTGCCAGGAATGAAAATGTGAGGGAAAAAATGGGGTTGCTTTCATAATCAAAAAAGTCATCTCTAGATCTATTATGAAATACAATGTAGTGAATGACAGGATAATATCCATATGCATACAAGGAAGTCCAGTGAATACCACTATCATTCAAACATATGTACTGACAACTAGAGCCAAAGAGGAGGAAATAGAAAATTTCTACCAACTTCTGCAGTCTGAAATCGATAAAACATGCAATCAAGATGCACTGATAATAATGGCTGATTGAAATGCAAAAGTTTGGAATAAGGACGAAGGATCAGTAGCTGGAAAACATGGACTTAGTGACAGAAATGAAGCTGAAGATAGAATAATAGAATTCTGCACATTCAATGATTTATTCATTGCAAATACTTTTTACAAGAAACACAAACACAGGCTATGTCCATGGTATGTATAGGAATCAAATCAATTACATCTGTGCAAAGAATCTCTGGAGAAGCTCAACGTCAGCTGTGAAAAGCAGGCCAGGTGCTGATTTTGGAATAGACCGCCAACTACTCATGTGCAAGTTCAAGCTGAAGTTGAAGAAAATAAAATAAAATCCACAGGAACAAAAATCTGACCTTAAGTCTATCCCACTCGAATTTCAAAACCATCTCAGGAACAGGTTTGAGGCCTTGAACACCAATGAACAAAACCCAAATGATCTGTGGGAGGATATCAAGAATATTGTCCATGAAGAATGCAAAATATCATTACAAAGGTGGAAGAGGAAGAAAAGACCAAGATGGATGTCAGATTAGACTCTGAATATTGCATTAGCACCGAGAAGCCAAAGCTAAAGGAAGAAATCAGGAAATTAAAGAGCTGAACAGAAAATTTCAAAGGTCAGCTCAGGATGACAAAGCAAGGTATTATAATGAAATGTGCAAATAGCTGGAGTCAGAAAGTTCAAAGAGCTGAACTCGCTCAGCATTTTTTTTTCTTTTCTTTTTGCTTAGCATTTCTTAAGCTGAAGGAGTTGAAAAACAAATTCAAGCCATGAGTGGCAATACTTAAGGATGCTTTGGACAGAATATTTACATGATCCAAGAAGCATTAAAAAAAAAAGATGGAAGGAGTATACAGAGTCACTGTATCAGAAGGAATTGGCTGACGCAGAAGAATTTTATGAAGCAACGTAAGAGCAAGAGCCTATGATGATGAAAGGAGGAAGTTCAAGCTGCTCTGAAAGATTTGGCAAAAAACAAGGCTCTAGGAGTTGACAACATACCAATTGACTTATTTCAACAAATGCTGATGCTGCCCTGGATGTGCTCACTAAGTTGTGCCAAGAAATCTGGAAGACAACCAGCTGGCCAACTGACTGAAAGAGATCGACATTTGTTCTCATTCCAAAGAAGGGTGACCCAACAGGGTGCGGAAATTATTGAACAGTTTCATTAATATCATATGCAAGCAAGATTCTGCTGAAAAGTATCCAAAAATGACTGGAGCAACACAACAACAGAGAACTGCCAGCTGTGCAGTCTGGGGTTAGAAGAGGCTGTGGTACTAGGGATATTATAGCTAATGTTAGATGGATCTTGGCACAAAGCACAGAGTACCAGAAGAATGTCTATGCAAAGGCTTTTGACTATGTGGATCACAACAAACTGTAGCTGACTCTGAGAAGAATGGGAATCCCAGAACATTTGATTTTTCTTATGCAAAATTTATACTTAGACCAAGAGGCAGTCGTCAGAACTGAGCAAGGAGACCCTTCATGGTTCAAAATCAGGAAGGGGGTCCATCAGGGATGTATTCTATCTCCATAGTTTTTCCAATCTGTATGCAGAACAGATCATCTGGGATGCTGGGCTGTACGAGAAGAAATATGGCATCAGGACTGAAGGAAGATTCATCAAGAGTCTGCATTATGCAGATGACACAACCATAACTTGCTGAAACTGAGAAGTACTTGAAGTGCTTGCTGTAGAAGGTCTAGGACTACAGCCTTGAATATGGATTGAAGCTCAACATCAAGGAAACAAAGATTCTCACCACAGGGCCAATTGGCAGCATCATTATGGATGGTGAAAAGATTGAGATTGCATTGAAAAACAAGGAACTCATGCAATATTATTCCAAATGGGTAATCCTGGAGGACATTATACTGAGTGAAGGATCTCAGTGACAAAAGGACAAATACTGCACAGTGCCACTGTTGTAAAACGAGACTGACATCAGGGTTGGGGGGAGACTGAGAAAGATGGGTTAAATAATGCATACTGCATTGAAACAGATGAGGGAGAAAACTGTTTAAAAGGGATATGTGATTAGGTATTATTGTCATGATGGGAGTCCAGAGTGAAGGCTGCATAGTGGAGTGTATGTGGGGGGAGGGATTATAAGACAATGAAAGAATTTTTCTTTTACTTTTTCAAGAGGGGAGTGTACTGGGAGGGTGGGTTGGGAGGAGAGAAAAGTGCAACAATGAATGAATGGAAATCCAAAGTCTCTGTAAATTTTCATTGAAATTAATACTAAAATTTAAAAAAAAAAGAGAGAGAGAAGGGGAAAAAAGAGGGATTGAGATTGTTAACAGTTTTAGTTTGCTTGGTTCTACAATCAACACTCTTGGTATCAGCAGCCAGGAAATCAAGAAAGAAATTACATTGGGAAAGTCAGCTGTCAGAGACCTCTCCAGACTACTGAAGAACAATGACAGCAGGCTGGAGACTAAGGTGTGCCTGATCCAGGCCATAGTCTTCACAGTTGTGTGCTATATATATCAGAGAACTGGACAGTGACTAGGGATGATAAAAAGAGAATTGATGCTTTTGAGCTGTGGTGCTGAAGAAGAGTTTTGAATATACAATGGACTGCTAGGAGAACAAACAGGTTTGTCCTAGAAAGGGTGAAACTGGGCTGCTCCTTGGAGGCAAGAATTCTGAAGCTATGTCTGACATGTTTTGGACATGTTGCAAGGAGGTCCCAGTCCTTGGAGAGGGACATCATGTTTGGGAGTGTGGAGGGACAGTACAAGAGAGGAAGACCCTCATTGAGACAGGTCTATTCAGTGATTGGGCTAATGGGAGTAGCTGTGTAAGAGACAGTAAAGTTGGCACAGGATAGAGCAGGGGTTAGGGCTCTTGTACATAGGGTTGCTATGAGTCACAAGCAACTCAACAGCACATAACAATAACAACAAAGCTATATTACCTAACTTCTCTAAGCCTTGGTTTCCTAAACTAATATATTTTTTTAGGAAAAAAGTTCCAAAGAGTTTTTGAGAAGCTTATATTAAGGAAAACTTAGAAGTCATTGAGCAAAAGGACTGGCACAAGATAAGGACTAAAAAATGAAAGTTACTATTATTAGTACTTGTGTTTAGATTTTATGGACTACTAAGCAGGATGTGCAAAAGCCAAAATTAATTAAAACACGCTCTCAAAGGGAATAGGAAAATACTTGAATTGTCCTAGGTACTTACAAAAACAGTAATCAATTTCTTAGTTTACGTCAGAAATGGAGCAATAAAACAAAATGATCCCATTAAAGAAATATACTTCTTCAGAATATATTCCTTAAGTAATGTGTACCAGTAGAACTTATATCTCTTCTCTTATACTCTACTTAACAGAGAGAAACTGGAAGGTATGTATGAAAGAATTTTTCCAAAGTTACAGAAAAAGTCATTTGCTCGGCCTTCTGAGGATTAAAGTCATAAGCACACATAGACACAGAGAAAGTACATATATTTTTGTGACACATTTTTGACACATGGAAATCTGAAAGGTTATAATAGAACTTTACCATAGAGTTGTCTTGACTGTAACCCTTATCAAAGCAAATCTTCAGTGCTTTCTTCTGTACCTCTGCATGGATTCAAATCAACTTTTAGACTAGTAGACAGAGCAACCTGTTTCAGCCAACCAGAGATCTGCAACTAACATAATATACATACCAAAACACCTCGAACCAAAATATAGAGTCGACAAGAAGACTTTCGTTCATTTTGTTTACCTACTATACAAATATAATGCAAAGAATGTTGAAAATACTAGTTGTTTGAAATCTTACTCCATCTTTGGGTGTTATGAAACGAATTGTTCATTAAGCAGTTAGCTTACAGACATATTGTTGTTGTTAGGTGCCATCAAGTTGACTACAACTCAAAGCGACCCCCTGAACTGAACCTTGCTGTATTCTCTGTCATCCTCACCATCTCTGGCATACTCCAGTCCATTATTATAATCACTGTGAGACTCATATTATTGAATGTCTTCCTCTCTTTCACTGATCCTTCACCTTTCCAAACATGATGTGTTTTTCAAAGTACTGTCCCCTCTCAACAACATACCCAAAGTATGTGAGAGGAGGTTTCACCATCCTTGTTTCACGGATCATGCTGACTGCACGTTCTCCAAGACATATCTCTTTGTTGTTTTGTCAGTCCGCGGCATATTCAGTACTCTTCTTCAAAATCACAACTCAATGGCATCGATTCTCCTTCTGTGATCTTTGGTTTTTGTAGAAAGTTCCGATGCACAGGAAGTCACTGGATTCAGCTATTCATTTTTAAACACACACACATCCATTAAGCACCAAAAGGTTGTTGAGTGGCAGTGCAAACGAAAATGTTTAAGTTGCACGGTAGAACTTATTCACTCTGTGGCAAATGAACTTGCCAGGAATCAAAACAGACTTGATCACAAAGGGATTTTGAATATGCCAAATACTGAGGTGGGTGTTGGGGAACAAATATGAGAATAAGATGTTTTACTATAGGAGCTTATCATCTGATGGGGATGGAAAGTAGCAACATACTACAGGTTATGGAGGACAATAAACTTTCTAATCTTCTCCTAGGGAGCTTTGGTGACCTAGCCTGTAGGGGGTAGTGCTGCTAACCGAAAGGTGATGCCTTTCCAGTGGTTGTTCGAAGCCACCATCAGTTTCCCCCAAGAAAGATGAGCAGTCTCCTCCAGTGAGACATACAACCTCCAAACGCACTGGAGGGTCAGCTCCGAGTCCGTTCCTGCTCCGAGTCTGTTCCTACTCCACTGCAAAGAACTGGGGTTTACGTTTTCTCTTGTCCTAGTCATTTCTTTGGGGCTCCTTTTTTCCCTGCATGATTTGGAAGTGATTTGAGTCTGTCACAAGCTTTCTGTTGCCCAAGAAAATAGAAGAGCGTTTCAGAATTTTATTTGCATTCCGAAGCACAGACTTCTGCATCTCGACATTTTCGGCTTACGTTGTGGCTGCTGTGAGTAAACTATAGTTGCTCCTGTTCAGAAATACTGTGGCAGTCATCACAGAAAGGATGTGATGGTCGTGACATAGAGGGCTGGGGCTCCAACCACATTAGCCATTGGACACATTGTTGCTGCCGCTGCTGTTATTTTAATTATGATTGTGCGTTAACCACCACCTTTCTTCCTTTGCCTCCCTTCAGCTGCAGTGATGTATGTTACTTTTTGGTAACTGGATTTCATTAACATTTATGAACTCTCATAAAGTAGTAGAAAATGCAATTTGTGTGGAAGAATTTTCCACCTCATTAAACAGTGTTCTTTTGGGGGTCAAGCTGATACTTTTTTGTTGTTGGATTTTTTTTTTAATAGGTCCTTTGTCCTTCTCTGAGCCCTGGGGGATGAAAGGAGACCCTTCCACATACAGTAGACCTACAGAGGGCGCTAGACTAAGCGCAGGCTTCTCTGGAACCTTCGTGCTTCCCAGACTCTCCAAATCCATTCCCCCCGCCCTTGCCCCCACTCTCTTGTTGGATGTGATGTCTATGCGATCATGGAGTCAGAATGCAGCTCATATCTGGGGCCTAAGAAGGAGTCCCTAAGCTTTTTATGAGTCCTGTAAGAAGTGCACGACACCCTCAGTGAGGGTGGTCTCTTCGCCTTAATTACCCGTCCCCACAAACACACACTCCTCAGTGGGAACCCACGGAAGCTCCCCAGGCCCCTGTCCTTTGATGCCTGATGCAGTCCGCATAAATAGGATTAGGGGGCACGGAGCACCCCGGCTGCCTTGGGAAGACACTTCCCTGTGCTTCAAGTCCTCAGCGGTGGCGACTTCCCAGCTCAGATCATCTGTGTTTGCTTCCAGACCCCGGCTGTAAGCATGGTGGGCGCACAGTCCTCTCTTGGTGACTCTGGGCCTCCCTATGCCTCCATTCTCCCTACCTGTCCCAAATGGGGCATCCATTTGCACTCTGGGTCTCCCGAGACTAGAACCCCTGAATGGAGGGAGAGCCAGGCCTGGAAGAGCACGAAGCCCCCACCCCATACCGGGTCTGATGAAGGACTCAGGAGACACAGGCAGAGAGTGCACGGGCCTACTGGAGGCGCGCTAGGCCCAAGGGGGCCCTATCATCAGCCACAAGGTTCTGAAAAAACAGGTGGGGGATGGCATTTGGAGGCCTCAAAACTTAGAGGAATAAAAAGGAAACCCGAAGACACGGAGTCTAAGGGCGCAGTAAAGTAACCAAGTCACCAGGTGACAAGTGCTGGGGGAATTAACAGCAAAGGGCGGCTTTTAAAGCCTGCATGCAAAAAAGCAGAAATACTCAAACTGGAGGGTCTATGTGTCCACCTTGCGCTGATTTTTTTTTTAAATACTCAGCTGTGCAAAGCGTTGGGGATTGTGCCTGGGAACAGCTCTCACAGTAATGACTTCTGTAACCTGTTAGCAGTAGGGGGAGCTTGCGTGGACAAAAGGTAAAAAAACTGAGCTGTAATTCCAAAGGCACGCAATTCGAATCCACCAGCCGCCCCAAGGGAGAAAGTTGGGCAATCCCCTGCCCTGCGATTCACTGCCTCTGGGAAGTGATGGGCCAGCCATGCGCCAATTCAGGCTTCATGGTCCATCAGCAGAAAGGGAGGCAGAGATGGGAGTGAGTATGGCGTCCACTTTGAGGACAGGCGGTCCGGGTGGCCGGTGGGACGCGCTCCTGGCCTGGGCCGATTTGCTAAGTCAGCCCCGGGCGCCTTGGGCTTTGCTGCTTGCAGCCCAGGCGACTGCGCCTCGCTGACTGATGTGTCGACTTGGTGGTGTAATTATTGTTTTGTTTTCTAATATGTAATTACTCTTTGTCTTCGCTATTATAAGTCCACCAAGCTTGACTGGAGTGGTAACAGAAATTCAAGTTTGGGGTTGGGATTCTCTGCGTGGGAAACACGGGTTTCTCCCTCCACTCCCACCCAGCCAGCCCCGCCCACCCAGGACAAGGCGAGGGGCTCGTGTCTGTGTGCCAGCCCAGCCCCAGTGAGGGGAAGGGGCAGGGCCAACCACCGAGAGCCAGCTACCAGGGTTGCGGCAGATCTTCTACCTCTTCTCTGTGCTTATAAAAAGATAAAAGAAGATGAGAACTAAGAAAAGGAAGGGTAGAAGGAGAAGGGCTAGAGAGTTGAGGACAGGAAAATTAAAATGAGGACACGGAGATGGAGGAAGGAAAAAGATGGGGAGAGAGAGAAAAGGCCTAAGGGCATAGAAGAAAGGAGGGCTACGAAGATTCTTGCTTATTTCCAAATGTTTCCTTTCCAGACTAAAAATGAGAGGGGAGAAACATCCTTCCTTCCTTCCTTCCTGCTTGGGGGTCCCCGCCCTCTGGGCCTAAGCGAGTCTCAAGGCCTCCAGGTCGCAGCCCCAGGCCTGTTCAGAGCCCCGCCTCGCCCCACGAAGGGGCGACCTTCGCCCTTTCTTAGAAGGTTCTGAAAGTTCTCCAACAAAGCAGCAGCGAGCACCTCGCACAGTGGCCGAGTGCCCTGGACCCCGGTCAACTTGTCCCCCACCCCAGGCTGACTTCGGGACTGAGGCTGGCTTTGTGGGCTCCCAGATTTCCCTGCGGTAGAAAGTTTCTGACTGAGCTAGAAACCCCGGGGCCCACTGCCATGCGGTCCTGGGCCACCTTTTTGGGCTTTATCAGCCAGGCTGGCCGAGACATCCGCCTTGGGCTCAGAAGGGAGGATCCTCGCGCCCTTGAGAGCGACCCATTTTCTCCCACCACTTGCCCACGACCTGTCAGGTTAGCCTAGTCTCCTCGATTACCAAGAAAAAGAGAATATGTTAAAAGATAATTTGCATAGAAGTCTCTCCCATCCAAATATTCCATACTGTAGCATTCTTAGGGCAGAAAGGCAGTCCCTAACCTCAGCCACCTTCTCCCATTGAAATATGCACTTCGCTATCAATAATTTAGGCACCTGGGAGACTGGACAACTATTATTCCCCCTCCCCAAACAACCGAGCGAGGGTCCGGGTTGCTATCAATCATGCTTTTGTTTTATGTGAGATAGGCTTTGTGTGTTTAGCATCCTATTTGCATGCGGCCATTTAATGGGCATTTATTGGAGCTTTGAAGATCTGCTTTTAAAATCTAGTCCTAGAAACGACATTCCTAACTTGTAGTTCTGGGATGGATCTTCCTTTTGGAGCGCTTCCTTTGAGGACCCTGTCTGTCCCTTTGGGTCTCCATTACAAATGAATTTTGATGCCAAGGTGGGACACCTTGTAAAAGAATGGGGGGGGGAGATTAATTTTGTCTCCTAACTCTCGGGGATTCTTTCCAGCAAACAATGCTCCAGTCAGTATTTGTATATAAGTAATTGTGCTCCAAATGCTTAAATAAATCATTGATGGGTGAAATTACACATGCTCACTTAAAGTGTAATGTGATTAAGAGATTATGAGATTGATGCTAATATCTGGTCTCCCAGCTCCTGGCCCCAAATCTTGACACTAGAAATTTATCAACTACAACTGTCCTGAAATTTACAGATACATTAGGTCCCTATTGATAACGAATTCAAAGGCAAGTCCTGGGAAATAAAAATAATGTCTCTGCGTAGCTACATTGTGCTGGCCGTTGGGTTTATCATAAAAGACGTAAGGGAAAAGGACTGATAGCACTGGGAAGGGCTGTTGGGTCGTTTTATCTTCTATTTTAAAAAGTCAAAGGGGCGGGGGCAGGAGCGGGTGCTGGGTCTGAGAGCTGATTCCTCGGGGCTGCATTTCCCGCACGGTGGTAAGTCCTTTATCGGGGGCCCGCCCGGCCTCGCCCGCAGCCATCCTCGCCTGGAGGCGCGCGCTGGGCCGAGGCGCCGAGGCCGCTCGGCGGCTCCGTAATGACCGGGGTTTGCCACAGCTGCGCCCTGACCCTTTGTGATGGCGCCGATAGCGCTCGGATGAAATTATGTCCTTCTCCGGGTGTGAAATTACCATGTTTATTAATTGAGGCAGACATTAACTTTACCTTTTCTTTTGGAGCCGTGAACATTTGCGATTCAGGGCAAATGATGCTCTTGACAGACGCTCGCCTCCGCCTGCCGCTCCTTCCCTCCCTCCACCCCCTCCCCTCGGTGCCTCCCCCCCACCCCACGTCACCGGCCGCCCCCGCAAGTTTTCCAGGTTCAAGGCAGAAGGCAGCACCCGAGCCAACCGAGAGAGTCAGCTTCCGAGTGGGCGCCCGCTCTGCGTGTCCGTGCGCTCGCAGGTGCGTTGTGCCCCCTCGGCAAGTGTTCGCAAACAATAACAGGGGGCATCCCCCACTCTGAATTATAGCCTTTCCCCCAGAATTCTTGATCAGAAAAACCCAAATCGTTTTCAAGACAAAGCAACATCAATCAGCGACAAAGACAGATTTAACATATTAAATCTTTATTAAAGTGAAGTCATTCCTATTGAAGTGATGTATTGGGTGTGCAGAGAGAAAGATTAGATCCTTAGATTCCCCCCCCCCCCCATGTATAAGAAAGAACAATCCTTAGGATTCGTTCCTATTGTTCTGAACTGGGGTCAGGTTACTCAAATCCAGTGCCAGAGGAAACGTTCTCCACCCACCCGTTCACCTTCGACAAGAGGCACTGGTCCTTTTCCTCCTTCCAGTCCACACTTGGATCTCAAAAAAAACAAGTGTCTCTGGTCTTTCCAATACTGCCCATCTTGGCCATTGAGTTAGGGAAACTGAGAGACTCCTCAGCAGCCTTAGAGAGGAAGAGGACCACTCTGGGTGTCCTATGACTCTCAGGAATAAGACCTGTTCTCTCCACAGCCTGAATAACGTCCGGGAGCCCTGGGTAGGTCAGAACTGGAAGGAAAGTGTGCATGTGTTCAGTGGGTCCTCTCTGGGCTGCTTTCCATAGTGTTCTTTCCTCTAAGAAGGGTTAGAGGCAGGAGCTGGCCCCCTTTCCCGGCCAGTGTAGACTTTTGGTTAAATTGGCCCCTTAGATCTCCTGTCCCCTCCCTCAACAGTAGCAAAACTAGAAGGAAGAGGAGGGAGTTCAGAGAAGAGTCCACTCTTCCACAGACGGGCCCACCCCAAAGTTTCTGCATCACATCTCAGTGGATCAAATTCTTCCCTCCCCAGGAGAAAGGGCAGAGGGGAGGATTTTAAATCCTAGGTTGCTCCTCAGAATGGTGGCTTCTACTTTAACAAGATGTATTTGTGTCTCCACCTTCAGACACACAGACATCCACACTGACTAAAAATTGACTGTTGGAATCAATTTCCTTGGAATACTCAACTCTTTTTCTATCATGTTTCAGCAATGGGCTGAATGCTATAGACTAGTTGATTCAATTTAGTATTTGCATAACCACGAGAAGAAGGTGGCTTTGCAGTCCCAATGAATAGGTCTCTTGTTTGTTGTGTGTATGGGGTAGGGAGGGGGGAGTGGAGTGTTGTGGAGTTGGATTGTTGAATACGTGTTTCCAGAGGAGGGCAGAGGGAAAGCATCTTTAGAACTGTTTGGCTGTGTTTAAGCTAGAAAGAGAAAAGTGGGCTGGTGGGATGTTACAGACTATCTTCTGTCAACTACCTATAGAATCCTTTACATTCATATACTCTGTAGTTAGATGTTTTTCCCATTTGTTTCAGGCATTCCAGTTTTAAAGACACATTAACTTAGTAAATGGTTTGAAGTAATTCAGTGGTTGGGAGAGATGGCAATATTGTTTTAAACTCTGCATATAGCAAAAGAACAAGTAGCTTTTCAGGGCAGTCTTCAGAAATAGAGCCAGTTTTAATAAGATCCCAACCAGTACACTAATTAAATACTCTACAGCTCCCAAAATCAGTGTGCTACCATTGGAATTTTTGTCCCCACCAAATCATACAAATTGGTCTTCTGTAATACCATCCCCCATCTCAGTACTCTCTCTCACACCCACCCACATACACACTCCCAGCCACAAACTCCTACCGTCCCCATTTTCTGAATGGCATTACAAAGAATTTTGTAAAAGAAAAGCTAGGCTAATTGCTGCCAGAAGACCCGTCTCTTAGAGAAGTCTGGTTTTCATAAGTCAGATTCAGTAAGGATTGTGGTTAAATCTAAGCCTAGTGGAAGGTTCTTAAGGTTTTCTCAGCAAAGGAGGGAAATACAAAGAAACACTAAGTTCAGCCAAAATGCTTGGTTGGGGGAGGGGGAGAAAGGATGGGATGGGAGTGAATTTCTAGATGGCTTGCTGCACTCTGTTTCCTACTGATACATCTCCTTAGGAAAGCTTTCCCCAAAATTTCTAGCACTACTGAGGTGGATTTTAGAAATAGCTCTAGACTCTCAGGCCAGTCAGTCACACGAATTTGGTGGGGCACTAACTCCCAAAGACCAGAAGTGAGTAAAACTGCTAATAAGATAATAAGAGAGAATAGCAAAGGATTTTTCCAAGCCCAGGATTCTTGGGAACACCCCTCTCTCTTCAGCTAGCTCTAGCCTTCATTGCTGAGTTCCTGAGTTAGTTATCAGGAGGCCCTTTCAGAAACAGGCAGGTGTCCTCATCATCTGTCACAGAGGAGCATAAGCTTTCTAAGGCCAGTGACAGTTCAGGCAACCCTACCAGGCCTGTACTTGGCTTTTCTGAGCCAAACTAGCAAGATTTTTCCCAGCCTTGTGGGAATGCAGCAGTGGAGTTGGGGTTTGGAGAGATCAGTATCTGCTTGGATATTTGAAGAAGAAAAACCCCTCTAGGGATGGTTTCTTAAATTATAATGACAACAATACTAGTATTTGGTTGTGATTTCAGCGCAATTGAAGTCCAAGGCATTGTAGGTTCCCAGTCCACAGAGTCTACACAAATTGTTCAGTGACATGGGTTAGGAATAGTCTCATTCTTAACTCTTTGTTTAACTCTTTAACTCTTTGTTTACCCCATCTCAATTTTTCTCTTTCTTGTTGTTTTGAGGAGATTTGGGGAACAATCTACCAGGGCTTTATTTAACCCGAGCACCCTAAAACTGACCCTTTCGTGACAATGAGTCTGTCCCCAACCCCTTGCATCCAAGTAACTGGAGGCACCACCTGTTCATGTCTCATGATGCCAAAAAAAAAAAAAAAAGAGAGAGAAACTCATGTACTTTTCCGGCCTCTAAACTTAATAGGAATTTCCAAGATCATGTTGGCTTGAGAGAAACATCTTTCAGATTAGATTCATCACCTCCACGTTCATTGATATTCTAGGAAATAATTTTGCTCTTTGCCACTCATTATTTCCATTCCTTTCAACCACTAACCGTTTAAGACAAAGTTGAGAGTAGAAGGGAAACAGAACTGAGCACAGTCACCCCACTAGAGTGTCATCCTACTGTTTACAAGCTTGCTCCTTTCCACTTCCCAAGACTATCGTTCTCTTTTAAGTTCTTTCTCTCTACTTCTATCCTCTCTCTCCTCCTCTCTTTGCTTTAATCTCACTGAAGAGAGGAGGCTTGAAGGTGGGAGGAAGATTTTGTTTTACTGTGTCTTTCTTTTGTTCTGTAACTATAAAAATAGTATAAAATTAGCAAATGAATCACATTTTTATAAATCCCTTTCTCTCTCTGTTTCTCTTCCCCCTCACATGCCTCCCTTCCCCTGACAATCCTAGTCACTTAATTTTCAAGAATTTTATTCTTTCTTTACAGTTTTGTGACCGTAACAAAATGATTTTTTGATCTCAAGACGCGAAGCTACTTAGCCAGGAATGTA
>NW_006399851.1:3882446-3905889 GCF_000299155.1 Elephantulus edwardii
CCCTTCATAGTGATCTTTAGCCAGGTACATGAGGAGTGAGCCAGGCACACAGAGCTTCATGTGCTAATGGCCCACTATATTACAAGACTGAGAAGAACCAGGGAAACCTGTGCATTTACATTGCCACTCTCATCTTGATAGTCAAGAAACAAATAGGTGGAGAATGAAAACCACCTAAGTCACAGAAATCAGCCTCAATAACGGGTGATTTGGGACTTGAAGAAAATTGTTCATTACCCTGACGTTCTCATTTTATAAACAAGCAGCAAAGCTGCGTTTCCATAATAGAACGACAGCCTCTTCTGTTTGCCAGTATTTGCATAATAATTGCTACACAAAATCAAACCTCCTGCTTCATCTTTTTCATCTGACTTCATATTCCTCCCCCCTCCCTTGCAGACTCAAAAGTATTTCTTACACCTTCTTCTAAGATCTTTTTTGGAGTTCCTCATTCTAGTCTCCCATTCTTTTCCTCCCAGGCAATAGCCACCAGCTTTTGCTCCCAACAAGAGAAACCCAGTCAAAATATTAAATCAGGAGTTGTCCTATGCTTGGTAAAGACTTCCGTGTTTACCAAGAGGGCATAGTCAAAAGGCAGAGATCTCCAGATTCAACCCTTATTATGCCTGTCACAGGCCACAAAAGAGAGAGTGGATATGTAAGCGGGAACTCAGCACTGGGATTTTTTTTTTTTCCTTCACGGATGTTAGAGGTGTAGATAGAAGATCTTCCCCGTGCTCTGCTCATTTCAGCAAGGAGCTTCTTTCTGCCTGGCTGTTTATCCCATTCCACTGCTCAGCACTCCAAGAGGTAGCTGATTTTAGTCATTTCAGTGGAGGGTGGGGGAGAGGAAAGAACTGAAATACATTTTCTCTAAGGATGACCTTTGACCTTTTCTTTCCACTACACCTGACACAGTGCGTTTAGGTAAAAGACCTGCTTGGGTCTGGGATACTACTGCTGTTTTTGTTCTCCGTGCGAGTCGGAGTGTATGTGTGTGTGCACGTCTCTCCTCCTGGGCTGAACTCAGTGAAAAGTTGTGATTTTCGCAGCTCGCAGCTCCTCCAGGGCCGAGCAAGGCGGGCGGAACACCGAGGGTGTTTTGTTAAATGCTCCCGTCGTTCGCAGGGGCTGGGACTTGATAAAAGGAGACAGTTTTCTGAAAAGATTTGATTGAAATGGCGTGTGCCAGGGCTGATGGGAGCCAGCGAGGGACAAAGCGCCGCGAATCCATGGACACTCGAGCAATTATGCCTCCACGCTGAAGGTGGATTAGCGCGCTGGAAAGAAGCATATGTTTGGCCCGGGGCGACACTTCCCCCCGGCTGAGCTTAGAGAATGGGAGCGCGGAGAGCGGCTGGACCCGGAATATCAACTATCCGCGCAGCCCCCTCCCAGGCTGGCCTGCCAGCCCCCCGCCCCCGCCCCCGCCAAGTCGGGGCGCGTTTCTACAAAGAGAGGAGGAGGAGGGAGGGGAGGCGTGAGGGGGAGGGGAAACAGAGGTGCAAATGGCCCTGGGAGCTCCGCCGTGCGGCCCCCGAGGTTCCCGGCCCCGGGTCTTCCACAGCCAGGCCAAAACCCGGGTGTGGACACCCAATGGGCGCCACCACACACTCCTCCACAGAGCTCCCCAATTCAAAGGCTGTCCGGTGCCCAGGGTTCGCTCCAAATGGTGTTGGAGGTCAATCGAATTGTGTCCATAAAACAAGACCTTAATGACTTTGTACAGATCATTTTGTCTTGACCGTCAAGAGTGTAGTGGACAAGGGTCCCGGGGTGGGCGGCGCGGGTCTCCAGTCGCTTTGAGTCCAGCGAAGGGCAGGCCTCTGGCGAGTCCTCCTATTAGGTGACGGGGGGTGGGGGGCAGGGGGGGGCTCGGGGCAAAAAGGGAGCGCGATCCCCACGTGGCTCCATCTGCCTGGGCAACACAGCCCCGGCTCCCACTTCGCGCTGACGTGGGAGCTCTCGAGTTGGAGTTTCCCAGGTCCTGCCTCCTGTCCCTAATTAAACGCCGGTACCCGCGACAACTGCCCTGAAAAAACCCTGACCTGGAACCTCGCGGTTCCAGCGAGGCCAGGGCGCGTGGGCAAAGCTCTCCAGTCCCCCGGGTGGGAGGCCGCCCCCCACGTCCAGGCTGCTGCCCTCGGGGCTCACTGGCCTCGGTCTGGGCTTGAACCTCTTGTCCCAGTTCCACCTCCTGCGTCCTCGCCCCTCAACCCTAGATCATCCAGAACCAGCAGCAGATCTCTCAGAATACAAAAGCATGGTCAGGGTCCGTCCCTATCTGGGACGCGCGGCGCCAAGAGATGCGGGCTGCGCCCAGGGGTCCGGTGGGGTGGCGGGGGGCGGGGGGGGGAGGCAGCGAGAGGGCCCTGCCCCCTGGCACTTAGCTCTTGACTCTGTGAGACTGACTCCATGCTGGGGACAAAAGCGCAGACCAGACTTGAGGACTCCAGAACAGACGGGGGTGGGGGGGTGGGGGGGATATCTTGAAATAGGATTTGAGAGAGAGCAAAGCACGAGGAAATTTGATCCTGGTATTAATTCATTCAGGAAACAATAATTCTCCTAAACTATAGTAGCTGCATTTATTTCTGTCAAATACGTACACACATTCACACGCGTTATCCCATCTTGCAGATATGCTGGAGTCTTTAAAGGTGATGCACAAACAAAGTGAAAGTTGAGAGATTTGTGCCCAGTCAAAAGAGGTCGAGGAGTTTGCAGCTGGGTTTTTGAGTTTGCTGGGTTTTGGGTGGTGGTGTTGTTTTCTGTTTTGAGAATCAGGTGATGAGCACCCGAAGTGGAAGTGCAGGTCACCACCAACAAACGGATGCAACCTTAGTTTGAGGCTGTAGTTAGAATTCAGCTGATACAGTCTTGCTTCTCTGGAAAAATCACGTGTAGCGAAAACGTAGTACGTTTGGGCCACTTTTCTCCCCTTTTAAGCCCCACTCTACTCTTGAAAATATCCACCACAAATAGTACGGAAATCTATAAAAACTAGTTTTAGAAAGTCCTCCCTAAAATCCTTTCAGACTCATCCTTGCGTTGAAAAAGAAGAATCCCCTATGGAAATCGTCTCTTCCCTTGGGCTTCTTTCTTCCCCGAGGGCTTCTCCAGGAATATGCGATGTGTTGCTCTTTTATAAGGAAAAAATCTCTATGAAAGGGAAGTTGGTCCTCTACTAGGGTTGTGTTTTGGTGTTTGGTTTTTGTTGTTTTTTTTTTTCTTTTTTCTTCTTCTTCATTTCCCCCCTCCCTCAAGTATCAAAGATGCAGGAAGAAATAATTTTACACAACACACACACACACACACACACACAAACACAATGACAGTTGGAGAATAGTTTCAGAAGCCCCAAATTCAGCCTAACATCTATTTTCATTTTCCTTGTCTTTTCTTTTTTTAATCATGGTCCTAAGCAGTTGACTATCATTTGCTTTAAACACATGGCCACTCTATATACATGAACTAGGTCGTTTTCTATCTCAGTATTCTTCTGTCTGTCCACTTTACTGGCCCTGAGCTACTCTTGAAGGGAGATCTAAAACCATTTCTTTGAGTGGTGAAATAATGGTGTTCTGAACAAGAGAAGGATTTGGGTACACATGATGGGTGGTGAGAAGGGGAATTTTACTCTATTTATTAATATTCCACTTAGGTATAATTTTTTTCTCATCTTGAGAAGGAAAAAAACCTGACAAAATCATAATCTTTAATGGGGTCCTTAGCTCTAACTCTAAGCTCTAACCTGTGAACATGGAAAAACAAAACACCTGAAAGCAAGCTTCTCCAGCAGGAAATCCATAACAGGTCTTTTTTTTTTTTTTTCTTCCCTCTCTGGGTGGGGTACAAAGAGGAAAGCATTATTAAAAACAGTAATAGCAACAGAAAAAGTAAGATAGCATATCTGCCCAACAACAAGTTGAATTTCATTGAAATTCACAAGAGGGAAAAAATATCTCTAAGCATCTGAAGAGTTGATGCAGAGGTGTGAGAACTGCTGTTACCTAGTCTCTGGGGTGGTTTCATTGTTCCAAGTGGGACAGTTGGGCGATGTTGGGAGTGAGTTTGGATTTGCCTGTAGTAGGGAGTGGTTGTCTTTTTTTAATGACTCTCCTCCACATTCTCCTCCTTCATTCCTTGACTTGTAAATCTCTTTTCACATAGTTCTAAGTGATTGGAAACATGAATATGTTTCAAGTGTCTAGCTTATATCATTAAGCAAATTAAAGAACACATTCACTACCCCCTTCTCAGTAGCACTACCATCCCTGCACCTGTCAACTCAGAGAATGAACATTTTGGTTTTATATGTTGTGCTTTCTGCGTCTCAGATCTATTGCAAGTTGACCCAATTTTTCTAGCTCTTTTACCCAGGACATGAGCATTCTTCCCCGAAGCCACCTCCCCCCACCCCATAACTGAGTGGCTTATGAGGAGATCTGTAACTGGGATGAAGCAGCTGTTGGCTTCATGCCCTCCTCTAACTTGATTATTCTTTGGACACGTTAGGCAGGCATTAGTGATTGATAATGACGCTAATTAACCCCTTTCCTTTCCAAACAGTAAACTGCTGCCAGCAGGATGCTACAAACAATAAATATAAAACAGCGCATACATCAATATCTGTTTAAAGCACAACTTCATTTGGGCATATTTAACCATAGTGCTTTCCGTTAACAATTTAGTATTTAAGCCTATAAAGGCCGAGGGAAACAGAGGAAGAGAGAGGGTTAAAAAAGAGGGCCTATGTCTTTAAGACCACAAAATGCAGCCATACCTGTTAGCTGCTACAAAGTCAAGCTCTAATGGAAACCATGCACATTTAAAAAAAAAAAAAATCAGGTCTATACTTTTAAAAAATTTAATTAATCCAGCTTGGTTCTGAACCTATTTAAATTTAACGCAAGGCCAATGACTACATATGATTCTTCTAGGTGGGGGGAAGGCAGCTCTCCTGACTGACATAGGACCATTGTGAATTTACTTTTGACTGAGAAAGGAATGGGGAGACATAATTTCAGACAGAGCGATGAAATTTAGATTTTAAACAGGAATTGGGGAAAGCAGGACACATTTGATCTGACTGTGCAAGCTGACAGAAGCTGAGCTGTAAAGAAATGTACATTAAATTTAGAATTTTGATAAATGAATATTCCTAGCAAGTGAATAAAATGTATTCAATTAACTAAAACCCGGTGCACTTCTGAACTGAAGTAGAATTGACTGTAATTGATTTATTTGAAACCAGAGGTTAAGGACTGAATTAGCTAAGTACAACTGGGTATTTCTAGCCACTGACTTCTCAAATGTCAAATCCCTTCAATTTTAAATATTATTTCAGCTGCGGGGCATTGCGGTCCTGATGGTAGTTCCATCAAGAACTCAAATTATATTCATATTCGATTTTGGGGAGGAGTGGATTGGATTGTAATTTTTAAAGGGTGTTAGAGAAAAGAGGGTTTCTAACCCTGAAAGGAACATCGTTTCCATAAAAATTGGGTGTGGTAATTAGCATAGCCTAGCAAGCATCCTTATAATTCAACTATGTACCCTAATTTGAGTTAAATCCAAAGAAGAATCACTATTGTTAGCATATAAACACACAACCAGTCAGGTAATCACTATGCGTTTTGAAAAGTTCACATTAACTGTAACAGAGAAAGGCAAAATACACAAAGCCAATAAAAATTATTTTTAATAATAATTCTTTTATCCTCCCAACCTTTATAAACATACATAACGTCTTTTAAAATCTTTTCAGAAAAAATAAAAAAAAAGAGTAACAATATAAAAATTCTCAGAATGTCCAACAGCAGAATAAAAAGAACTAATTCTTTGCATTTGGAAACCATTGTTTATTATGACCTTGTAATGGTGTAACCCACTATTTCCTTTCTGTCTTTCTCAGGATGCAAGGATTATATTGGGTTCAGGTTTTCCAGCATAACAAGCATCTGTAAATCCAGATATGAATGAATGGTATTTAATAAGATTGTTTTCGTTTTAAAATGAGTATTTATGTGTCGTTGGAGAAAGAACAGCAATGTATGGCTGTTTATGAATGCTATTGTGCCTGAGGTTAGGGTCCCCCACACAATCTGAGATGCAGCCAAGAAAAACAGCCCTGATAGACAATGCTTCACTTCACCTGCTACAGTGCTGTATGCATTTCATTTCTGTCAAGAGTATGTACAGTTAGGGTTCATTCGCCTCATTATTTTGTTACATCTACGTTACAGTTAACCAGTCTCTCTAGGAAATAATAAATAACCGCTTTAAAAAACAATTGCCATGTTGCGTTCTGAGGCTACAGTTTCCATTTGAATTTTTTTTTAAACCCACCATTGTTATGAACTCTCTGGCTTTGGAAAATAGAATTTAGACTCCACTAACTCTCATTCATTTGTCGAGATTGATTTTGCACTGCCTCCCATAAGGAGATTAGAAAGCAAAAGGCTGCAAAATGGACACTATCTAATGCTTTGCTTCCTCAGTCCTTTGGAATATTAAGCCATATGAACAAATGACAAATGTCGTCTAGTTGTTCTCAATACCTGCCAGTATATTTTTCCTATGGCCTTTTCTATAAGCCTTCCAGTTAGCCACCTCCATTTCCTTCTTTAAAAACATTGGAAGTACCTCTCACTTCCAAAGCAAAGACTTTCTAGATAGATTTTTAAAAGCTCTGCATCTGCCTTCTTTCTGTCCAGGAAGTCCTCCCTCCTCTAAGAGCCAGCACACTGGGGTCCTGCAATTGTAGAAGACAGAAGTCTTTTTCTGTTCATGGGGGCAGGACTCAGTCTCCCTCACTGGGCTCTGCAACCTACCTCAGTCTCTTTTGTATGTTAAAAAGCCCCTGGGAGGTGGCAGATAGGAAGGGGTAGGCTGACATTTAGAGGGCAAGCAGAAAATATTCCAAGGGACAATGTCATTTCTCAGTGCCCTCTGTTACCTCAAGAGGTACTTTAAGAAGAGCACACTGTGAATCCCTCTCTAAATATTAAAATACATGGGAAACAGCCCTCCCTTTTGGGTCTCTTCTATTTCTGTCACTTCATCTTTTCTTCTCCCAGTTTTTTGACTCATTTACATGTCTTAGCCACAGAGAAACCTAAGTGACTAAGTATTTCCTTTGTGCTAATGAACTAACAATTTAAATTTCTATTCTCCTCTGAGACAAATTTCAAATAATGTAGTTAATAGGGGGGTTGTTCTTCTCATCTCCATCTTCCTTGTCATCCTTAATATTTAGCTCTGATGGTTTATATTCAGATTTCCCAAACACAAATGAAAACCTAAGGGATAAACATAAATAAAATAAAACTTTATTTTTAATAATAAAATGAATGTTTCAAGTAAGGAAAAGATAGTATGTCATTCCTTTAGCAGTACAAACAATCTTTTATCCAAAAGAATATATTGAGTTTTATTGTATCATTTGTCTGAATGCAGACTCAGTGGAATATCTAAATGATACCCTGCTCTGAACTCCAAGTTGAAAGTAAGTTTTTATTATACTTGAGGGAAACAATGGGTTCAGCTGCTTATTGCAAGGAGCAATTGCCAAGGGAGAGTTAAACTCAATTACTGTAACCATACTGAATAAAAAATACTGCCAAGAACAAAAATACGCCTGGGTAAAGACAGCCACTGAATAAAAAAAAAAAATCGACATAAAGCGTATCAAATATTTATTTATCTGGGCAACAAAGGACTATGATACATTGACAGGCATGGTGACTACCGCCAGCACAGCTCAATACAATACGACTAGAACTGCTTC
Source organism: Elephantulus edwardii (assembly GCF_000299155.1). Lineage (NCBI taxonomy): Eukaryota > Metazoa > Chordata > Mammalia > Macroscelidea > Macroscelididae > Elephantulus > Elephantulus edwardii. Next base: position 3,890,239 of record NW_006399851.1, read on the forward strand.
CAATACGGCCAGTGAAGATACAGAGTACCAGGTGGTCCCAAATGTTTGAAGTTCTTTGAAGAGAAAGAGAGAGAAAGAGAGAGAGAGAGAGAGAGAATCCCTAACCCTTGGTTTAAAGACAATATCCATTTATTGCTCCAATGATGCTTTTTAAGGGAGGACAGTAAAATAAAATAAACTTTTTTTTTCTCCCCACAATACATAGAAGGGCTAAAAATATCCCCTCAAGTTAAAAAAAGAACAAAAACAAAACAAAAAAACTCTGCAGGGTCCAATATCACTTTTGTTTTCTTTCAAGTTCACTGAAAAAGCTAAACTGTAATACTAATTATATAAAATTTTATTTTACTCTTTTAAAATTTGTTCAGTTGTTTTATTGTTGCCTTTAACATGCTACAACAGGCCTAAATTCATGAATCCCAGAGGAAAAAAAAATCAATCCCCCAAACCTTGGATTTCTAAATAAGTACCATGAGCCACATGAAGAACTAATAGGGAAGATTCAAAACCCACTAAACAAGAGGTAAACGAGATCACCAGATAAATAAAAAAAGGCTTAAAACAGACTCACCATATTTACAATTCCCATTAAATTACACATAAATAAATATATACAGAGACATGAACACTGACTCCCTTATATAACCGTGAATCGTGTTGCCAGAGACAGTTCAAGTTGGTGGCTTTACCTTGAAGAGGAAAAACTTCTACAACTGAAGACATGACATGGAACTTCGTGTATTTTGTTCAAGTTTATTCACAATACTGATAAAAATGTCATTATCCTTTTTTACTTTTTTTAAAGTATGGCTACAATCTGAACTGAAGTATGTAAGGGAAGATGGTGATTCAGTCCTATGAAGCTCATATCATTTTTTTTAAACTTTTATGTTCTTTTTTTAGAAAAAAAGTTTTTGTTTTGTTGTTGTCTGTTGTTGTTGATTTGCTTTTTTAAAAAAAAAAAAGAGTTCACAAACTCTGACAGAACTTTTCTTTGCTGGCTTCACGGCCTGTTCTGTTCTCTTAGGCTCCGTAGGAGGGCACAAGGGGAGGCTGGTGCTGATGGGGAGGTTGAGGCAGAGGGGCTGAGTCAGCAGTGGCTGTCCCTCCCCTGAACTTGGTGGACCAAGGGTAAAGGTGGCAGTGGCAGTAGCGGCAGCAGCAGCAGCAACAGCAGCAGCAGGAGGAGGGGGCTTCCCAGAGCTGTCGCCTGAAGAGTGAGTTGTGGGAGCAGGAGAGGGCTGGTGGGTGCTGGGGGCTGGTGGTGAGGTGCAGGAGCGCGGGAACAGGGCCAGCCGCACCCTTCACTTTCTATGTTTCTCCTCTTTGTCACTACTTTTGGCGCTGTTGTCTGTGTGGCTGTTGGGGTTGTTGCTGAGGTACATTTTGTCCATGGCCTTGAGGGCCTCAGTGAGATAGTTCTGCAGGGCTGTAACGGCGGCACACACTGCTGGGCTGCCGAAACCATGGGAGATGAGGTTGAAATGGGTCAAGCAGCTCTGGATGCCTGGCTCCAGGATGGGGTTGGGCCGGGAGTTCCCCAGAGGAGAGCGGTCCTGGGCCAGCAGGTCGGTGAACTCTTTGCATATCTGTCTGCGGGACACAGGGAACAGAAAGAAAAAGAAAGAGAGACAAGTGAGGCTCCCCTGTGAGTAAAACTACATACTGCATCTTGAGAGCCTCAACCCTGATCCTGGAGACCCTGACTCAACCCATGCTCTCAAGACTGGCCTGGTGGTGGCTACCTCAGCTGGGAGACCCCATTATCTGTCAGCCTTCACAAAAACATCTTTCCTTCATTAAAACTATGCCCTTCCTACATTTATAGATGTCTCTCATGGCCACAAACGGCTAGTGCCCGACTGCTAATGTAGAGGTTGGTGGTTTAAAAATACGTACCCAGAGGCACAGTGGGAAAAAAGCTCTGGCTATATGCTTCTTTAAAGAATGTTATTCTTATGTGCCACTGGGTTGGACAGAACTAACTCTTAGCTGACCCTCCAGTGGGTTTTACAGAGGCTGCAAATCACAAAAGAGGAGATTGTACCATCTCTTTCCCCAAGGAGCAAGCGGTAAGATTTGAATCACCTGCCTTTGGGTTGGCAGCACAAATCTTTATCCACCAGGTCACCAGAGCTCCCTCTGTCTTTAAAGATTACAACTATAAAATCTCTATGGAGCACAGTTGAACTGCGTAGCCCAAGGGGTCATCGTGAGTCAGAATAGACTCTATGGCAACAATGGAGCAGCCATCAGCTGTCCTGTTTAGGAGACTCTCTTTACTGCTCCTTTGCAGAGAATCAGTTATCATCAAATCAGGTCATATTCAAACACTATGCTTGGGGATTATTTTGCCTTGCATTAAAAAAAAAAAAAGATTTACACATAAAAAATAAGCATTTTCTGATGGTTACCAGACATAGGAGGGGTAAGGGAGAAGGGAAGAAATCATTAAATAGTGACAGACAAAAACCAAGAAACAGGTGCAAGAATACCTACTACTTGGAGATGATTCATTCACGGTGATTTAAGATAGGGTAATGATGGGCAAGGTCTGATGACGATTAATTTTATAAAACAAAATGAATGAGAATGATTGTATGAAACACAATGTGAATGAAGAATTGTGTGAAACACAACGTATAAAAATTTTGTAAGCAGTCCAATTAAAAAAAAACACGAAAGAATAGACATGTTCATTTTCTATTCTGCTTCTTTCCCTCCACATACTTCCCCCCCACCCCCATATACCGTTTTTTGTAAAAAAAAATCTTTGGGAAAGTGGATGTGAAGGTGCTTGGGAAGCTAAGGGAAGAGAAAGAGGTAAAATTTTAGAGAGGGTTTTTCAAAGTGCATTGATCGACCTGCAGGCAGCTCTTTCCCTGAGTCTGGAAGGTTAAAAAAAGCTGAAGATTTCCTGAGGTGGCAGCACCTGGCCTAAGGAGGGGCAGGTGCACTGACTGCTTCCTACTGCAAAGCCAGCTGACAGCACTAGTCCAGTCCTAGGCCTCAGCCTCTGCCCTCTGGTTCAGTGCCTTCATGTGACATCTATCTGACAATGAAGGGGTTCCAAACAAGTGTTTTAATTTCCAGAAAATATATCATAACAGTCATTTTCTGTTCACATGCTACCTGAGGGAGGCTTTCAGCCCACATTCTAAGGAGACTAGAACTTGGGCCATTTTGAAACCTAGTTGACCTCTCATGTGTAGGTGAAAACCTCTCTCTCTCTCTCTCTCTCTGTGTGTGTGTGTGTGTGTGTGTGTGAGAGAGAGAGAGAGAGAAGAAAAAGTATAAAATGGAATAAGGTTTAGGGTTGAAACTAGGACAATTTCTGGCTTGCACATTTTGCAGGCCACTGATTAATCTTTGCCCTTGGAGGACATACTGATAGGAGACAAAAATGGATCTAGGCAAGCTTATTACCCCATGGGGTTCTTTCTGACTCTGGTCTTTCTAAAACATACCTATAAATCCAAACTTAAGCTTCTATCAAATCACTGCCAATACATTGTACCACCCATACACTAATGAAAAGGGCTGGGGGAAGGCAAAAATAAAAAAGAGGGGAGTCACATTGACAGCTTCATTCAGAGATCAGTTAAATGTTCATAGTAAACATTAACAACAAAGCCAAGGAACACAAGAGGGGAAAATGGAACAGGGGACAGCAAGAGAGTAAATGAGGAAGACAAGGAAAAGAATAGAAATTATTTTTGTTTCTCTTGACAATGAGACATAGAGACCCCTCTGAGGTAAATGCCTTACTTTGTAGCCAGGAGCATGTTTTTTCTTGTCACTTGCTCATTGGGATCGGAATGTTGCCGGTTGAGAAATTCAGCTACTGCTTTGGCAGGAAATTCAGTTTCACACACGTACCCAAAGTCCCTGGCTAGGTGGACAGCTTCTCCTGGCAAGAGGCAGAAAGAGGGAGGTGAGTGCGAGAGAATGGAAAGATTAGGGAACAAAACTCATAGTGAAGGAGCTAACACATGATAATCTAGCTTCCTTCTCACTCTTAGATTCCTGGATTTCTTAAGCCAGTTGCTGATGGAAACTACTTGTTTCTCATCCTTTTACTTCCGTCTCTGTAGAATCTAGTGGATGTATCTATAACATACTGTTATAGAAGCCCAAGATGATGCAGAAATCTACATCCTGTCCTTTACTCCAACCCCATCCTCCACCCTGATCATCAGTTTTGCAACCTCTCTTTTAAAATGCTCCTTGTTTTCCAACCTCACACCTATCAACACAGGCATAAATGATATTCGTAATTACTCCTGGAGCTTTTCAGCAAGAGAACAACTAAAGGTTTAAATTTTAACTTGATCGCATATAATTATCTGTTCATCCAAAACGATTAACCAAGAGGATTTGAGGGTCACTCCACTGAGTCTGTCTGTGTTGTTGATTTTCAAATCTTTGGTTTTAATTTCCTGAACCAGTTGGTTTTTACTGCAGGGCTTCCTGCCATTAGCTCCAGCTCCGGAAGAACGCATGCGCCAATTAGAGCATCAAAGCCCTCTCCGCAGAGCTTGTTTCCATAAAATGGAGCGGATCACAAACAATAACAGTTCTCCAGAAACTGCCTCCCTGCCACAAGACTCAAGCCCCAAAACTAGAGGCATTCTCACGCTAAACCCTGAGCTACCACTATCATTGCATATAGCTCCTTTGGGGTATATATAGATAAGCGGGTTCTTACATAGTGGCATTACCTTGAATGCTCATAGCCGAGTTTCAGACACTGAACAAGGGCTTACTATTTATATTATCATAATTTCAAACACCATTAATAAATAGTATTCCCAGGAATCTTCCTCAAAGCCACAGATTTAATTAAAAAATTATAAAGCTAGAATTTGGGCTTAACTGTAGTATAGGCCTTTGCATAGAAGATGTCAGACAAAATGCCTCATTTAACTCTAAAGCCATCTTTATATCTGCCCTGTATTTAAGGTCCTTTTTGTCTCCTTATTAGCATAAGACACTTCGAACAAGACATATGAGAACACGCAAGAGCTACACATATACTCATTGCAAGACATCCAAATTTAAGCCAATTTAGTTTCAATAAAACAACAGTAGTATAAAGAAAGCAAAAAAGGTAGTGATTCCGGGCTGGTATGTATATGTTTATGCTTTCACAAACTGCTGTAAGAAACTTTTACAAAGCTCCTACTTTTTTTTTCTGTTCATATCCTAGCACTCCAAAGTCAAACTGCTCTCTTTTCTCCCCCTCTAGAAGAGGAGCACAATTAAAGGAGAGATAAGGGAGCACATGTTTGGAAAACAAAAACCTAAAAGGGCAAATAACCCCAAGCTTTCAGAACGGTCTTAAATCAGGATGCAGGTCAAAGATTCCCAAATTAATTCAGGAAGTAGTGGTCACGCATTTCTCAAATGCAGATGTCACAATAACTTAAGTGATTTACTGCTGAGCTCCTCAAAGGAGTCAGGAACTTGAAGAGTATGCACTTCTTAAATTTGCACATTGTTTAGGTTAGAATTGGGCCAAGGAGGTGTAATTTTGTGGTAGAGAGAAAGAAGACAGAAGTATATGCAAATGGTTTTTTGACATGCAAGAATTCCACTCACTTCCGGTATAGTCTGTGGAAAGCTGAAACTGCCCAATTGACACAAAATACAACCAAACATCTGGCCACTAAACATTAGCCATTTTCCCAGAAGGCAGTTCCTTCCTAGTTAGCAAGTAGCCTCGCTTACCCTCCACTAGTGATGTGAGCAACGTGACATTGGCAGCTTTACGTCTCCCTGCTGGCAGGTTTAATCCTATTTTGTCCAGTTTTTCTCTTAAGGATCTTCCTCCATTTTTAGACTTCGCCCTGTTTCACAAAGATGCAAGAAAGGGGTTTATAAAACATTGGCTTCTTCTGCATCCTGTTATAGTAATTTTGAAAGCTTCCTAAATTATGCTTTTCAAACACTGAAAAGCATGGCTACAGAACTTAGTAAAGAAAGCTATGGAAAGTTCCTAGAACTTAAGTGCTTGTTAAACTGCAAAGTAACCCCTGTGTTCGCCATTATTGCAGTTATGATGGCAGGTTGAAAGGTTTCATTTCCCAACTCTCTAAAGAAGAACCACAAACAAACAAGAACTGCCCAGATCTCCAGCATTTGAGGCATTTCTTAGTTCAAGTGTTTTCTGTAGATTTTTTTTTTCCTGTTGGGGAAATCACACAAATCCCAGTGGGGTCTTTAAGTTGTCTTTGCAAGATCCAGTTTAGATTGTTCACAGTAACCAAAGTTATCATCACTCTCACGGGTCTGAGAGTGGCTCTGGCATTTCACCAACAGCTTTTATGCCTTGTCACTGGCCTAACCAGAAACGTCAAAGGCTGATATCAGCCTTTAAAAATCCCACTGATTTCAGGGACAATGGTGGTGGTTCTAAATAGATGTCTAAATAGACTCCCATAATCAGAAAGTGGTTAATATAAATTGTTTAAATAAAACAGCAAATTAATTAATTTCAGATTTTATTCCCTACTCAAGTGCTCTTTAATTGTGTGGATTAGATTATACTCCCCTAGGTAAACAGGCTCTGATATCGGGGGAGGGGGAGCGGGAGGCAAGGAGAAGGCAGAGGGCCTAGAAAATATGTTTCAGGGAAAGATTACAAAGGAAAAGCAAAGTGACCAAGAGAAGGAGGTACAGATCAGACAACTGGTTTAAAAATCTTCCAAATGGCTCTGTTGGGTTTGCGTGGATATACTCCTCAAGGATGGCCAGGGCCTATAGATGCATCAGCAATTTAAAAAATATCAAATGGACTTTTTAAAAACGCAAAGAAAAAAATCTACTTGGGTTAAAGTCTATCAAGGACCCTTCATTTACAACTTTAAGTGAACCTCTCTAACAGGAGGAAGCACCAAGGAGTGAAAAAAAGACCGAAAGTGGTTTACCTTCTTAGGTCCCCTCGAGTCAATTTCGACTCCAAGTGACCCTATGAACAACAGACCTGAAACCTTTACCCTATCCTGCCCCAACCTCATGCTCTCCAACATACTGGAGCCCATTGTTACTGTGTCGATCCATCTCATCGAGGTACTTCCTCTTTCTGGGACCCTTCACCTTTCACAGAATGTCTTTTTTCCAAGGACTAGCAGATCCTCCTGACAACATACTCAGAGTACATGAGACAAAATTTTACCATCCTTGCCTCCAAGCACCCTTAGGAAATCTCATCTAAGAAAGAATCATAGCGACCTCGACCTCAAAGGGGAGGAGGGAAAGAAAGCTCAGCCAAGCGTGAAACAGAAGCAGTCTTTGGTGCCCACTGCATAACAACGCGTTTACACGAGCTTTGCGCTCAGTGTGGCATACATCAGAGTCCGGAGAAATAGGGACAATTACACGCGAGCCTCTGGCCCCAACAGCCGTGGGGCTTGACTGCAGAGGAAGCTACTGACTGTCTGTAGTTAAAAGCCATTTTATTAAAACCCTTCTCGGCGGATGGGCGGTTACGGGTCCACCCGACACTGGGGAAAGACAAAGCTGAGAAGAACTTTTCCTGGGCTTGCAAGGTGAGCGCGTCAGCCGAATGGCGGCTGCACGGCGCCCCGCCGCTGCAGAAACCGGGACTGAGCCCGCAGCGAAGCAAAGTGCGCGTGCGCGCCGGAGCCAGTGGCGCGCGCGTCTGGCCGCCCAGCGGACGCGACGGTGGCATAGAGCGCAGGCGCGCTCAACCTCGCCCCGCCCCCGGCTCCCACCCACTCGGTTCCACGCTATTCTTCCCGCCCCTTTCTTTCCCGGGAAGGGAGGGCGATGGAACGAGTCCTGGTGGTGGCGGCGGTGGCGCCGCCGCCGCAGCCGCAGCCGCAGCCGCCGACGCAGGCGCAGTGTGCCTGGCAGCCGCGGCCGGGTGGGGTCGGGCCGGGCCTCGCCTCACCTCCGGAGTACTCCTCCCAGCAGCGACGCGTTGAGACACTCGGGCGGGGAGAGGCGCCGCTGTACTTCCGCCACCGTGACCTTGTACTTCGAGGTGGAGCTGAGGAGCGAGAGGCGACCCGGAACTGAACAGAAGACTTCGTTGGGGTTCACCACGCCGCCGAAGAGGTTGTCCTTGTTAATAGGAATAGCGGAGACAGCGTTGCTGTTGGACTTGGACAGGGACACAGGGCCTGCGGAGAAAGACGAGGAGGCCTCCTGTGGACAGTGGCCCTAGCTCCCATCCCAACAGAGCCCACCCCCAGCTCTGGAACTAGAATCCCCCAACTCTTTACTCCACCTCTCTTCCACTTAAGCTCGGCCGGTTTTTAGGGGTCCAGCCCTGCCCCACTGTGCACTTCACCCCGCCTCCAGCAAGGCCAGGCCTGCTTTTCTGTCTGGATCCCTTTTTCTCTTAGATGAAGTATGGGGGTCTAGATTTGAATGGTGACAATCGTGACCCTCTTGACTCTGTGCATCCCACAAAAGTGGGCGCCAGACAAGGAGAGCTAGACAAGGGTTAGGGTTCAGGGAAGGAGTTACACTTGTACAAGTTATGTTATGTTGTAGGGTGAGGGATTTAGTGTCGGAAATTGTTCCAAAGACCGATTTATTAAATCATGCTAATGCAGTCTGTTAATGAGCATTTCCGTTAAGGCATACATCTGGGATGTGAGTTGGGTTGTCTCACATCACACCCACCAGTCTTTCTTTCTTTTTAAATCAGTAGGTTCTTTGCTATGCTCACCTCTTGAAAAGATTCAGGTTTTGGATGTCCATTCCCAGCCTAGTTCTGAACTGAGGGAAGGGGTGATGAAGATCAGGCCTACCATAGAACACTAGCAATGTGTCCTTTTGTTGAGCAAGTACTTCTTAGCCCCTCTCTGCTTGAGCTTCCTTTTGAGGAAGGGGGGAGTATTTTCTTTCTTGTTAAAACCATAAACTCTTCACTAATCCACCATTATTTTTTTTAAAATTCAAGCCCATCAGAAAGTGTACAAATGAGTTGCACTTCTCAACACCAATGTAACTCATATGCATTCACAAGTCATTTAAGTATGTATGCATTTGTATATAAAAATTACACATGGAGATATATATAATGATATGCACACATTTTCATCATAGTGCTCCTCCCTTATGCTTTCCTTAATGGGGATATTCTAGATGGAGGGGGGGCGGCCTCTAGGTTTTGGATAGATCACTTGTGACATTAATAGCTCTGGGGAGGCTAATAGAGACAATAGGAGTTAAACGAACTCTTGAGAGATTACTAATAAAAGAGCCAATTATCATGTCGACTTGGAAAGAGCATCTCTTAAGATTTATCCCTTGCACATCTAATTTGATGTGACAAAGACTTCACAGATGCAAAAATGAAACTTTTAAACTAGCTAACAATATACTGATTGGGGTTAGAAATGAGAACAGTTTTATATAGCATCATCCTCTGGTGGTGCCTAGAATCCTGAAATACAGCATTGCCACCTTAACAAAAAAAAAAAAAAAAGCTGCTACCAAGAGTGAATAGCATTTAATCCAATAAACTTTATTTCTGTTCATTAAACACAATGAAAATAAAAAACTCAAATAATGTGCCACTTTTCTAGTTCAGAAAAATTTCTTTTCAGAACAAATGTTACTAATCTTGACATCCTCTGAAGAAAGATGCTAATTTTAACCAAAAGCCAAATATTTGTTAACCTAATTTACAAAGTTTTAAAACCCTTAAACAGCTAACAAGAAACAAACTTAACATGAAACCTTTCCCTCTGCTACTGAAAGCTGATTTTTTAAAAATTATTTTAATTTTACATTATTTGCACTATTTTATCATTACACATTCACAATGGATTAACTATTAAATCATTTCACAATTAAAATGTCACTTCCAAGTCAACTCAAGTAGTGCACATTTTATACATTTACCCAGATATCATTTCATTAAATGGTCAAATCAGGAATCAAAACAAAGCTAGCCTGTTGCCATTACTAACACACAGAAAGCTGATCCTGTAACCATTGCTGTTTTATGCCTATCTGTTTGCTAATTCTGAGCTTTTAGGAAATCCTATTTGAAGGGGGGGAGGAGAAATACAGCTCTGCAAGTTCTTTTAAATAGCACTGTGCCTGTAAGGACATGCTTGGAATGCAGAAGGAAATGGCTTACCTTTCTTAATTACAGTTTGATCTGGGATGTTAATACCCGGGTCTTCTACATGCTGCAACAAAAGGATACACATGGATGTAAGTGTATAATCAAAACAAAAGGAAATGAATATTCTGTGCAAGATATGGGGAGGGGAAGGTGTAGAACCAAAATTTTCCCTCCATATAATGACATTTATATATAAACATCTCATCTTGGCTTATTGAATTTGGGGCTTTGCAACTCAAGAGGTTTCATTGCACAGCCACTGTCTCCTCCCCCAGTTAACAGTCCGCATTTGAAGGGGATGGGAAAGAAGGTATAAAACTTTTTTTTTTGGAAATCAAGTTTTGGAGCATCTAATCTTTCAGAATTGGTTCAGCCTTTAAAAATGCACCCAGTTTTAGTTTGGCATCTTGACACCTTCAGACTCTAGCAATTCCTGTGTTCAGGCAGACACACAATAGAAATAGCAGGGAAGGAGAGCTTTGGAAGCCCTGTGGAAATGTTTTAAAGGGGTACAATAAAAAAGCTAACTGGTGCACACCTTCACTTATGGAAAAGCAGAAACTGGTATCAGGAAGATGAAAACAACCAACAAAAGAACCCTCTCTAGGTTGATTTTTATTTTTTTTGTTATCCAGCAGCAGGTATATTGTGGTGTGTGTTTTTTCCATTATTTAGATTGTTCTTAGAGATGGATGTGTAAGTGTGTGTGTATTTGGTAGAGTAAAAACGTGATTAGAAAGTAAAATGAAATCATGTTTTCTAATGCAGAAACTGACAGGCAATATAATGTCTGGCTGTGTTTACAAATTAGCACCAGGGCTGCTGAGATAGAAGATTTCGCAATCATTACCAAACACAGGCATTACCATTTAAAAAACTATTACTTCCTCCTCTAGTCTTTGTCCAACAATAATACTGATTCAAACATTTTCCATTCTGTCTTGGATTTATGCTCCTGTTAATTGTGCCTGATCGCAATGATTCCGGGTGGATGGTACTAAGTTGCTTTATTACAGGTTTTATTATACTCAATGCTCTCATTTGTAACTTGCCTAAAGTGCTTCTGGATTTAAGTATAATTAAATTGAGAAATGTTCAGAAATGACTACTGCTGCAGTTCTTGTGTTTTAACTATATAGGGAAATATGATCCCTTTATGTATGCACCCTACACCCATAAAGTAAATGTAGTGTGGTATAATACTTTTATTTGTGTTATTTCTAAACCTTGTCCATACAGGGAAGACTGTTAAGTTTAAAATCCCACTGCGATATTAATGATTAAATAATTTTCACCATCAACTTGATTTTCTTAAATATTTAGCAGTCATTCTTATTAACTGTTGATGTGATGGGAAAATTGAAAACAATCCTTTTCCTGACCCAAATTCCTTTGAAAGAACTTTTCTTAAAAGGTGGGGGAGGGAGAGGGAAGAGCAGCAACAGCTTCCTTGTTTTCATTTGATCTTTTGGCTAATTTCTCTTAACTAATTTCACCACAGAGAGAGACTTTACAGGTGTGAAGAATTCACATCAGCTGCCTTGGAATTTTCACAGAAAACAATTCTAGAGCACAACTGTTCCAATGCTTGCAACATTATCCTGCTACTCAGTCCCAAATAGCAAGCAGACAAGAAGCATGATTCAAGAGTCTCTTTGAGAAGAGCTAAAACAACCACAACTTTATTTAACTGAAAAAAAAGAAGCTCTTTTCTAAATTATTATTCTTCTTATATTAAAAAAAGAAAAATTGCAAGCACTAGAACCTAAAACATGAAAGTATGAGAACAGATACATAAAATGCTTACTAAGCTCTACCCTTGAATTAAATGCCTTCTTTCCTGCTTTCCAAGCAATCCTGCTAAATATATACAACAAATTTGAGTGATTAACGGAACAAAATGAGAGATGTCATAAATTTTCTATTTTCCTATGGAAACTAAATGTTTTTAAATTCACCAAGTATGCAGGCAAGTTCATCTGACCATTTCCCTTGCAATCTCATGCAGTAATCATTAAACTGTCAACGGACATACTGCTACAATATTTGATGCAATAATTTGAAATAGCATTTTAGCAAAAATCACATCCAGATACATTTCCTCTCCAAAGAAAAGCAGCTTTAACAGAAGCCTTTACAGCTTTAATAAAATTATTGGCTTGTTCTAATTCCATTTCAGGAAGGTTGTGAGGGAACCATAAATATGGAGGATTGAAGCAGAGATGCTGGTTCAAATTTAATTTTGGAAAGTATTTTCAAATTATCAATAGCCTGGTTTTCATTGTAAATAGTAGATGTGCTAATACCATGCTCATTTAGAAATCATTTTAAACTGCTTTTATTGATAACTAAATCAGAACTCAAATAACGCATTACCCAACAGTTTAAAAACATTTAATTTAATATGGGTTGTAGCAGATTCTGATAGGCATTGGGAACCCAACTAATGATTTATGAGGTCAGCACTTAGCACCCCTAGGAAGAGGTCCCTCTGCTCGGATTTGCTGTTTACTTTAATCAGCATAGTATGTACACATAACTTTTAGGTTTCACTAATGCTCGTAAAATCCTGTTAAAAAATTATTTTCTTAGCATGTCCTTTACACATTTTTGGTTTAATTGCAAGAGCATTTAATGAGGGAAAATTTTCCCCCCAGTTGAATTTAACGTCATTCCCAGAACAGAGAGAAATCCCCACCGACCGAGCAAGCGGTGGAATTAGATCCTATCCCAAACGAAAGAGTTTCCTCTCATCGCCAGGGAATGATAATTGTTAATAGTGACATTCGCCTGATTTATTTCTGTGTTGGTGGAAATGGCAGGGCCGGCATTGTTTGAGAGGCGCTCCAGGAACCATTGTTCTAGGGAAACAGCTCTCAACTACTTCTTTTTTAAGTTCGCTTGTTTGTGTGGTTCCTCATAGAATCTCCACCCTATCCTACCCCCCTCACAAAAAAATGTAATAAAAATACAAAGTGACTATTATTGAGAAAAAGGCCAGACCCCCTGGTTCGATGTCACTCGCACCCTGAGCGGGTGCGTAAGCGCTGCGGTCACCCCTGCGCCCCGCGCCCCCCGCAGCCACTTACCGGGACGTCCTCGATGGCGTGAGGTAAGGAGTGGATCGGGAGGTCTCCGAGTCCTGAGCCGAGCCCGTGCGGGCCATGCAGGAGATCCTCGTGCCGCCGGTAGTCCCTGCGAGGGTCCAGGCCAGACAGCTGGTGGGGCAGCCCCCGGTGCGTGTGCAGGAGGCCAGACTCCTGGCTCTGCCTCTGGCCGGGCCAGCCCGGGTGCTGCGGCTGCGGCTGAGCGTGCAGGGGGTTCAGGCTGTAGGGGTCGTTGACGTGGGAGTAAGGATCTTGCGACTGGGGATAGATGGGCTGGTAGGGCGGGGGGAAGTAGGGAGGCTGGAAGTCGGCATTGGGGGTGTGGGACAGCGGCGGGGCGCTGGTGTAGGGAGATTGACCTACAGTGCCCAGCTGGGGCAACCGTGCAGTCCCGTTGCTGGTGCCGTCGTGACGGTCCTGGAAGAGAGGAGAAGGGGAAGGCATAAGAAACCAGGCAGCGAGTGAGTCGTCCACACTAAATGCAAAGGGCTGGACGCAGGTCTGTAGCCCAAACCAGCTCTAAATTGTTAATTTCGGAAAATACCCCAAGAGTAAAAGGACCCTTCCAAAAATGTGAGGGAATACAAGAATGGGTGCACAAGAGACCTTCCATGGGCATTTCTTTCAACGTGTGTGTATGTGTGTCTGTGTGAGAGAGAGAGATGTTACAAAAAGGCCTCCTGAAATTCAGCCCGTTACCCTGAGGCGTGGAACCTCCTTTAAGCAAAATTAAAATTCCTCCTAAATATTAAACAGCCAAAGCGGCCTTTTCTCTCTTTCTTGCCGAATTTGAACCTGCCTGCCACTGTTATTGTTTATTCTGTTCCATTTATTTGGAAGGGGGGGAAAATCATAAACGTTCAAAGGCTGTTACCATTTCATGACTATTTAAATAGAAACATACTTCGCAGAGGGGCTGTAACGAACGCACACGTTTAAATTACTAGCTCAAAGGTTTTAACTGCAGGAACGGGGTCTGTCTTTTCTGCTTCCTCGGGAGCCTTTTTCTCGACAGGGTCGATTTACGATATGGATAAGATGATGGTGGGGGACGGCAAATCAAGGTTGAAAATAGATTCAGCCTTATTGGGTTTAAAGGAGAGAGGTGCACCCCAGGGCGGAGGCCCCCGCTCCTTTCACCCGAGCCCCAAAGGGCAGAAGAAACGCCTGACTTTATGTGCCTCTCTAGCAATTTGCTTGAGGGGGGGGGGGGGAACGAACGGAGTTGATTCCAGGGAATGTAAACCCTTGGAGGTTCAGCTGCGGGGCCCCGGGGTAGGAGGCACACTGGGCTGCGTTTCTAACCCCCCTGCAGACGGATTAAATCTCAAATTTAGAAATATCTCCCGAACAAATGAACAAGCGAGGAAATAAAGATGAACGCAGTGAGAAACACGCCTTGAGAAGCCGCCGGGAGGTAGGTCTGCGTGCGGGGAGAGGCCAGGAGAAGGGCACAATGCAATCGGAATTAGAAATGGGAAAGAGCCGGAGAGGAAAGGGAAATGCACATGAAAAGGGGTGCCCTGAAGGAAACCTGGTCCCTACACCAGAGCTCTCTGCCAGCTTCGAGGACCCAGGTTTCCAGAGCTGAATTCCTAAAGAAACAGAGATGGGAGGGTGGGGATGGGACTCACCATAGCTGAAAAACTGTGAACTAACATCTGCGAAGAGTCTGGGGTAACGAGTCAGGGTGGAAAAAATCCAGCAAGGCTGGAGAGCCCGGCGCCCCTCCGCCCGAGCGCGCCCCACACAAAAGGCGCCGCGAGCCCTGCGCCACCCACGACTCGAGTCAAGGCGCCGAGGCTCCGCCGAGCGCGGGCGCCCCGCTCGGCTCCATTCGAACTCGAACCGCTGATTCGCGCGGCGCCTTCAGTCAGTCGGACCCACCGTCTCTATCCCAGCGCGTTAGGTTCGGATTCAAAGTTCTTTCACCAAAAATTAGCAACCCCAAACACGGAAAAATGAATAAAGAAAAAAAAAAGTGGATGTGGATGTGTGTGTGCGTGCGTGTGCCTTAATCCGTGTCTCCCCCTCTTTTCTCAGCGGCGGCTTCGCTGGAGCTTCTAATACCCACGCCGGGCAGCGTTCCTGGAGCCTCCTAATAGCAGATATTCATGACTATTAATATGACACGAATACTTAATAAGGGAAGAATGCCTGGAAATGCAGCGTGAAGCGGCGAGGCCACTCGCGCCGAAGCCGGCTCTCAATGCAGTCCATTGACGGCGCCCGAGTGTAGCAAATCGGAGGTGGGGCGAGGGCGCGCGCGAGACAAAAAGCGGGCGGGCAAGGGAGCGGGCGAGCGCGCGGGGGGCCGCGGCGAGGCGGCTGGCGAATCACAGGGAAGGGGCAACATTTTAAAAGGTGGCAGGGCAGGCAAAAGTGAAAGAGAAAGAGGGAGCGAGGGAGGCAGCGGAGAGGGAGAGGAGAGGG
>NW_006399851.1:3906115-3908888 GCF_000299155.1 Elephantulus edwardii
AACCGACCCAAAAGACTGGGGCAGACCTCGGGATGCCTCGGGGGCCGTGCATCGCCGGCCCGAGCGGCGGCGCACAGCGGCCGGGCAGCCGTCGGGCTGCCGGCGTGGGCACGGCCCAGCCTTCTCCAACCACAAATTCGTCTGCACCGCGGGCCTGTCTGGGTGGCACTCGGTCACCGGAGGATCATCCATGGCTCAGCACCCCTCTGGGAACTAGTCTGTCGGCCCCCCCGCACGGCGTGTGCTGTCCCCTCCGCGGCCGCCGGCCCGGTTCCCCAGGAAGCCCGGGGCCGCGCGCTCAGCCTTGGGGCTCTCCAGGGTCGGGCCCCAGAGTCGCGGCTCCCGAGTGCAGAGACGCGGGGCGGCACAGCCTGGGTTCCGCTGGCACGTACTCCAGGCACAAACCCGTCCAACTGGCTGGGCCACTCCTGCCTGACGCCCCCCCCCCCAAGACACGGTTGGCTCTCCCGGATCGCGGGGCTGTCAGAACAAGCGGCGTTTAGCCTCCTGCGTGTCCCTGCAGAGCCCCGCGCAGAAACAGACAGCCCAGACCGCGCTCCCAAACGCAAGATCCCGGCAAAGTTGACGAAACAGCCTTCACTTTTATCTCATTTCGCTCCCTCCCATGTCTTCTATAGTCTTTTCTCCGCTCTCTCTCACGCAGTCACACTCGCGCGCCACAGGGTCTCTGCCAGCGCTAGCCCATCCCCCCCCCCGCCGGGATCCCCCACGGCGGAGGCTGGGACCTCGCCAGCTGGAGTCCGCACCGCCGGCTCGGCTTCATCTCCAAGGGTGAAACGCAGGGGGCGCCGGCTTCGGCCTGCGAGGATTAGGGGACTCCCAACGAGGTTACACCCTGACCTTCCTGCAAAGCACACGCCCCCACCCAAGCCCTTGTCCAGTATCCTCAATAACAAAGTTTGCAGTGCACGCCTACTCCCGGGTCCCTGCGTCTCCCTCCTGGGGAGTCACCAGAGAAGTGTAGATCCCATGGGACGCCCACCTGGTACTCCATCCATAGGGTGAAAAAAAGACGAAAGCGGGAGTGGGGAGTTCCAGAAAGTAGGACGGTTTTCAGAACAAAGATTTTAAATAATTTCCAGAAAGAAAAGTAGGAGGGAGCGAGTGACAAAACGTTTGCGAAAACTTAGTATCTGATTTCAGTGGAGACCCCCGCCGCTCAGCATGCATACCCCTCTCTGTCCCACATTCCTGACTCCAAGTGACAAAAAGAAGAAAAAAAAAAAACAACAACAAAACCTCAAACACAAAAACCCAGTAGGAGCACAACCTAGGACTGTCACCTATTCATTTGGGTATTCTCCCAGTACCCGCACCCTCTGTGACTCATCCTCTCATTTCAGTGGGAGCTGGAGCTGAGTAGAGGTGGGGATGGCGAGGATTACGACCCGACCAGCCAGGCCCATTTCGGCGCATCCTGAGGTCAGATGGGCAGTGTTGGGGCCTCCTGGCTCCCCTAAGAAGTAGCACTCCGGGGAGCATGGGTTTTAAAATCTGCTCCAAAGAGGCGTACTCTATCAATCCAGCAGACTATAGCATCAGAGAGGCTGTGGCGCCAGGATTCCCACGGTCACGCAACAGAGAGCCGAAAGCGAGCAGAAGGTGGTGCGCGGGGGATCAGGCAGCTGGCAGGCTGCGCACCACACAATCTCCCCGCCTACACCAGGGTGCGCGTTCCGGGCCTCTCGGCGGGGAAAGGTGCTTAGAACTTCTTGAATAACAGAGGGCCAGGAGCCAGCCCCACCACGGGGATCCGTGCTCACAAGTTGAACCCAATTAAGAGGAGGTACAACTCAGCTCAAGACGCGAGAGTACAGGCTTTTTTTTTTTCCCCAGAGAGGATTTTAAAAAAGAGGAAAGGAAAAGGGAGGAAAGTAAGGTTAAAAAGCCGAAAGAAAGTGGAAGAGGAAAAAGAGTGTTGTCTTCCTGGTGACGGCTCCGGATAGCGCTTCGCCCAACAACCAGCAATTATTTCAAAATCTGACGCTCCTCACTCACCTCGCCCCTTTCTGAGGCACAGTCAAAATTGTCACAAAAGGGGGGAAAGTAGGACACACTCCTTTTCCAAGGAAGGAAACGAAAGAAGGAAACGACCGTAACCTCCCTCTCTGGCTGCTCCGGGAAGTTCTCCCGGCGAATGGGAGGCGCGGGCGCAGCGCTGGGTAAAGTTTGTCCCACCCGTGTCTCGCTGTGGCCGCGAGGGGAGGAGGAGCAGAAGGGTCGAGCTCCCAAGCCTGCAGCCGCGGAGTCCACGGAGCCGGCGCCTCGCTTACCTCGCAGTCCTCGTACTTGATATTATCCGTCAGTTTCCAAAGCATTTTCATGGATCGGCGTGAACAGATGTGCCCCTCTCTGCTTCGCTCTAAAGTAGAGCTACTCTCTGGATAAGCGCTAAGTGCCGGCTGCCGGCAGTGAGCGCAGGAAGGAGGAGGAGGAGGGCGAAGAGGAGGAGGAGGGCAAGGAGGAGGAGGAGAAGGGCGAGGAGGAGGAGGGTGAGGAGGAGGAGGAGGAGGAGAGAAGGGAAAGAGCTCCGGTGTGCGCTCGGAGATCTCCCTCTAATGGTAGAAACTTTTCTCTTTTCCAGCTCTTTACCAACAGCCTAATCGCCTCATTAGCATATCAACAATAGTCCAATTGCTCGCCTGCACCACAACCTGCCGCCGGCCGCTCAGGCCCAGGTATAAAGGGCTCCTAGAGCCCAAACTTCCTCCCAGAACCCACGCCAGCCAGAGAGGAGCCGAATCTTCCCTGG
>NW_006399851.1:3908988-4001602 GCF_000299155.1 Elephantulus edwardii
GGGGGGCGTGCACCCAAGCTGCTGTGGCCGGTTCACCCTCTCTACCCCACCCTGCTTTCCTTCCACGATCCGTTTCCTTTTCCCTGGAGACTTCCTCTACAAAGCCTGGCGCTGTGGAGGGTCCGAGCCTCTGAACCCGGCTCCGGGCCCCGCGTCTAGCACCTCTGCTCTGCCCCTACCGCAGCTCTCGGCGCTGCCGGTTAGGCTCCGTCCGATTTGATTAGCAGTAAGATTTCCTTTCGCTGTTAAACATGACCCTCAAACCTAGACTCTAGGATTTTTTTTTTTTCTCTCCCCCTCTTCCCAACAAGACAACGCCTCGGTTCGCAGCAGCTACAACCTCCGGTCTCAGCGCCTTGGAAGTTTTATTGGCTTTACGTTGTCTCTCCTCCCCAGGTTGGAGATTTAGCCAAACGACTTCGGCCTCTTGCCTGGGGTTTGTGATCCCTTAATTGTGACGCGTGTAAAATAAAAGTTGTACCCTGAAGAAGTGCCTTGAAGGTTCCTGGGGTTAAATGATTTTCCCGTTTGTACAAACTATGGCCGGCTGGTAATTAAATCTGGCGTTTGGGCTGCTGGCTTCCTAGGTGCGAGGTGGACAGGAGCACAGAACTCCTTTGGAGACACACGGCCACTTGGAGTTAAGCGGAAATATCTGCTGGCTAAGACATGTGTGCTCCTGCACATCTTGATGCCGTGTCATACATGCATCCAAATAAGCCAGTCTTCGCTGTGCTGCTAATCTACTCCAGATTTCCCAAGATCCCCCTTTTTAATTAAAACAGGAAGGGTTCTTTCATGACTTGGTAATGTTACTAAGGCGGGTGCGCTAGGGGCTCAGTGCGGGGAGACGTGGAACCCAGATACCTAGAGACACACATCTGTCCTGGATGGCCTGTCTAGGCTCTCTGACTCTACGCAGGGGCCTTGCTACTCTAATGGGTCGCCTTTCCCCTACCTGCTTTAGGGATTGACTTGTGGAGTTTTAATTTTAGAATTTGTTTCTTTCTGGCTGAGCTTCCCCACTTGTTCTGTCCCCCTCCCCAAGGGAGTCTTGTCTTTTCTCCCCCTTTAGTTGCTTCGAACTCTCCACAGCAGGTCTGGCTTCAGAGCTACACTATTATCGACCTCTGATTCCATCTGGACCGCTTTCCTCGCATGTTCGGGCCTTCTAGGTTTCAGCAGTGTCGATAGTAAACTGGGGGCTCTGGCAAGCCCAGACGTTCCCTAACAGGTGAAAGAAAGACAGGAGGTGGACAGATCCTCCGTTCCAGGACTGGGAACGTTCATTCTCCCTTGAGGAGGCTGCAGCAAATAACCGCCCAGCTAGGATAGCTGTAGGAGGCTGCTCAAGAACCCCGGGAGAGCTGGAAGGGGCAATTCACATTCTGGGAGCTCCCGTCCCTCCTTTCCTCACCTGAACACACAAATGCAACCAGGGCTAGAGGGCCATCACAACCACCAACCCAGAAAATAGTCATTTTCCAGCGCAAGTACCACAAGCGCTGCGGGGCTGCCCCAGGGCCAGCCGTCCAGCTCTGGGGTCGAAAGTCAGGCGCCTGGATCTCGGTGAGCACTGACCTTTCCCAGCCCGGCTCCAGCCGCTGAGCCTTGTCTGTAGGCCTGATCTCTGCTCAGGAGCATAGCTCTATTTACGCCTCAAAGGTACAACCACAGTCTGCTTAAGGGAACAGCGTGTTTTAGGGAACAAGGTGCTTAAGAAGTTTCCCTCCTTTCCCAGTTTATGGCCCGGGAAACAATTTAAGGCCTTTCAAACCCTTAATTCCACCCCACCTCACCTCGCCAACCCGCAGGTCTCAGACTCCGTACCTGCGGGGGCGGCGACACTGTTGTCCTACTCCCGCCGAGGGCGCCATTGAGGTGCAGATCGCGGCCTGCGGGATGTGCGCCGCCGCCCGCCGCTTCAGCTCGGGAAGAAAGGCCCGCGGGAGCGCCGTGGAGCCCCCCTGGAGCCAGCGGGGTCGCGTTTGTCAGAGCGTCATTACCACCACAAGTCACTGTATTGCATGTCAATGTCCCAGCCGCGCCAGGACCCCAGGACTACAGCGCCAGGCCCGAGTGTCGGGTTCTGGGGTCCTGGGTATCCGGAGAAGGGTTTAACTCTTTCTGTGTGAGACACGGAGACTCCCAGGGAAACAAAGAAGCCAAGATGACCCTTTTTTAATCCAGTGAGACCGGCGCCCAGCAGTCAGAGGCCGGCTGATCTGGCCCCTCCGGGCCCCAAATCCACACGCCCCACCCGAGATCAGAGCTTCCCGCCCCTTGCCAAACCATGAGCCCGCAGGAGCCAGACCAGCGCGCCTCCCGCTGCCTCTGGCCTCAACCTCATGACTTGAAAAACTTATTTGGGCCCACTGGAGGTTCAGCCGCCCCTTACCTCCCTGAGCTCTGTTACGAACCTTGTCAGGGGCTCTACGAAATATTGAAATCTCCTGGGAGCTGCGCCAAACTACCCCCTTTACTTCTCAGGCCCAGAGAACAGAGTAAGGAAGGTAGCAAGAACCATGGGATTGGAAAGGGAAGACCCGTAGGGTTTGTGTGAGATTTACAGTCTTTCTTAACCCTCAAAGCTACCCTAACCTCGAGGGTGAAATTGTGTTTAGGAATGTTTAAATGAAGCGAGAAGAGTGTAAAAGTTCACTAGTGATAAAAATAAGTGAAGGGCACAAACTGTACTGTGAATATCCCTTCCCGCTTCTTCCCCAACTCCAAGGAAGAGACTTCTCTCAACTTTCCTTGTAATGGCCGAATTCTGAACAAAGCTGACCAACTTGCCCCAGGAAGAGCAGGGCCTGTGCATTTCTTGGAGAAGGCCCGGCAGTCTTAGGACAGACACAGTGTCGCCCCAACCGAACCTAGTGTGGCTGAGCTAAAACAGCAGACCCCAGATCTAGTATGAAATCAGTGACGTTGGGAGGCTGCGAAGCTAACCAGCCGGTCCCGAGCCGCCCTCATTCCCAGAAAATGTCTGGATGTTGGAGGAAATGCGCTGTGACCGAGGTGGGGTCTAGGGCTCAGCCGCCAGGGTGCCCGCGGCTCAGCTGGACGCTCTTGGGTGTAAGTGGATCTCGACACATCCGCGACCTCTTCCTTGTCGCCCACCTTTTGCTCCCTACCCTCACTGTCACTCTGACCCGCGGACCAAGCGGGAAAACCGGCTCCCGGAAGCAGCCTGCGTGACTAGATAAACTTTGCAAAACTCTATTTCCCAAAGGAGCATGGTCACCTCCGCAAGCGGGTCACCCGAACTCCAAAGCTTGTGGATGGGAGGACACTACAGAGGGACAGGTGCACCAGAAACCCTCTAGAAGTCCTAGGGTCTGGGGCAAGGCCGAGGACTCAGTAATCAGGGAACTTTCCCCCGCCCCAATCGCCCTCCCCGCCTCTCGAATTAGTCATCCACCCAAGTTTCTACTTGGGGGGGGGGGGCAGCGGGAGCGCAAACCACAAGTGACCCCGGGGGCCACCTGTGAAGCGTGGGCAGGACTTTCCCCGGCCCCAAGCCCCAGCTGGCGGCGCGCGTTGCCCCCAGCACCTCGGTTGCCGCCCGCGCTCGTTTGCCCTGTCCTCTCTCCCTCGGGAGCGCTCCTGGGCGCTGCCAGGCGCGCCTCACCAACGACTCTCCTGCCCTGGGTCACAGTGCTTCCTCTCCAGCCCCCTCTCCTGCCCCTTCCCCTTCCCACCCCCTCCCACCTCGGTCCGGACCCAGGCAATCCCCCCCTCCCCGTACCTGCCAGTCCCCCATTTTGGCAAGTATGGACATCGTGGCTCGGCGCTCCTGACGACGGCTCCCCGCAGGGCATGGGCTGGAGGGCTCTGCCGGGCCCGCTCCCTGGAAGCGCTTAGGCAAATCCTTCTTTTTTACCTGCTCACCAACATCTCACCTGGTCATAAAGAGCTGGGTTGCTACCTGCCGACGCATGCGCGCTAGCCCTGGAATTCACTCCGCCAGCCCCAGTCCCAGCGCCTCGCGGAGCTGACCTGGGACATGA
Organism: Elephantulus edwardii; assembly: GCF_000299155.1. Classification (NCBI taxonomy): domain Eukaryota; kingdom Metazoa; phylum Chordata; class Mammalia; order Macroscelidea; family Macroscelididae; genus Elephantulus; species Elephantulus edwardii. The sequence continues at coordinate 3,913,002 of NW_006399851.1, forward strand.
TGGATTTATAGCCGCTGCAATCTCGCCATCGGCTCCGGCTTTTCCCAACAGCCCTAACCCGCTTTCCCGGTCAGTCCCAATCCAGGCAACTCAGGCGGGCTGGCTCCCAGGGAATACTGGGCATGTTGCGCGCCAGCGTAGTGTGTGCTTTCTGGCTCGAGTAATAGGGACGTCTACACACTCCCTCCAGGACTGCTTCTGCCTTGGAACTTTGGAGCTGAGGGCGTCTCCAGCCCTGGGAGAGAAGGACTGAACTGGGGGCACAAAATCAAAACTGAGAGACCCCGCTCTACGAGTTAGCGCACGGTGGTGGGGCCAAACCTTAGTCTGTGCTTGCGCACTGGCAGCGAAGGCTCGGGGCACCCTAAGACCCCGCGGATCAGAGTCTGCAGCTCCCAGGCTGCGCTAGCATCTTGTCCCAGATCAAAGTATTGTTCTGTAGGTAAAGACGCCCAGTGATCCTTTTTCTTTTCTGGCTTCAAGGTTTAGTCTCCTCCCACCGCAGAAAGCCAAAAAAAAAGTGGGGGTTGGGGAAGATAGATACATGCACAGAGTCTTCACACGTGGGTACGCTTGCCCCCCTTCTGCGGAAGGTCTATTACCTTCTCCACCCCTCCCCCACTCCTTCTCAGAGGCTTCCCCGTGTTTTTATCTTTTTCACGGAAAACTTTAAAAGGTAGAATGGGGGAGTTGGTGGCTCTGAGATAGGTAACTGAGGCTTGGGTTTGAGCTGGCTTTCCCATGACAGATAAAATCACTCGTGTTTTTAACTCTGCTTCTAATTAGAAGGGAGCTTTAGAAGAAGCCACAGGATTTGGGGCTCCTGAAGAGCTCCTCTCCCTTGGGAACCACACCTGGCCAGGAGCGAGACTAAGGTGAAGAGGTGGGGGTCCCTCACCGCCCCACTGGGATGAGGCATCCTCACCCGTAGGGCCACAGGACGACAGTCCAGGGCTTGGGAGCGGGCCCAACTCTTCTTCCGAGCTCTCAAAACCTGCAAGACGAACAATAGTCCCAAATTGTCTTCACTGGCACGCCAGACGAATGTGTGTGAAAGGTCACCTCCATGCAAAGGACCCCAACACCTCCCCTTTCTGACTGCGTTGGAGTGAGGTAGTGTGATGTGGGCTTCAGTGCCGCCTCCAAGAAGTGTCTGCGCCTCTTAAGACATTCAACCTTCCCTGAGTGTAGAACTTGTATCTGGGTCAGATTCCCTTGTTAATATGAACTTTCTTTGCGCTGCCTTAGAACCTTACAGAATCTCGGATTTGAGAGTGGAGCTGTGTGAGTATGTCCTGAGTAACTTAACATGTCTGAGGCGGTTTGTGAATGGGTGATTTGGGGGACAAAATTGTCTTTAACAAACAACGTCTTTAACCTGAAAGCTTATGCACTGCCTGCTTCTTGGCATTTTGCAGAGTTATAGAAATAGTGTGGACTCAAGACTTATTGAGGGAGCGTCTGTAGCTCTCCAGGCTCCCGGCTGGGGGCGCTGTGAACCTGACAATTTAGTACTGTTTCAGGCCCTGGTGCCTGGATTTCCCGCGTGCACAATATGAGCCTCCTCAGATTCAGCTGATTGGGTCAAGGGGGGCAGGGGAAAGCCATGGGCCAAAGTGGGGGGGGGGCCTAAGGAGGACCACTTTCACTTTTTTTTAAGAGGAGGGGACGTTTGTAAGTAAAGGGAAGAAAAGTCCTTGCATAGGGCTTGGTGTGAGTAACAGGGTGGGCTGCATGCGGAGCGGCCCAGCCCTAGGGCCACAGTGCTCATCGTGACCCACTCCGATGCTGGGAGTGAGGCTGGCAAGGGCAGCAGGACGCAGCTAAAACGTACTTTTGAACTAAAGCCAGGTAGGGTCCAAACTCATCTCGGGTATTTGGTGACCAAGGGCACAGTATCGAACTTCCCAGAACCTCTACTTATCTGAAAAGGGAGTCATTTGTTGATAAATTAATGGAGTGATACGCGGGAAATTCTATGCAACCTTGCGCTGAAGAAAGGTGGCTGAGCTTTGTCCTACAGCGTCTTTCCGCTTGGGGGTTCGAAGCATCCCAAACCAGGTCAATTCAACAGTATGTCAACTTCCCTGCCTGTTTTCTCACGTGTATCAGAGAAGAAACACTTTGGTTAACTGCATCTCCGCAACTCGCCCGGTTTGCACCCTCTGCTGCTCCCGGACAGACGCGGCTTCGCGGTTCAGGGCCTTTACCCTCCCCGATCTTCTCTCCCCTCCCTCTCCCTTCGAAGACCTCTTCTCCTGCTCAGCGCCAAGTCTCCAGCCACACTTGGTTGGATGTGATGGCCGAGGGTCGGTGTGGGGGCGTCATCCAATTTCCTTCCTCACTCACCCAGGGACAGGCCCCAGACCACCAACTGTCCTCAAGACTCGCCTCAGCTTCCAGGCTTCCTACCCTCTGTGTAGGAGCGACTCGACTTGTGGCTTTTCCTGCCCAGGGACATGTGAAACAGCGGGCTCCCTTCGCAGTCACGATGAAGCTAATTTCTTAGCAAACAGAGCTCAAAGTGCGACAACTGTCGTGTGTCCAGGAGAGAAAGGGGCAGGTTGGCCTCGTGCCAGAGTGCTGGGAAAGGGGCGGGCTCCCAGTTTTAGGTGACTATGACCTGGGCTCAGGCCACTTTGGGTCTCTGGGGTCTGGCGGAAATAACCTCTTCAGGAACCTCATTTTCACCCTAACCGGAAACCTAGACAGCCGCTCCAGCTTGCAGGCCACCAACAAGTGCTGACCTTTCAGCGCTCACACTACAGTTTCTACACAGCACGTGGGAATCTCGCCCCAAGTCTGAAAAACAGGCTACCCTGTTGCTCGCTCGCGTGGTAGCCTCGGCTTGGCTGTCTTCTCTGGGGAAACCGGGATCTTTGGGTAACCCGGCTACATGCTCCTCCCTTGCACCCTGTTAAACTCTGGTTGGTCCTTGGGTCTTTGGGAGGGGGTAACTAACCCCTACAGCTCAAAGTGGGAGGAAATGGATTTCTCCAAAGAAAAGGTGAGTGAAGATGAAGGGGATCTTGCCACGTGGGAACCTGAGGCTTTCATGTCTGACGTTCCATTCGAATTAACATTGGTAATTAGGGTTATTCTTGGTAGCCACAGGGAAAGAAAGTTTGATTTCTTACCAAAGGTCCCCAGGAAGAAGATAGTGAAGAAAAGCCCCAAGACACTGCGGAGTGCCCAGGGTAGCCTGTCGGGACAGCTCCCGCGCACGCGCACTTTCAGCTGGGACTTGTGACAACAGTGGGCACCGGAGGCTGGGAGGAGCGTGGCAGTGGACTGCGGAGCCTGCAGGCCTGTGGGTCGTGCCCCGTGCGCCCTTCCACACGCGGTCGCTGTGCCCATGTGACAGGTGCAGCCACCCTCCTGGCCGCCTGCTGTGCCAGGGCGGCCGAGGCGCACTGGTGCGGAACCACTATCTGAACGAGTTTGCGCTTCTGTTTACAAAGCAATCCTGCCATCAAAAGAAGAACAAAATCACCACTTATCACACCCTGTCATAAAGTAATCTGCCCCCAAGGGAAACCCGAGTTGAGAATCGCGCGCCGCCCCGCGTGTGTGTTTGTGGGGGAGGAAAGAGGGACTCTCCCAACTCTTCTCACGAGGAAATCGCCAGGGCACGCCCGTGTCCCTTCAGGCAGCGGAAAAGAGGAGGGTCCCCAAACTCAACTTGGGAATGTGACAGAGGAGCCTGGCCAGGACCTAGGCCTGACAGAGGGCATCGTCTTACTTTGGAATGAACCCATCTGCAGATCCTTGCTTCTGGTTCTATTTCCCAGTCTCCTCAAATGCTCTCCGTCGTGCACCAGCATAGTTCCAGTTCATCTGACTGCGCGGTCATTTTTGCTCTTCCCCTGCAAGGACATGCAAGGCTAAACAGACTGCGCTCAAAAATGAATGAGGGCGAGTTTTCCTCTTCAACCATCTTCTGCCCTCTTCCCACCCTCACCCCTCCGTGTCTGGAGGGATGGGGCTTAAGACTTGCTGGGCAGTACCTGCCAAGCTCCAAGAAGAAGGTGTGGAAATGGAGGGAGGACTCAGGGCAAGTCAGAGAGAGCAAATCTTCTCCTGAGTCTGTCCTCTGACGTTATGTCCTCCCTGCCCTGTTTTTTCAACAGTGAGGCCATGAATTCTTTTACTTAGCTGAATGCACCGATATAGGGATGGGGATGGCAGAGGGAGGTTCATGAAGTCTTCAGAATTCCTTTTTGGAATGTGGAGGATGAGCCCTCCCAGGAACCTAGAACCTTCTTTCCAACCCACTGCTACACCTTCACTACTAGGCGGATTGGGCTACTTGGCTGGTCTATTAAGTCATCACTTAATAGAAATGAAGTTTTTATTTCTTCTTCAGTGACCTTGGATGCCCAGTTCTTGCACCCACAACACATCCCTCTAATTCTCTAGCCAGAGAAGAGGTTGCTCCTGCCGCCAACATAGTACCTTGTACATGGTAGGTCGGCAAATGGCCAGGCTGGATGCATGTGCTGTGTTTGAAGTCTGAATTTGGGATTCTGGAGTTCTGGGTCCCCAGACTTTAACTTCAAGAAAAGTCAACAATATTGGTGCTGAGAGAAGAGCTCAACTTCTAATGGGGCGGCTGGAATATGGGGGGTTAGGGGAGTTCCTCATTTCACTCACAGCCTGCCTAGTGGAATTCTTCACATTTAGTTATGATTTGCATTTATTGAAGGCCTTGGGGAAAGGGAACGTTTACCCAATTATAATCCCTGCAGGGTTGATGATCAGAGAGAGGTTGCCCTCGTGTAGCTGAACATACAATCTGTAAGATGAGGCGGTTTCATTTTCAAAGATGAAGGCGTTTGATTGGAAACGCCCCTCTGCTCCAAACCTTAGGGGGCACTGAGTGACTACTGTGGTGGCTTTTGAGGGGCTCCCAGAGTGAACTAAAACCGCCAAAGCACGTTAGCCTCTCTCACTCCCCAAGGTCTCTTTTCAAACTTTCTTATTTGTTAGAATCATCTGGGGAGTATTTTTACTTTCAGTTTTTCGCTTGTTTAAAGTCCTCATGCCAGGCGACATCCCCTGCCAATTAAATAAGAACTAGAGGGCGGAGCACAGGATATATAGATAGAGAAAGTGTACCAGGTGCATCGGTTTTCAGGCTGTAGCGCACAGACAAGCTGGATCACTTTGGGAAGCTGTCAGAAATGCAAGTTCACAGGCTCCGTCTCAGCAGTCCCGATTGCTGGAGCACGAATTCAGAAGCCCTGGTGAGGCTGATGTAGACCCCATCTAGAGAACAAAACCATCTCTGAGGCAGAGCCTTACAAACGATAGCCAGGCTTCCTTCACTCTAGGCCTTGTGAAAAGCTGGAAACTCCCTCTTTACTTGCTCCTCCTTTGGGAAGATGGACTTGTCTCAGCCAGTCTCTCCACTTTCAAGTAAACTGTCCTGAATTCAAATTAACCAATCTAAGAAGTAGGTCCACTTTCCAAAGCCACCTCTAAACTGCTGCAACCTACAATCTCAGAGTTCCTCTGGGCATTCCCCCCACCCCAGTTTTCACACTACACCAAAGCGCACACGGATCTGCCCTCAGACACTAACACCACACCTGGGGGGGGGGGTTCTAATAAATCTTCTCAGGGGTCAGATACAATTTTTACTCCAACTAACAGCTCTAGACTTCATTATCTACCCCATTTCCTTCACCTCTTTCTTTTCCATTCCCCCAACTTCTTCCGCCTTTCTAGGTATCTTCGCCTCACTCAATCAGCCTATTGGATTGGAGGCTGGTTCTCTGAGCCTGGAGTCCAAAAACTGCAAATCCTCTGGTCACCTGCGGGAGTTAAATTCCCACCCTCCACTCATCACCCCACTCATCACCCCAAGCTCTCTTGGGAGCTAGTGTTCAGTGGCCAAGCGCTCACTGTGCAGTCTTGGGCACCCTCCTCAGACCCGGAAAAAAATGACCCTATTTGTCCATCAAAAACCCCTGCGCCAGCGGAGTGGGGCTGCCTGGACCCCTTTCTTGCTGGATGAGGCTGCTGGCTTGCACGTGGCCCTTTCACCCACGCACACCTCCAACAAAAGCTTCTGGCTGGTCGCATCGGCAGCGACCGGCCTGGTGCTGCTGCCCCTCTGGGCACGTCTTGTAGTGGAGGATGTGTGCCCACATGTCCCTCCCTTGCCCCAGGTGGGGCCTGTTCACCTTTTGAGCTACAGGTATCATTCTTAGAAATGGCTCTATCTGAGCAAACAGGTGGGCGGTGCTGAGGGGATGCGCGCGAGTTTCTGGCTGTCAGCTCACCATCCACCCCTGCGGCTCCGGCCTCGGCCTTCTCTCCTCGAGGGGGGCAGACTGCTCTGGCCCGGGCCCTGGGCGGCAAGCAGAGGAGCGGGAGGCCACCTTCAGAGCTCAGAGAGCCCCACGGTGGTGACCCTCCTTCCCTGCTGCGCACAGGCCCCGGCGGGGAGGGGGAGCCGTTCCCTGGCGCCAAACCCCAGGCTTGCCTGGGGGGAAGAGGGGTACAGGGAGCCGATTGGGTTCCTTCTCATTCAGAATTTCGAGATGAGTGGAGGCAGAGAGTCTCAGAAACCCACACAAGTCTCCTAGAAGTCTGCTGGGGCTGTGGTGAGCCTCATTCAGTCTGGTTCCTTTTGTGCAGCCCGTATTATCCTTCTGCAAACCCCATTTGCTGGTAGTCCTGGGTCGTGGATCGATTCTTCTAAGGCTCTCTTTAGTTTCAGTTAGTCTTGGGGCTGAGCAGAATAACCAGTGAGGTACACACACTGCAGATTTTTCCAAAGGAGTTGCTACCTTAATTTAGAAATGCAAGGCCTAGGTTTCAAAAAGAAGTGGGTAGTATAGCCTTTTCTACCTTCCTAAAGGTATATTTATAACAGGACTTGCAGAAGTCAGAATCCGCTGCACCATGCCACAGTCAGAAAGAGCAGACTTCATGAAAACTTATTAGACACCCATGTTATAACCACGTGTAATATCTTCCCGGTAGAGCCATATACTGTGTGTGTGCACACAGTGTTGAAAGGGTTGCTCTAAGAGGTGTATTTTTGTGTTCATATTCTGAGGCTCTGCAAGGTTTATTTCTCAAAGATCCCCAGATGATAGGCCAGGTAATCTCTCTACCCACTCCAATTTGGATTTACATCTTTAGAAATCAAAGATGTAGTCTCTTGTTGCTTGGGTCTTTTGTTTTCTGGGGAGAAAAAAAGAGAGGAGGCATCCCAACCCCATTTTAAAAAAGTTTAACACGATTGCAGAACTTTTGGGAGGTACTTTTCTATCCCACAGAATACTGCGTTTTTCTGTATTTCAATATACCAAGTTGCACTTGAAATTGAAATAGATAATTTAGATAGGTTAGATAAAATATTTGATGTTTGTTTTCTTTCCTCCCATTTTTAAATAGACATAACTACATCACATCCCCTATCTTCAAACTCCAAGTGGGTGATTTCCACAACTTACAATATGAGTTATACAACCTTTGGAATTCCATCATTTCAGATGTGATGCTGTGGCTATAAGAATTAGACACTTTCTCTTTCAAGTATGGTGGGGAGAAGAATGAAAAGGGAGGATCCCCCCACCTCAGAATTGAAGACAAACACCAGAACCTGGCAGTTTATACATAGTTTCCTTTCTGACTTGATTCATCCCTATGAGAATTATTCTTTAAAAGACTACTATAGTTATAGAATACATCCTTACTGTCTTTGCCTTAAATACTTTATTTCTAATTGTGAAAAGCTGGTTTTCATTTACCGCAGGAAATCTATAAAGGCAAAGAATTTGTTCAAGATACTTAGTTGAGCAAGCATCTAACTTTTCATTTCCCAGTTATCTCCCAATTTTATAATTTTGCAACCACAGCTTGTATGAACTTTTCAAGTATACTGAAGAAAGTATAAATACATTAAGACTCTTTAAATGCATATTTTCTCCCATCATTGTTGAATCATTCAAGCAACCATCACATAAAATTCAGGTTAAAGAAAACATGTAAAAGCACACACATCCAGTTTATATATTCTTATTGCATGCAAATATTTATACAAGGAGGGGGAAAACGCAGGATATTGACATGATTTTTAACATCTTTTTTCTTTTACTGCTAGAAAGGGAAGCTAAACAAAGCAAAACCTCTTCAAACAGGGATTTCTTAGGACTTGGCAGTTTCGGTGTGTTTCAATGCCAATACTAGATAGGAAAAATCTGACTGTGATGTTACAGATTAAACATCAGCCTGTCTCCAACCTCCCAAAGAGAGGATATGCAGTGTGTTTTCTTCAGTTTTACTCAGGGAATGATCAGGATAATGCCTTTTCAGTGCTTTAGTATACACATCACCATGACCCTCCTTCTAGGTGTGTATAGAGTCCAGGGCCACTTAAGTAAGTTGATGACCTATTTGGTCAGGAGTATGTATCCAAGCAGGTGGCCTTCCTCTCACCATAACCAACCAAGGAATCAACTGACCTACTCACTCACCCATCATCTGTGGTAACTCTAGCTCAAGTCTCCTGTGTATGTCAGAGTGAGACTATGCTCCATGGGGTTTTCAATGGCTGAGTTTTCAGTGATAGGTGCCAGGCCTTTCTTCGGAAATGTTTCTGGGTAGATTTGAACCACCAACCTTTCTGTTAGTAGCTGAGTGCTTAACTCTTAATGCCATCCTGGGACCCCTCACTCTATGGTTTCCATGTTGACTTAGTCTATGATGTCATGACCCAGATTGTGTTCAGGATAAAGCGATTAATTAAAATACATTTATGTTAAAGAAGTTTTATAAACAGAAACATCCCATCTACTTTACAAAAGTTCAGGTTAAATGTAAAGCTCTGTATTAATTTTTATTGCAGACAGAACATATTCAACATTAATAAGAAATCGCTCCTAAAGCCTTGCTTTTGGATGAAGACAAAGAGTTCTGGATGCTTATGCTGAAGGGTTTTCTGGTGACCTTTATAGTGAGGCAGTTCAAAGTCCAAGGAAAGCTATAAGAAGACTCTAAAAGCAAAGAAATGGACACTTCTAGTCTAAATAGGTCTGCAGTGACTGATTTTCTATCAATGAGTGGGCTAACCAATATCTTGATGCATGCTTTTTTGGTGGTATTAAAATTCTAGTAGTAGACATTCATTTTTATCGCTACTTTTAGAATGTTCATATTGTAAAAGATGAAATAATATATTTTCATTTCATCTTTTAATAAACTGATGAAACTTTGCTACAGCATTGTTTTTAAAGCCTTTTAAAAGCACTAGGCATAAGCCCTTAGGGACTACTACTTGGGTAGGAGCTATTAGCAGATGAAAAGCAACAGATAACAATCAAGAGCTAAAACATCAGATGGCTGAGGAAGTAGAAATAGAAGTAGCCACCAACAAAGGATGTTGTCTTCATCAGTGGTCATAATAGAGAAAATGGGTCATAATCATGCAAATAGCCAAATGAGATCTTCAGCATTAAATTCAACTTTACTTACTCTGGTCACTGCAGCCAAACACACTGAAGGTCCCAAATATATTCATTTCTACAAAAAAAATGTGGGTCAAGAAGGACAAGTGTTCTGAAGAAGACACTCTTCCTATTTGTAAGGAATGGTTTTCAAAATCTCTTAGCTGCGACACATTTAGAAGCAAAATTGAATCATACTGACAAATGTTTGTTTTTTCTGATATTACCTGCTCCATTTTGAAGCAGACGGATGAGCAGAAACAACTAGACATAACACCCCACACACATCCCTTTGCCAAACACTTTCTAAGTATCTATAGTGGCTACCAGTGAGTACTGCATTTTTTTACCCTAAACATTTGCTGCCCCCACGTGTCCCTTTAGAAAAATGAGAGTTAAGGTTAAGTCCTCTGTCTTCCATATCTCAAATACCACATCCACTGCTTAGATAGAGAGCTACAATTGGGGGACACCATAAGAATTGTAGAAAGAGATTCAGAAGAGATCATAAGGCTAGGGGAGTGGGGAAGGGTCTTCATGTTGTTACAGACTGCTTTTGTATACTCTAGTTTACATAACACAAACTTTACATAATTACATAAATTTTCTGGGCCGGAAGAGGCTATTATCATGGTGTCTCATGTCGGTAGGACTTAGAGGGTCTATGAAGCAGATTTCCTTTAAAGTTCTTCCAAGCTCTGCTATTTGACCATCTTCATTGCGGATGATACAAGAGAAGTAGGAGAATCTCATTATCCCATTTTTAGCTACATTGTCAATATGGAGATGTGCCAGAAACTGCTCATGAATGAACTTCCTGCTTCATCTTTGGAATCCATTACCTCGCCTCTCTGTCATCTTGACAAACCTGCTTCTTGGTGTTTGAGCAGCTCTCAGCCCCTGGAGACAAGAAGGAATTCACTTCCTAATTCCCAATGATTATGTGGTGTACAGCTGTGGCTTTCTCAGTAACAATCCTCTTCAGTGTGCATAGTTTGCATTAGCTCACAGGTGCTTCTGTGAGGCAGTCGAGTATTTTCTCAGGGGAGAAGGTAAGGAGAAGAGGTATTTGAATGTAAAAAGAATTCTTTTTTATTGTGGTATATTATTTATTATTGTATACATACAGACATAAAAAAAGAAACACTAATTAGTTGGTGTTTTTTTTTTCCATTTCCTCCATACTGACAGGATGGGCATGGCAAAGTTCTTCACTATCTGCATTTTTTAATAAACCAAAAAGTCAGACCAGTTGCCATTGATTACTACAAGTAGATTCAGATTCATGGCGACCCCCATGTATGTCAGAGTAGAACTGTGCTTCATCTAGTTTCTAATAGTTGGGAGTTTAGGGGGAAGTAAATCACCAGGATTTTCTTCTGAGGCACCTCTGGTTGTGCTTTTATGGAAGAAAACTTCTAACCTTTGGGTTAACTGAGAAAGGTATAAACTGCTTGCACCATCTCAGGACTCCTCCTCAATCATACAATAAAACTGTCATAAGTGGGTTCTGAATCAACTCATAGCTGACCATCCAGCAGATTTTCAGAGGCAGTGAATCACACAGGAGAAGATGGTTCATCTTTTTCCCTTGGAGCAGATGAATTTGAACCACCTGCTTTTGGGTTGGCACCAGAACTCCTTTCTCCTTGAGAATAGAGTCTTAAGTTTGTTCAGTTACCATGCAATAGCTGGGCATGTTGCTAGGAGCAGCTATTCCTTGGAGAGGGACATGTTGCTTAGAAAGGCAGAGAGGGTTGGTGCAGGAGAGGAAGACCCTTGTCCAGGTGGATTGACATGGTGACTGCTGCAATGGACTCCAGTGTGTCAGGAAATGTGAAGATGGCACAGGATAGGACAGGGTTCAGATCTGTTGCTCATTGGGTTGCTGTGGGTCATACTCAACTTGACATTTAACAACAACAACAACAACAACATCAAGAAAGTATAAGAATTAGATTATTGCTGGCCATCAGCCCTTGCTGTTAATCAGAGGCCTTTAGGAGAGTTCTGGAAAAATGCTGCTGCTTGCACCTCACCTCCAGAAATTCTGGTTTAGTTGCTCCCACTGCCTTTTTGTCAGGTCCATCTCATAATGACCCTCTATCAGTTTTCTAAAGCTGTAAATCTTCACAGAAGGGGACTCTCCTTCCCCCCCCCCCCCCCCCCGAGGAGGAGCAGCTAGTGGATCCGAACTGCCTCCCTTTCACGTGGCAGCCTCATGCACTTTGCCAGCAGGGTTCCTTTTAAATTGCTCTAGAGTGGTCTAGTTGGTCTAGAGTGAGATCCTAACATTTTAAAAAATGCTCCAAGCGATGCTAACACACAGCCTGAGATTAGAACTACCATCAAAGCTGTTAATGCTGATTCCACTCCAGTCTCCCGTGGTTGCTTTCCGAGAGAGCACATGATATCCTTTCAAATGATCCAACGTGAGGAAGGCTTCTCAGAGGGTCTCGCTACTCTTAAAAAGGAATGAAGAGAGGTTATATTCTTATATTTCCTTTCCGTGTTTTGGTTGCTCTCTTGTGAACATTTAAGTGATGTGATGTCTGGAGCTGTTTGCAGCTGGTAGCTCTCACCTGCAGGGATGGCTGAATGGGAAGAAAGGACGAATTCGGGATCTTCTGGACCTCAATGAGCTGAGCTGCTTACTTCATCTCAGAAATCATGTGTGTAAGGAGAGTTTAGTTGGAACCAAAATCATCCAGCTGTGTTGACAGTATTTATTTATTTCTTTTTAAAGTATACTGGCTTTAGTTTAAGTTTCTCAATCCATGTCCATGGAGTCCCTGGGTTTCCAACAAATCTTGTTAGTTATCCAACAGATCCCTTACAAATGGGATTCATGGTGTGCATATGTTTACATAGTAAGACGTATGAGGATGTAATTTCAGGATATTGTTCCTAACACGTTAGTCTCCAAGCCAGAGGAGTTTATTTCTTTATAAATAGGAAGCAAAAACTTAGCAGAAATAACTTCCAAGTGGAAAATTTTTTACCTAACCTGGATAAGATAAAATAATTAAAAAAAAACTCCACCAAAACTTTTCATTTACCATTTATACAAATTTTATCCCTAAATTTCATAATATATACAACTGTCTTTTTCTACTACTGTCATTTTTAAGTGATTATTAATGCTAACAAACTTTGTTATCATTTTCCTTAATTAAATACTTTTTACCAACCATTAAAGGTCTTTGATTTCTTTTTTACATTCATGTCCCTGACTGACAGAAAACTCCTGCACTCACATAAATCTGTTTTTTATTTAAAATAGGTCTTTTTGAGGTCTTTCTTTTTATTTTTCAACAGATTTTCATTGTTAGTGGACTCATCACCACTCGGTGCATGGTAAAACTCCCTAATTCTTTTCATTTGTGTCTTAGCCTTGGCCCTCATGAAATACTAATGCGTTACGTATGCAGCTGTCCACACATAATTAAAGCTAATTAAACATGGGACCCATAGGATTCCAAGTCATATGCACATTTATGAGCCCTGTTTTGAATATTATATATTAGTGCAAGAATATTCATATACTCACACACTATACTGATGAAACAGTGTGATAAATGCATGTGCTTACAATTGTTAGGGAACTCGACTTAAGTCTGCTGCATTCCTGTATTTCTTAAGTACACTGGCACGTTAGCAAAACATGTGTCTTGTTATGTGAATTATATGCACGTGCACACAGACTTAGACATGTGCACAGAGAAAAGAGAGATATTACTTCCATCCTGATCGCCATCTATTACAAAGTGAAAACTTAAAAATTCGAAGCCCCAAAGGCAGGAAATGCAAAATCTCAGGTGAACCTGGGTAGATTTTGATAAGTTTTCTCAATTAGCCAATGGCTCAATATAGAAGTGAATATGAAACAGGTTTATGGTAATATTCATGCGCCCTTATCTAAATAACGTTTCCGTTATTCAACAGCTTTCTATTTACCAAGAAACCAGTGAAATTTATGGACATTATTACCAACTGTTAATTAGAAATATATGGTGAGATCCATGTGGTAACATGTGTCCTGAGGACAAAGGCAGGAAGTCACATCGTAAGGCCCTGGTTCAATTTGTCAGGACAGCATATCCTGACTGCCAGGACTATTTTTGGGGCGCTCTGGTGACACAGTATGTTGACCTACCAACCCAAAGGTGGTGCCTGTTAGGAGGTTCAAATCTAGCAGAGCCTCTGAGGGAGAAAGGTGGGAAATCTCCGGGGCTATTTATTAGTCACTCAATGGAAATTAGTGTTGTTGGGTTTGGGGTGTATTTTTTTTTCCCTTCGTCACCACACATTTATGATTTCTGCAATAGTTCTCCATTCCTCCATAATATCTCATTTTCCCCCCTAAAGCTATGCCATCAGTTTGTTATTGCTGTTGTTAATTATCACTGAGTAAACTTAGAAATAAACACTGCCAGGTCCCAAGCCATCCTCCCACCTTCACGATGGGGATGTTTGTGCTGACTGTTGTGGCCCCTGTGTATTTCAGTACCTTCCATCCAGAGGGTTCACATTCTAGCACTATCATGGACAATAATTCAGCTTTGAAAAAGAGATTGTCAAACCTTTCTTTCTGGTCTGCCTTCACCCGGAAGCTCTTCTGAAACCTGCGGACTAGGGGTGACAATGTTGGTATTTGAAATACTTGTCAAATGGCTTTCAGTGTCTTAGCAATTTGAAAGTCACCACAGTGCAATCTCCTGATAAGCAGGTGGTGGATGATCAGTTTATGTGCAATATATCTCAGAAATTGCTACTGTTACACACCAGGCAGTGCTCAATTGAAGTGTTTTGGAATCTTGATTGGTTTTATGAGTTGTCTAGGGTAAAGGCAAGTGGCTTCTGCTGGAATTTGAAGAACTGTATGCTGGTGTCAAACTAGTCACAAATTAGCTGTGTGTCTTGGGGCAAAATGCTTTCCATCTCTGGGTCACAACTGTAAAGCAAGCCTTTTGGATACAGGGCTCATTGAGCTCTCTTCTATGTCTGAAAATCCCTTTAATTTGGTTCAACTATACTTGAGCTTTTTTGTGAGTTCCAAAACAGCACAGCCTAAAAACTGTGGATCTAAAGATGAAATACACAACTAAGGAAATAGAGTCCTAAGACTAGATGACATCATCTAATTTATTTCCTCAACTTTACATGGTGAGGAAAATGATTTTGTAAGGAGTTGTAATGCTAGTCCAAAAGTACACAATTCAAATCCACCAGCTGAGTGAAACAATAATCTTCTCCCATGCAGTTTACTGCCTCTGAAAACCCACTGGACAGTCATCTTTGATGGTTCTGACTTGATGGGTACAAAACAACTATGATAAGATTCAATCCTGGTTTAGATTTTCATTATTTACTCTCACTCACTTATTCATTCCCCTTGGAATCAACTCATAGCTGGCTCTCCCGCATGTTTACAGGGGCTATAAACTGCTTAAGAGATTGCCCTTGTTTTCTCCTACAAAGCAGCTGATGGATTGGAACTGACAGAAGGGCGCCACCTTTGGATTACTGCAACTCCCTGCACACTATGCCACCTGAGCTCCACCTATTTCCATTATTCGTTACTCAAAGTATACTCACCTATTTCTATCTCACTGTGTACCCTAATTATAAAACTTATATCACTTCTGGTTGACACGGAAATAATACTGGCTTCATTTAAGAGATTAGCAACCAGAAGGATTGATAGAGTCACTGCATAAATGGGCTCATATGTGTCAGGGATGAGGAGGATGATGAAGATAGGATGGGTTCAGATGCGGGGTTTACAGGGATGCTTGAGTCTGCTCGACTCAATGACACCTAACAGCAAAAATATGCTGGTAATAGTCAAGGATGTAATAAAAAGAATGAAGACATTTCCTTATTGGAATTGAAGCATATAAGCATTTTATACACAATAGTCCTTG
The DNA here is from genome assembly GCF_000299155.1 of Elephantulus edwardii. NCBI lineage: Eukaryota > Metazoa > Chordata > Mammalia > Macroscelidea > Macroscelididae > Elephantulus > Elephantulus edwardii. The sequence goes on from NW_006399851.1 coordinate 3,928,390, forward strand.
TACGCAAATTCTGCCACTTAGGAAGATGGTCAGTTTTTAACACTTAGATTCAAAATACCTGCATGATCTGTTTCTGGTTTCAATGGAGCATCTCAATTAAAACAGATGAGGAAGAAAGGCCTGGTGATTTAACTGTAAAAATCAGCTAGTGAAAATCCTGTGGATCACAACAGACATTGTCAGGGAGAACCCCTGTGCCACAGACTAGCACAAAAACCAATGGGCTCAAATATGCCTGTGTCTTGAGGAAATTAGCATTTTGTTTCTTTATTCATCAGGTCACCAACCACCAGGAGTTGGAATTGTTTCAGTAGCAGCTGTCTATCTACCTAAGGCAAGTTTGTGACTGTTTTTGTGTTTGTTTGTTTGTTTTAAAAAATCAAACTGAAAAGACCCAAAAATATTTAAATAAATATTTATTATAAATAAACTTATACATAACATTATTCACTAAGCATAAACTCTAACCAGACAATGCTGTGTAGGCATATTTGAATGTACACACATCAGGAAAAGAAAATATTTCTTTTAACCCTAAGCACTTGGAACTGGAAGAGAAGAAATTGTTTTGCCTCTTCTTTACCTTCAGTTCGAGGACAAGGAACATCGGGGACAAGTTAATCTATCCTGCTTTCCAACATTGCCAGAGCTTGCAGACTATTGCAGTATTTAAGAATCCTGTCTGCTGATCACCTTTTTATTTCATCTAACCTTTCTTACAGCAGTTATCTCATATCTCTCAGTATAGAGATCGCTATCTGTTGAGAATGCCTCTTTGCACAGTGAGGTTCTCATTCTTAGTCATTGTCTGTAGGTTAGGCTACATGTTACAGCTCCTTCAATTACTCAGCAAGTACACACAGAGTATCTTCTGTAAGCCAGGCCTGGCTCCAGGTTTTGGGGCTGGGTGACAGACAAAGTGACAACAGAAGACAAAACTCCCTCTCCTAGAGGAGTTTACATTTTAGAGGAGAGGAAACAGACGATTAACAAGATACGGAAGTAAAATATATAATATGTTAGGCAATCATCCGGGTTAAAGATAAAAATACATGAAGGAAGTTAGTCTAATGTATTGGGCTTCCCACAAAAAAATGAGAAGCTTGAGTCCAGCAGGGGCTCCATGAGAGAAAAATGGTCAGTCTCCTCCACTAAGATTACAATCTCAGGAACCTAGACAGGGTGAGTTGGAGTTGACTCATTCATGGGCAGTGGGTTTAGTGGGTGGGGAGGGTAGGTGGTTTGCAATTTAGATAGGGAGGCACCCAGGGATAAGACAGTGTCTGTATAAGCAGGGGCATAGTTCAAGCAGTGAAGTCAGCAAGTGCAAAGGCCCTGAGGCAGAAACAAGGCCATTTTTATGACTGGCCTGTGAAAAGGAAAGTATAGGAAGAACAGATTGGGCCATGGAGAAATTGAGAAAGGATTCGGTGGGTGGGGAGTGGAATATACTGTGAAAGACTGGTGAGACATTTAAACACTTCACCTTTCTCTCTGGGTGAAAAGAAAGAAAAAAAGCATATGAAAGAATTTGAGCTGAAAAATGGCATGACCTGACTTCCAAGTGAAGGGTCACCTTGGTTGTGTGTTCAGAGGAACCACAAGGGAAATAATGTGGAATCAGGAAAGCCAGCTTGGCTGCAGACATAACCAGGAGCCTGGCTGAGAGTCCCAGGGAGTGATTGTGATGGCAACAGAGGTCCAGGAAAGTGTAGAGGTTCTCCAGGGTTTGGGGTTGGAGAGAAGATTCATTGAAAGCACACTGAGAAAGGTACAGTCAAAAAAATCAGAAGGCAGGCCAGGATGCATGGGATTTGGAAGGACAGTTTTCAAGAAGGATTGAAAAGCTGTGACAAATTCGGCTGATGGGTTTAGCTTGATGAAGACGGCAAACAGTCCATTGGCTTTTTAGCTACTCAGAGGTTTCCGGGGGACCAGAAGGGATATTGACACCACGGAGCACTACAGTCACTGCCAAGCTCACGACATCAAACCCTGGTGACAAGTTCCATTCCAGTTCATGGCTGTCTCAGTAGTGTTGAGGGAAAAACTGTGAGCCATGTTTCCTCCCTCCCCCCTCCCCAAAGTAGAAGGCCAGGTCTTTTTCCTCTGGGTGGACTCGAACAGCCAACCTTCTAGTTAATAATTAAATGTGCTCACTTGACCACCCAGGGACTCTGAAAACTTGGCAAATGACTCAGCTTTTGTTTTTCTCGTGGGTAAAACAATTAAGTATAATGATTCCTACCTCAGAGGGTGGTGGTGAAGATAAGGGTGATGACAAAGAAACCTGTGCCACTTGCTAATATCCTCCTTCCATAGACTTGATTTTGAGTTGTGGGGACCTTCCATTGGGTCTCCAAGGCACTAATTCTTAACAGGAGGACACTGTCCATTTTTGTCACAAAAAGCAGCTGGTGGATTTGAACCAATGACCTTTCGGTTGACAGTGCAACACGTAAGGTGACCAGAACTCCTTTTTGGTTGACTGTACAACACATAAGGTGACCAGAATTCCTGCTGCTTTGCCAAAAGGCTAGCTTATTCTATTGTTCTATTATTCCTTGTTGTTATCATTTGCAGTTTTATGATTATTATTTTATAATGTAGTACACACATATAATAAAATACTTATTAAATTCTCACTTAAAGAATTAAGGAATGTGTATAGAATATGTTGAACAAAGTAATTAACGTCCTGAAGGAAAAAGCTTTAAGGGAAAAGTTGGCCAACACTGCCATCTATTGGAATTTTGTTCAAAGCTCATTGTTGAAATTTAGTTTGTTTTTTTTTTTAAATTTTGTGATTTCTTTCTAGTAAATGTACACTTGGAGAATTTTGCATTTCACAATCCTAGGATACATATTATAAGAAACATACAGTAATGCTAACATAACTAATTGGATATTTTCTTCCAGACTTTACTATAAGTTTTATAGTATTTTCCTCCTCCATTTAAAATTTGCATATAATTACTCATCTACATTGATTTTCATTCAACTACATTGTGTTTTCAAACACACTGTATTTCATATAATTAATAACTATTGATCTGTACCTGTTATCACCCCATCTTTAAAAAAAAAATCTATCCTATTCCTTTAACTACCTTGCTATCCTAGTGATTTTCTCCTCCACTGTAAGTTTTTAAAAAGCAAGTTGGAGGCAAGAAGGTGTTTGGGGGTCAGGGAAACAATCTCTGCTTCTGGAAGCAATGTAATATTACAGTGTTGTTGTTTGCTGTAGAGTCCCAAACAGACCCACAGCTGACCCTCCAGCAAGTTTCAGAGGCAGTATATTGCACGGGTGGAGATTGTCCATCCATCTCCTGCAGAGCAGCTGGTGGATTCAAACCATGTGACTTCGGGATTACAGCACAGCTTCTTACCAGAACTCCCTAAAACGGCATTAGTATTCATTTTATTTTTTTTTCCTCAAAAATGAAATGTTTGACACTTCACCAAAGAAGACATTCATATGGCCAACAAACACATGAAGAAATATTCAAAATCCCTAGCTCTAAAGAGATGCAGATCAAAACAACTATGAGATATCACCTCACCTCAGTAAGCATAGCAAAATTTAACAAAACAGCAAACAACAAATGCTGGTGAGGTTGTGGAGAAACTGGAACCCTTATTGGTGGGAGTGTAAAATGGTACAACCGCTATGGAAGGCTGTATAGTGCATTCTCAAAAAGTTGCAAATAAAAATACCATTTGACCCAGGAATTCCACTACTGGGAATTTACCCTAAAGAAACCATAACTGCTACCCAAGCAGATACATGCATACCCGTGTTTGTTGCGGTTTTGTTCGCAATAGCAAAGAGCTGGAAACAACCCAAGTGTTATCCATCCAAATGAATGGATAAAGAAGCTCTGGTATATTCACACAATGGAATATTACACTGCATTGAAAAACAAGGAACTCATGAAATATTATGCAAAATGGATGACCCTGGAGGACATTATGCTGAGTGAAATATCTTAGTCACAAAAGGACAAATATTGCATAGGGCCACTGTTGTAAAATGGGACTGACATCAGGGTTGAAGGAAGACAGAAAAGGAGGGGAGGAATGATGTATATTGCATTGAAACAGATGAGGGAGAGATCTGTTTAAAAGGGATATATGAATGGGTGTTCGTGTCATTACAGAAGTCCAGAATGAAGGCTGCATAGTGAAGTGAACTTGGGGGGAGGGATTGCATAACAATGAAAGAGTTTTTCTTTTTCTTTTCAAGGAGCAGAGTGATTTGGGGTGGAGGGGGTAGACAGGGAGAAAAGTGCAACAATTAATGACTGAAAACTCTAAGTCTCTGTAGTATTGTTGTTGTAGTTATGTGCCATCAAGTCACTTGCAACTGTACAACAGCCCTAAACCCTGCTCTGTCCTGTGCCAATCTCACTGTCTGACACACCCACCCTGATTACCCCAGTCACTGAATCAATCCACCTCATAGAGGGTCTTCCTCTCTTGCACTGTCTCTCTACCCTCCCAAGCATGATGTCCCTCTCCAAGACCAGTCCCTCCTTGCAATATGTCCAAACTATGTCAGATGAAGCCTCAGAATCCTTGTCTCCAAGGAGCAGCCCAGTTTAACCCTCACCAGGATAAATCTGTTTGTTTTCTTAGCAGTCCATGGTACATTCAACACTCTTCTCCAGCACCACAGCTCAAAGGCATCAATTCTCTTTCTATCCTCCCTAGTCATTTCCAACTCTCTGATGCATAACAAGTGACTGCAAAAACCATGGCCTGTATCAGGTGTATCTTAGTCTCCAGAGTGGCATCACTGCTCTTCAGTACTTTGGAGAGGTCCCTAACAGCAGACTTTCCCCATCACAATACTTATTTTAATTTCCTGGCTTCTTGTGACAAGAATGTTGACTGCGGAGCCAAGCAAACTAAAGTTGTGAACAATCTCAATCTCTTCACCATCTATCCTGATGCTTCCAGTTGGTCCGGTGGTGAGAATCTTTGTCTTCTTGATATTGAGCCTCAATCCATGTTGTCTCTGTAAACTTTCTTTAAAATCAATAAAAAAGAAAATAAATGAAATGAATAAATTTAATAAAAAAATGAAATGTTTGGCTTCCTCCTCTATTTAATCCACACTCAATGATATTTACTCCCAGAAGCCCAGTAGTATAAAATCAATGTCTCAAATCTTCACACTGACAAAAGTTCACTTGCTGACTCTAGGGACCAAATTACCACATTTCAGAGTTAGAAGGCTGAGGGGACATTATGCTGAGTGAAGTATCTCAGTCACAAAAGGACAAATACTGCATGGTGCCGCTGCTGTAAAACAGGATGGACCTTGGGTTTGGAGAGAGACTGAGAAAGATGGGTTCAATAATGTATACTGCACTGAAAAAGATGAGGGAGAAAACTGTTTAAAAGGGATATGCAATTAGGTATTTTTGTCATGACAGGAGTCTAGAGTGAAGGCTACATGGTAAAGTGGACCTGGGGGAGGGTTTGTAAAACAATGAAAGAATTTTTCTTTTACTTTTCCAAGAGGGCAGTGTTCTGGGGGGGGAGGGTTGGGAGGGGAGAAATGTACAACAATGAATGCATGGAAATCCAAAGTCTCTGTAAATTTTTACTGAAATTAATAATAAATTTAAATTTTTTTTTTAAAAAAGAAGGCTCAGGGGACTGGAAGAGGCACTCACTCGTATCATAGAAATGCAGAAGCATTCTAATATATTATTATCCTTTTTCACTCTCATACTGGCAAGGGTTTAAAACCTTGGCAACACTATTGTTGTGGGTGAGAATCAATAGACAGTTGCATTTTTCTGGGCAAAAGCACGAGTGGTATGGTTTGTAGGGAGTTGTGCTGTTAAACACATACATTCAAATTCACTAGAGGCTCCATGGGAAAGATGGAAAATCTCCTCATGTGTGATTTATAGCCTTGGACACTTGATGGGGTGTCAGCTATGAGTTGGTTTCAACTCTGAGACAGTGAGTTACACCTTTTTGGGAGGAACTTAAGGCGGAACAACTGCTATGTGAAATCCACTTTACAAATTATCCTTTAACCTACAACCAGAAGAGAATAAAATAGATGAATGGGACCTTCTAAGAATAAAATCTCTATGCACATTTAAAAACTTCTCCATCAGGGTAAAAGCAAAATCCATAGATTGGGAAAAAAGTATTGTGACATATCTGATAAGGAACTCATATCTTAAGTTTATAGAATATTCCAGCAACTCAATAAGGAAAAGGTAAACAACCCAATCACAAAATGGACACAGGATATGAATAGACACTTCACCAAAGAAGATATTCAGATGGGGAACAAACAAATGAAGAAATGTTCAAAATCTCTAGATCAAAACAACTCTTAGATATCATCTCATCCCAGTAACAATAGCAAAGTTTAACAAACAGCACACAACAAATGCTGATGAGGTTGTGGAGAAATTTCAACCCTTACTCGCTGCTGGTGGAAGTTTAAAATAGTGCAACCACTATGGAAGACAGTATGACACTTTCTCAAAAAGTTTGAAAAAGAAATAGCATTTGATTCAGCAATTCTACTACTAGAAATATACCCTAAAGAAACCAGAGCTGCCACCCAGTTAAATGCACATCCAATATTTATTGCTACGTTATTCACATTAGCAAAGAGGTAGAAGCAACCCAAGTGCCCATCAACAAATGAATGGACAGAAAAACTATAGTATATTCATGCAATGGAATAGTATACAACACTGAAAAACAAAAAATTTCATAAAATTCTATACAAAATTGGTGACCCTATAGGACATTATGCTGAGTGAAATATTTCAGTCACAAAAGAACAAATACTGCATAATGCCACTGTTATAAAACAGGACTGACACAGGGGTTGGGGGGAAACTAAGAAAAGAGGGGATAAATAATGAACACTGCATTGGAAGAGGTGAAGAAAAGAACTGTAAAGAGGTGCATAGTAAAGTGGACTCAGGAAGGTGGAGGGAAGGGAGAGAGGAAAATATGCAACAATGAATGATTTAAAAAAAAAACCAAACTAGGGGTGAGTAGGAAGGAAATTGTGCAACAAAGAATGAATGAAAAATGCAACTTTTCTGTAAACTTTTGTTAAAATCATAATGAAAAAATCACAATAAAATTAAAAAAAAGAAACTAGAAAAAGAAGTTTACCCTTTAGCCTAGCGAGTTCACTCCAGGACTTGATCCTGCAAAAGTACCTGTAGGTATCTTTGATGATGGGTACACATAGTGTATCATCTTTATTTTATCAAAGATGGAAAATAGTGTTATCAGTAAGGAACAGTTTAAATAAATTGTGATATTACTATATAAAAGAATATCATTCAACTATTAAAAAGACTAAGGCTGTTCTCTACATAATGGCAAGGATTGATTTCCAACATACATTGATAAGAATAAAAGCAAGGGGTAGGGGCGTTGTGTGACACACACATCTTTTAAGAATTGTGTTTTTTAAAAAGAAATGGTTTAAAATTGAGAAGGGAGTGCCTCAGGGTTGTATTCTGTCTCCATACCTACCCAATCTGTATGCTGAGTAAATTATGCTGAGCAATAACCTGCATTATGCAGATGACACAATCTTGCTTGCTGAAAGTGAGGAGGGCTTGAAGCATTTGTTGCAGAAGATCAAAGAATGTAGCTTACGATGAGTTGCATCTCAATGTCAAGAAAACAAAGATTCTTATTGCTGGACAAATAGGCAGCATCACGATGGATGGAGAGATTGAAACTATCAACAGCTTCATCTTGCTTGGATCCACAATTAACACTCTTAGTACCAGCTGTCATAAAATAGAAGATGCATTGTGCTTGGAAAATCTGCAGTTAGGAACCTCTCCAAATTATTGAAAAGTAATAATGTCAGTTTGAGGGCTGAAGTGCGTTTGATTCAGGCCATACTATCTCCAATCACTTGCTATTCATCTGAGAGCTTGACAATGAATATGGATGACAGAAGAATTGATGCTTTTGAGCTGTGATGTTGGAGAAGAGCACTGAACAAAAGAATTAACAGATATGTCTTGGACAGCGTGCAGCCAAAGCATTCTTTGGAGGCAGGAATGATGAGGTTCATCCCACATGCTTTGGACATATTGCTAGGAGGGGCTATTCATTGGATAAGGACACGATGCTGGGAAGGGTGGAGGGTCAGCGAAGGAGAGGAAGAATCTCTACCAGATGAATTGACATGGTGACTGTAGCAATAAACTCCTGTGCTTCAGGAAGTTTGAGGATGCCGCAGGATAGAACAGAGTTCAGATCCTTTGTTCATAGGGTCGCTATGAGTCGTGATCAACTCAGTGGCACCTAACAAGAACAACAATGTAATTTAAGTACTACTTAAAGAGTTTAAGCAGTACTACCTAATTAAAAGAAAGGTTGAGAGATGCAGTGTTATAGGTGGACAGCAAAGAATAACTTTAGACTCAATAATTCACCGCTGTTGAGTCAGAATCAATTCAGGAGATTTTCAGAGATTATATATTGCATGGGAGGAGATTGCCCAAATTTTCCCTCTAAATTGTTGGTGGGTTGAAGCTGCCTGAGAAGTTCCACCTTTGGGCTAGCAGTACAATTCCCTGTGGACTAAGCAACCAGAGCCCCATAAAAATGTAAGAGAAACGATTTTTATTTATATGGATTGCATCCAGTCCCTGCCATGGCATTCAAATGTATATGGGGAGGAGAGCAATGGGTATGCAATGTGTATTACTAAACCAGTTGTTATGAGTCAGTTCCTGCTCACAGCGAACACCTGAACACCCACTGGGGTAAGGCATATGCTTCAAATCCACCAGCTGCTCCTTGGGAGGATAGGTACTTTCTTACTGTGCAATTAATTGCCCCTGAAAACTTGCTAGAGGGCAAGCTATGGGTCTGTTCTGACTCAATGGTGTACTACCACCACCTTAACATTGGGTTTCTGAGGCTGTAAACCTTTAAGGCATGACATTGCCCAGCTTTATCCCCTGAAGTAACTTGGTAGAGTCAAATTGCTGATGGGATAAGTTACTAGAGATATTCAAGTACGGAAGAGAAAAAGGGCTTTTGGGGAGAGACAAGGAAGAGAGGCAACTTTTGCAATTTATATCTTTCGAATTTTATATTATATCCAGGCACTTTCTAATAAGAGAGCTATAATGTAGTCCTCACTCCTAGAGCTTTTTGACTTTGATACTTAAGTACCCCAGACCTGTTTGTTAACTAAAAGTTTCTAGAAGGGAATTTAAGAGGATAGGAGGAGTGAAACAAAATAAGAAGAGTCATCCCAAACCCACTCGGCAGGATCAATTGCAAACTGATAGTAATTATTACCAGATATTTTCTTGGCTATTACATTTATAGGAGCAGGTCACCAGCCCTTCCTTACGTGGGGCTTCCAGGTGTGTTCAAACCACCAACCTTCAGGTATGCAGTGGAGGGAGAACCTTTCACACCACCCAGTGATGACCTTCAATCCAGAAAAACATCATGACATGATGGAATTCTAAGAAAAGATGTGGAATGTGGGTTTTTAGTTGAAGTGCAGACACTGTCTGAGCACATGTTTCTTAGCAGAAATGGCATTTGAGAACAGTTTATAAGAATGGAGGGAAACCCCCTAAAAGTCAATGGAGGTAGAGGGAATGAAATATTCTGAAATACCACTTAAAAAAAATTATATCATAGGGTTCTTTTCCTTATACTAATACCACTACCAACTACTTTTTAAAAATGTACTATTTTTTGTGTGCGTACCATCAAATCGGATCTGACTGGTACAGGAGGAGAGGAGATTGCTCCTCCTTCCTCAGCAGAACATCTGGTGGATTCAAACCCCATACCTCTGGGATGGCAGTACAGATTCTTGACACTAGGCCACCGGAACTCCCCTACCAACTATTTTTTTTTTTTTGAGAGAGAGAGAAAAGTCTTTATGCTGGGCTCTATGAGGAGAAACGTGGGGTCAAGATTGGTGGACGATTTATCAACAATCTGCGTTATGTGGATGACACAACCCTGCTTACTGAAAGTGAAGAGGACCTGAAGCGCCTACTGCAGAGTGTCAAGGACTGCAGCCTACAATATGGATTGAGGCTCAATGTCAAGAAGACAAAGATTGTCACCACTGGACCAATTGGCAGCATCAGGATGGATGGTGAAGAGATTAAGATTGTACACAGCTTTAGTTTGCTTGGCTCCATAGTCAACAGTCTTGGCACCAGCGGCCAGGAAATTAAAAGGTGCATTGCCATGGGAAAGTCTGCTGTTAGGGACCTCTCCAAAGTGCTGAAGAGCAATGGTGTCTCTTTGAAGACTAAGGTGCGTCTGATACAGGCCATGGTCTTCGCAATCACCTGTTATGCATCAGAGAGTTGGACAATGACCAATGGTGCTGGAGAAGAGTATTGAGAATACCATGGACTGCTAGGAAAACAAACAGATTTGTCCTGGAAAGGGTTAAACCAGGTGGCTCCTTGGAGGCAAGGATTCTGAGGCTCGTCTAACATACTTTGGACATGTTGTAAGGAGAGACAGGTCCTTGGAGAGGGACATCATGCTTGGGAGGGTGGAGGGACAGCGCAGGAGAGGAAGGCCCTCTATGAGGTGGATTGATTCAGTGACTGGGATAATTGGGATGGGAGTGTCAGAGACGGTGCGAGTGGCACAGCACAGAGCGGAGTTTAGGGCTGTTGTACATAGGGTCGCTATGAGTCGCAAGTGACTCCACGGCACACAACAACAACAACATTAAAAATGTCCATTAGGTGGATGTCAAAGGGGGTAGAGGTAGATGCCTACATAGGGGGGCAGCACGGTGGACCTTCCCAGCCCCAGCAGTCCTTTGATCTTGTGTAGGCCTCAGTAGAGTCCCAGGTAAACTATACAGGTCCAGGATGAACAGTAAGAGGGGTCAGAGGTGCAAGTCTCAATGGGAGAGTAGAGGTCATGAGAAGTCCAGAATCCAAGGTCAGGCTGTCAGCTTTCTGCTTCTTTACAGGGGGGCCTCCGGCCTCAGGGACAATGGAGCTGCTGGGTGGGGGGGCTGATGCAGGAGGCGACAGAACACCAGATGCCACTTTCTTGGGCCCTTTCTTAGGTGATTCGGCTGGACGGGGGATGCCAGAGTCTTCATACTTTTCGTTTCACAGGTGGCCTTTATCTGAGCCACTGTCCGTTCCTTGATGACACAGCTGATGTGATTAAGATCGTCCCCAAATCGCTGCACAGCAGCCCTCAGCATCTCTATTTCCACTTCGCACCTGCGGGCCAAGAGTCAGCCACGGGATGCAGCTGCATCCCCGAGCATGAGCTTCGTGAAGGCGGCGCTGGCCTCCAAGAAGATCTCTCAGACCTTGATGGTGGACGCTGACGTCATCCCCCCCCCCCCCCCCCCCCCCCCCCCACCTCCTCACGGAGACGCTGCAGCTGCCGCCGCCACCACGCGAGCCGGTCTACCAACTACTATTGAGAAAGCATGTAAGCCAGCTACTTCATGCCTCATGCTCTCATATCTGCCTTTTAGCTAGCCAATTGCTGATTTGCCCATCTTTATCAAACTAATACTCTGAGTAACCTTTTGCTGAAGAATTCTTTGTTCAACTTGGAAACTTTGAGCATCTACATTCGTAAGCAAAGGTCTAGTCTAGAGCAAATCATCAACAATCAATCCCAGCTCACAGAAAGGGATCATCTTCTCTTTATCTGGTTGGGTCTGGTCAACTCATCCCCTATCATCTGTGACTAGGTTCCAAAAAGCAGCTGCTGAAAACTCAGAAGGCCACACTTCTCTCTGTGCTCCAGACCCGTTGGCCTCCTCACTCAGCCCTAGTGGCCACATGGGTGTAAATCAAGTCAACAGGCCAGGGGTCCTTATGACCTTAAGCTAACAACCGTTCCTTGCTCATCATGCTAGATGGGCAGAAATGAAGGAAGACGTCCAAGCTCAGCCTGTCTCTCCATTGTTTTATTCATCCCATTTCCATTCCGGGGATACAAGTGATCGGTGTGAGTGAGCTGAAGTATCACTATCAACCTCAATATAAATGTTCAGGGAGCTCTGGTGGCTTAGTGCTAAGTGTGCGGCCAGCTCAAAGGTGTGAGTTTCTAATCCACCAGCTGCTCCAAAGAAGGATGAGCTGTCTCCTCCCATGTGATTTACTGTCTTCGAAAACCCCCTGGAGGGTCAGCTCCAAATAATTTATGCAAAACAATTTAAAATGTTCTTCTAGCCTGCATTTTGCCACATGCACAGAAAAATATTATATATATAATTTTTTTACTTTTTTACTAGCCTCCTTTCTATCCTCCATTTTCACTATCCTACTTTCTATCTTCTTTTTCCACTATCCTCCTTTCTTTCTATCCTCCTTTTTTACTATCCTATTTTCTTTCTATCCTCTTCTCTCTCTACCCCTTTCTTTCTCCCTCTCTCTCTCTCATCTTTCTTTTTCCCTTTTTGCCTCCAGTACGGTGGCCATAGCATCCTAGAGGTTTTCATGTTTGGAGGAAACCTTCATCCTAGAAGTTTTACTGCTCTACAGTTAGGCTCAGAGTATGGCCTAGTTAGGCTCATAGTTAAGTCCCGTTAGGCTTCGAGTCAGGCTTAGATAGCTTAGGACTTGGGCTTAGGTATACATGGAGATTTAGTTAGGCTCAGAGTCAGGTTTAGTTAAGCTCAGTTGAGTTTTATTAGACCCAGAGTCAGGCCTAGTGAGGCGCAGAGTAGTTCCTAGTTAGGTCTGGAGCAGTGCTTAGTTCAGTAGGAGTTGGGTTTAGGCATACAGTAAGTTTTACTTAGGCTCAGAATAGAGATTTGTAAGACTCACAGTCAGGCCTAATTAGGCTTGGAGTCAGGCCTAGTTAGTCTCAGAGTCAGGCCTACTTACGTTCAGAGTGGGGCTTAGTGCTGCTTAGTCAGGCTGAATGTAAGGCCTAGTTAGGCTCAGAGTGAGGTCTAGGTAGGCTTGGAATGAGACTTAGGAGTTGGACTTCGGTGTACAGTGAGATTTAATTAGGTTCAGAGTCAGGCTTAGTTAGGCTCAGAGTTGAGTTTAGGTACACTCAGAGTCAGGTCTCTTTCTCTCTTGAATCCTGTCTTTCTTTCTATCCTTCTTCTTTCTTCTTTTCCTCCTTACTTTCTATCCTATTTTCTTCTATTCTTTTTACTATCCTCCTTTAATTCTTTCCTCCTTTTTCCTATCCTTTTTTATAATTCTCCTTTCTTTCTACCCTCCCTTTTTTACTATCCTCCTTTCTATCTTTCTTTTTTATTATCCCTTTTGTCTATCCTCATTTTTTACTATCCTCCTTTCTTTCTATCCTTTTTTACCATCCCTCTTTTTTCTATCCTCTATTTTTACTATCCTCCTTTCTTTCTTTCCTCCATTTTTACTGCCTCTTTTCTTTCTATCTTCCTTTTTCACTATCCCCCTTTCCCCCCATCCTTCTTTTTTACTATCCTCCTTTGTTTCTAGTCTCCCTCCACTCTAGAAGTCACCTGGCTGACTGACGGGATGGCTGGCATCTCAATGGTGGCTCAACTTGGTGGCAGTCAAGGCAAGGGAAGTTTCTTGGGACCTTTTTGCTGTGTGTTACTGTTTCTGTTGCCCTCCAAAAGTGGATGGGCCGCCCAGAGCCTTAAACTAAGGGGAAGTAAGGGCAGAGCCTGCAGAGCTTGCTCCAGGCGGTAGCTTAAATTCCTTCACAAGGCTTGGGCACTGGAGTCTCCCTTCACTCTGGAAGTTGGCTAGCTGACTGGGGGGGATGGCTGGCATCTTGATAGCGGCTCATGGTGGACAGTGTTTGGTGGTGCTCCCCTGTTAAAATAAGCTTGGAAGCAGGAGTGGCATCCACTTCCGTAAATAGCTTGCCTCCGGAAACCCTATGAACCTGGAGCAAGGATTAAAGTCATTCAAGTGTGGAGGACTTTCGTTCATAGGGTCGCTATGAATCACCTATGTCTCCACAGCACTTAACAACATAGAGAGAGACCAGTTAGTCTAGTGCACCAAAAGTGATGCTACCAAGCCAAAGGTGGGTGACTCTAATCCGCAGCCCTAAGGCCTGTCTTTGTGTTGGTGATGAAACATTCTTCTAGGTCGTATAGCCCTGGGGTGTCCGCTTGCCATAGGTGACTTGTGGTCGCTGTGAAGCTGAACACTGTGACACTGATGTGTCAAATGCGATAATGGTTACCCATGGTAGACAGTGTTTGGTGGCGCTCCCTGGTTAAAACAAGCTTGGTGGCATCCTCTTTGGTAAATAGCTTGCCTCTGGAAACCCTACGAACCTGGAGAAAAGATGAAAGTCACACAAGTGCCAAGGACTCTCTTTCATAGGGTTGCTAGGAGTCGCCTACGACTCAATGGCAATTGACAACAACAGCGTGTGTGTGTGTGTGTGTGTGTGTGTGTGTGTGTGTGTGTGTAAGAAAATTACACATTTAAACATGAGAATCAGGTATCCTGGGCAAAATGTTTGAATTAGCTGGAAGCATCCGGGTTGTGTTTTGTTTTTTTTTTCTCGCAGAAGATGATTTGGGGGAGCTGAGGCTCCGCACGGGAATCAGAACTGCGAGGCCCTCTCCCACCAAAGGCTGGCTCATGCAGCATCGGTCATGGGACTATTGCTGGGCTGCGTATGCTGCACCTGCCTGTTGCTACCAGAAATTCCTGATATTTTAAACACGAGATAAACCCAAGATAAACCTGTCATTAGGCAATTTAGAAAGAAACCTTAAGAAAGGAGGGACATGCACGTGAAAGGCCAACGCCCAGCAGCTGCCACTTGAGGGGGAAGGTGGAGGAGGGGGCGAAGAGAGTATTGTGTGTTGCAACAGTGATGTGAGCCCAGAGGAAGAGAAATCTCAGACGATTGGCTTAGGACCAGGCCAGCTTAGGGTCCTGAAACAGAAACATTGCCCCTTCCTCAATTTTATTATAGCAAAGTATGTTGTTAGTTGCCCTAGAGTTGACTCCGATGCATTGCCTCCTGTATATACACAGGAGAAATGAAACCCTGGGCTGTCTTAAGCCGTTGTGTTTTGGTTTTTGGGTTTTTTAAATTTACTTTTTATTGGTCTTTTAACAGAAAGTTTACAGAAAACTTGGATTTCCATTCACTCATTGTTACACATTTTCCTCCCCCCCCCCAGTTCACTTTTCTCTTTAAAAAGATTATTTCATTGTTGCACAATTTCCTCTCTCTCCGCAAACTTAAGCACTGTTGCAGTCACTGTGTCAATCCATCTTACCGAGGGTCATCCTCTCTTTTGCTGACCTTCTGTTTTCCCAAATATCATGGCTTTCTTCAGAGTCTGGACTCTTCTGACAAGGTAAGTTTCAACATCCTTGCTTGGAAGGTGGACATCTTCCAAGGTTACCCTTCCTTGAAGACAAAGTTGCTACTTCTTTTGGCCGTTTATACTTTATTCAATATTCTTCACCAACAACACACATCAAAGACATCAATTCTTCCATCTTCCTTATTCATTGCCAAGCTTTCACATGCATACAAAGCAGTTGAAAAATACCATGTTTTGGGTAAGTGCATCTTGGTCTTGAAACTGACATCTTTGCTCTTTAGCACTTGTAAAGAGCACTTTAATACAACATTTACCAATTAACATTTAATAAAAATAATAAAGAGGTCCTTGGCAGTAGATTTGACCAAACAATATGTCAATGGCTCTCTTGCATACTGTTTCTTTGGTGTAGATTTTAGATCTGAGTAAAATGACATTAATAAAATGTGCCATTTTACCCATATTTTAAGTATATAATTCAGTGTTAATTCCTCTAACAATATTGTGCTACTCTCACTTCTATCCTTTTCCAAATTTTCTTATAACTGGAGCAGAACCATTATACTCATGGAGCAGCAACAACCCTTCGTTGCCTCCACACTTAAGCCTCTAGTGATCTCAAATCCACTGACTACACATTTTCATGTAAATGTCGATTGTTGTGGAGGGGTTTCAAGCCTTTTGTTCATAGGGTCTCTATGAGTTGTGCAACTTGAAGGCAATCAACAACAACAAGAAGAAGATTATTCCTTTAAAGGGGATCATACAATATTTGTCCACTTGCAGGCTGTCTTTTAAAAAAATTCTATTTATTTTATTATTTTCTCTGTGTGTACTGTGAAATCAGATCTGACTGGTACAGGAGGAGATTGTCCCTCCTTCTCCAGCAGACCATATGGTGGATTTGAATGGTGTACTTCTGGGATTGCAGTGCAGCTTCTTGCCACTAGGCCACCAGAGCTCCCTGAAGGCTATCTTTTAAGAAAAACTTCTTTTTTTAAAAAAAAAATTTATTATTATTTTGTGTGCGTGTACCATCAAATCAGATCTGACTGGTACAGGAGGAGATTGTCCCTCCTTTTCCAGAAGAGCATCTGGTGGATTTGAACTGTGTGCCTCTGGAATTGCAGTGCATCTTCTTGCCACTAGGCCACCAGAGCTCCCTTTAAGAAAGACTTCTTAAAAAAAAAGAAAAAGAAAAACTTCTGAGACTTAACAATTCCACACCTAGATTTTTATTCAAGAGAAACGAAAACCTATACTTTCAAAATTGTTAAAGAATGTATGTAACTTTATCCTAACAGTTAACATCTGAAAGTAATCCAAGGATCCTTCAATGGATAAACCAACTGTGATAAATCATACAATCGAATACCACTAGCAACAAAAATGGAATAAACTATTGATACAAGCAGCAACAACATGGATACATTTAAAAATTCTTTTGAGACAGGTCAGATGGTAGTGGGTTATCAGAAACTGTTAACAATTAGTGTAACTAAGGTTAGTATTCTTCTAAGTGATAAAGCACTGGTCTGTGAATCGCAGTATAGAGGTAACTCATGGTTGCTTTGATGCTCAATACTGTGACACGGATGTGTCAAAGTGATAATGGTTGCTCATGGTGGACCGTGTTTGATAGAGCTTCTGATTAAAACAAGCTTGGAAGCAGGAATGGCATCCACTTCCGAAATGGCTTGCCTCCAGAAACTCTGTGAACTTAGAGAAATGATGAAAGTTATACAAGTGTACAGGTCTTTCGTTCATAGGGTTGCTATGAGTCATCTATGACTCTATGACACTTACACCCTACTGCTGAATTTGACTGGAAGAAAATTATTTTGAGATATCTTACACAAAGTGCATACAATTTGAGTGTGTGTGTGTGTGTGTTTGTGAGAGAGAGAGAGAGAGAGAGAGAGAGAGAGAGAGAGAAAGATATTCTAGTATAAGCAAATCAATCTGTGGTAAAATCCACTGCCGTTGACTCCATTCTGAATCACAGCAACCCCGCAGGACTGCTCCACAAGGCTTCATTCTCCCATGGAGCAGCTAGTGGCTTCAAAACATCGCAATGCCAAAGGTTTATTGTTCAAAATTGCTTTCCTAGCCATTGAATTTGACTTTGTCACATGGATGAATGGGATAACGCAAGTAGGGCACGTTAGTCTATCTACAGAGGATTGGGAGTCTTGCCACTAAATAGAGCAGATTCAGTGTCAGAATTTGGGAATCTCACCACCAACAAAGAAGAAGCAGAGAATACAACACATGTCCATGAGCAGAAGGTTCTTGTCCCTTTCAGGTTGGGGCCTGTCAGAGCAGCAGCAGCAACAGCAGGAGCAGCAGCAGCAGCAGAGAACCAGAGACCTAACATGAAACAGAGCTAACCTTGGGACTGCTATCCCACAGAACCAGAGGTTCAAGAGATTTTGCTCAAGTTTGTTAGAGCACTGTGGGAACATATCATAATTGGTAGATCAAAAAGAGCCCTGTAATGCTGGTGTAAAGCCACAAGGCTGAAACCTGAAGCACTTGCAGGCACACTTCAGCAGCTGTGCTGAGTGAGAATTTGTATCCTTTGCCAACCTCAATTATAAGCTGTTAACTTGTCTAATAAACCCTGTAATCGTATGTTTCTATGAAGACTGTGTAGCTATTGCAATGGATTTCAGATGCAATAATGCAGTAGGATTGGTACTAGAATTAGTAGAAAGAGGTGTGTGTGTGTGTGTGTGTGTGTGTGTGTGTGACGTCTGACCTCATGAAAATGTATTTTGTGTTGTGGATCTTTTTTATGATGATAGAAGCTAGTAGAAGTCAGACTTCACTGTCCTTGTGCTGCCTACACTCCTTTTTACAAACACTGACCTCTGGGTTAGCATCCCAGTGTTTAACTCACTAGGCCACTCCTTAACCCACAAACAAAGCAGGAGACTTAGAAGATGTTTTTGTTGTTTGTTCTGCTACGATTAATAGCAGACTATTTATAAGAAGTCTCGGGTCAATGTTGTCCCAAATGCTTAACCTGATGTCTAAGTCTTTAATTGCTAACATTAACAGTTCCATTCGTGGCTCAGTTTCCTAATTTCTCTATGGCTGTGGGGTTTTGTGATTCACTTGAAGGTCCTCCAGAGATTCAGACTCATGAGGGGAATAACTTACATGACTATAAATATGCAGGCTGATTTTGGGTCCAGGTTGGATGCAGCTGAGTACTTAGTCCACCATTGCCTCCAACGAGCATTCTGGCTGCACTTTCTCCAAAACATATCTGTTTGTTCTTTTGGCAGTCCTTGGGACATTAAGTAATCTTCAACATCACAGCTCAAATGTATCAATTCTTCTATTGTCATCCTTATTTATTGTCTAGCTCTCAGAAATCCATGTGTATAGCCTGCTTTTATGTTTCTTATAAAAAGTATTTTCAATGAATAAATCATTGAATGTGCACAACTGTATCATTCTATCTCCAGCCTCATTTCTCTCACCGATCCCATGTTTTCCAGCTACTGATCCTTCTTTCCTGTTCCCAACTTTTGCATTCCAGTCGCGCATTATTATTAATGCATCTTGATTTCATGTTTGATCAATTTCTGACTGCAAAAGTTGGTAAAAATCTTCTATTTCCTCTTCTTTGGCTCTGGTTGTTGGTGCATATATTTGAATGATAGTGGTATTCACTGGACTTCCTTGTATGCATATGGATATTATCCTGTCACTCACCACATTGTATTTCAGGATAGATCTAGAAATGATTTTTTAAAATTATGAAAACAACCCCATTTTTTCTCACCTTTTCATCCCCAGCATAGTAAATCATATAATCATGATTCAAAATGTTCCATGCCAAGCCATCTCATTTCGCCAATACCTAGTATGTCAATATTTATGCGTTCCATTTCTTTCTTAACAATGTCCAATTTTCCTACATTCATTCTTCTCACATTCCATGTTCCAATCACTAGTGTCTCCTTCCAGCAGTTTCTCTTTCTCCGTGTTTCCATTTCTAAGATCTCAGTTTCAATTTCCATGTCTGTTAGTCTAAATGATAATCTAAGTGTGCTCTATTGTATATAGGGTTTTCGAAGGCCTGTAATTTCAGAAGTGGATGGCCAATCCTTCTTCCTAGTCTGTCTCAATTTTTAAATATACATAATAGTATCTGACAGACAAGCAGTCTACAGAAAAGAGTAAATGAAAGACATTTACCAGTTAGAAAGACCAATATTCAATGTTGCTGCCCACCCGGCTACATGTTTGGTTCGTTTTGGTTTTGGGGTTTTATTTATTTATTTATTTAAATTCACCCTTTCCCTACTCCACCACCAACCCTTCCTACTTTTGCTTACAACATTCAATACCCGTCTCCCATTGGCCAGCCCCTGATGTGATGTCCTAAGTCTCAAGTAATCAGGATTCCTCTGATTCTGACCATATCATGCTACTGTCAGGCTATACACATGGATTTCACCTGATGGCATGCATAGGAATCAAATCTATTAAATTTGTGGAAAGATTCACTGGAGATGCTCAATATCAGCAGTGAAAACCAGGTCGGGTGCTGATTGTGGGACAGACCACCAACTACTCATATGCAAATTCAAGCCGAAGTTGAGGAAAATTAAGTCAAGTCCACAGGAACCAAGATTTGACCTTAAGTCTGTCCCACTCTAATTTCAAAACCATCTCAGGAACAGGTTTGAGGCCTTGAGCACCAATGAGCATAGACCAAATGAGCTCTGGTAGGATATCAAGAAAATCATCCATGAAGACTGCAAAAGATCATTAAAAAGGCTAAAGAAGAAGAAAAGACCAAGATGAATGTCAGATGAGACTCTGAGTATTGCATTAGAGCGCCAAGAAGCCAAAGCTAAAGGAAAAAAATCGAAGAGCTGAACAGAAAATTTCAAAAGGCAGCTTGGGACGACAGAGCAAGATACTATAATGAAATTACAGAGAGCTGGAGTCAGAAAATCAAAAAGGCCAGACTCGCTCAGCATTTCTTAAGCTGAAGGAGTTGAAAAACAAATTCAAGCCATGGGTGGCAATACTTAAGGATAGTGTGGGTAGAATGTTGAATGACCCAGGATGTATAAAAAGAGGATGGAAGGAGTACACAGAGTCACTGTATCAGAAAGAATTGGCTGACACAGAGGAAATTCGTGAAATAACATATGAGCAAGAACCTATGGTGATGAAGGAGGAAGTTCAAGTTGCTAGGAAGGAATTGGCAAAACACAAGGCTCCAGGAGTTGACTGCATACCAATTTATTTATTTCAGCAAACAGACACTGCCCTGAATGTGCTCACTAGGTTGTGCCAGGATATCTGGAGGAGAGCCAGCTGGCCAACTGACTGGAAGAGATCAATATTTGTTTCCATTCCAAAGAAAGGGGACCCAATAGAGTGTGGAAATTATTGAACAATATCATTGATATCACATGCAAGCAAGATTCTGCTGAAAATTATACAAAAACGTTTGGAACAATTTGTCAACAGAGAACTGCCAGATGCGCAGGCTGGATTTAGAAGAGATCGTGATACTAGGGATATTATAGCTAATGTAACATGGATCTTGGCAGAAAGCAGAGAATACCAGAAGAATATCTATCTGTGCTTCATTGACTATGCATAGACTTTTGACTGTGTGGATCACAACAAGCTATGGCTGATTCTGAGAAGAATGGGAATCCCAGAATATTTTTTTTTTTTGGAATCCCAGAATATTTGATTGTGCTAATGAGAAACCTATATTTGAGCCAAGAGGCAGTCATCAGAACAGAGCAGGGAGACACTGGATGGTTCAAAATCAAGAAAGGGGTCCATCAGGGATGTATTTTGTCTCTATACCTTTTCAATCTGTATGCAGAACAGATCATCCAAGGCGCTGGGCTGTATGGAGGAATGTGGCATCAGGATTGGTGGAAGAATTGTCAGCAACCTGCATTATGCAGATGACACAACCCTGCTCGCTGAAACTGAGGAGGACCTGAAGTGCTTCCTGCAGAAGGTCAAGGACTGCAGTCTTCATTATGGATTGAAGCTCAATATCAAGAAAACAAAGATTCTCACCACTGGGCCAATTGACAGCATCAGTATGGATGGTGAAGAGATTGAAATAGTTAACAGTTTTAGTTTACTTGGCTCCACAGTCAACACTCTTGGTAACAGCATCCAGGAAATCAGAAGATGAATTGCATTGAGAAAGTCAGCTGTGAGGGACCTCTCAAGAGTACAGAAGTGCAATGACGTCAGGCTGGAGATTAAGGTGCGCCTGATCCGGGCTATAGTCTTTGCAATTGCATGCTATGCATCGGAGAGTTGGACAGTGAATAGGGATGATAGAAAGAGAATTGATGCCTTTGAATTGTGATGCTGGAGAAGAGTGTTGAATATACCATAGACTGCTAGGAGAACAAACAGGTTTGTCCTGGAAAGGGTGAAGCCAGAATGTTCCCTGGAGTCAAGGATTCTGAAGCTTCATCTGACATAATTTGGGCATGTTGCAAGGAGGGACTGGTCCTTGGAGAGGGACATCATGTTTGGGAGAGCAGAGGGATGGCGCAGGAGAGAAGACCCTTGATGAGATGGATTGATTCTGTGAGTGGAGTGATGGGAATGAATGTGTTTGAGACAGTGAGGTTGGCCCAGGATAGAACGGTGTCTAGGGCTCTTGTACATAGGGTAGCTATGAGTCGTAAACAACTTGATGCCACATAACAACAACAACAACAAGCTCTCAGATGCATAGCAAGTGATTGAAAAGACCATGGCCTGAATCAAGTATACCTTAGTCTTCAAACTGACACCATTGCCCTTAAGTATTTTGGAGAGATTCCTGGCAGCAAATTTGCCCAACACAATATGTCTCCCAATTTCCCAACTGCTGGTATAAAGGATGTTGATTGTGGATTCAAGGAAGATAAAATCATTGACAATTTGCATCTTGGTTCCATCTATCATGATGTTGCCTATCAGTCCGGTGGTGAGGATTTTTGTTTTGTTGCTATTGAGATGAGTCTTTGATCTTCTGCAGAAGATGTTTCAGGTCCTCCTCACTTTCAACAAGCAAGGCTGTGCCATATGCATAACACAAGTTGTTGATGTGTCATCCTCCAATCCTGATGCCACGTTCTTCTTCATAGAGTCTAACTTCTTGAATGTAGCATACATATAGATTAAGTAGATAGAGAAAGGGCACAACTCTGATGCACACCTTTCCTAGTTTTAAAGCACACAATGTTCCCTTGGTCTAGATATAAACATCAAACAAGCATAAAGTGTTCTGGAGTTCCAATTCTCAATTTTAGTCATAGCTTGTTATGAGGCAGAGTCAAATGCCTTTGCATAGCCAATAAAACACAAATAGAAATTTTTCTAGTATTCTCTGTTTTCAACCAAGATCCATCTGACATTAGCAATGCTATCCCTGATGCTATGGCCTCTTCAAAACCCAGTCTGAACTTCTGGTATTTCTCTGTTACTGTTTTAGCTGTTTGAGGATGGTCTTCAACAGTATTTTGCTTGCAAGTGATAGTAATGATATTATTTGATAATCCTCACATTCTATTGGATCACTTTCTTGGGAATGGAAATAGACAAGGATCTCTTCCAGTCAACTGGTCAGGTAGCTGTCATTCAAATTTCCTGGCACAGATTGGTGAGCATGTCAAGATCTGCATTTGTTATTTGGAACATGTCAATTGGATTCCTAAGGGCTTACTGTTTGCTAATGCCTTCAATGCTGCTTAATCTTCTCACTCATAACCATTGGCTCTTTATCAGATGGTACCACCTTAATTTTCCAATGTCCTTGAAAACTCTATGACATACAGTCTTCTGAAATACATTGGATTAAAATTGGCTCAATGGTAAATGAAACTGAAACACTAAACATCCCAAGAAGTACAAGATGCTGTAATCAGGCACATCATAAGTCAATGGAACTTTTTCTATTGGTGAGGCTAGGACAGTTGCACTTAAAATAAATATGTGTATGTCTTCTTGTATCTTTCTGTGTGTGTGTGTGTGTGTGTGTGTGTGTGTGTGTGTGTGTGTGTGTGTAAGAGCAAGAAAGAGAGATTGTTCATTTTCCCTTTTCTATTTTTGAGAAAAAAAGATTTTTGAGTGAGTAAATAAAATATTCCTAAACCACTGTTGCACTTCTTCATTATAGATTTGTTCATTCTCTTGGCAGTCTATACTCATTATTTTTTCTTAATATCATAATTCAAAGGAATTATTTCTACTTCAAGGTGTTTGGTGGTGTAGTGTGATGTATGTTTGTCTGCTAATTGAAAGGCCAGCAGTTCGAATCCACTAGCAAGCAGCCCCTTAGGAGAAAGAGAGGCATTCTTCCTTCTGTAGAGATTTACAGCCAAATAAATCGAATGGAAGGTTGCTAAAGTTGCAATTAATAGGTCAACACCCTTCATTATGAAGATCTACAATCTTGCTTGCAGAAAGTGAGGAGGACTTGAAATGCTTGCTGCAGAAGGTCAAGAACTATAGCCTTTGGTACAGATTACATCTCAGCATCAATAAACAATAAACAAAGGTCCTCTCCAGAGGACCAATTGTAAACATCATGATAGATGGAGAAAGAAAGGAATGATTTTTATCCTACTTGGATCAACAATCAGCCCCTTTGATACCAGCAGTCAAGAAATCAAGAGACCCAGTATTGTATTGGGCAAGTTCACTGCCAGACCTCTCCAAAATTCTTTAGAGAAATTATGTCAGTTTCAAGATTAAGGTGTACCTGATTTTGGTCATGGTCTTCTCAATCACCTGCTACATACACATCAGAGAGCTGGACAATGAATAATGAACAATACATAAGGCCAATGAAGAAGGCCTTTGAGCTGTGGTATTGGAGAAGAGTTCTGAATATCGAATGGACTGCCAAAAGAATAAACAGATATGTCTTGGAGAAAGTACAGCTATAGTGCTCTTGGAGGCAAAGATGGTGACGTTTCTTCTCTCATACTTTGGGTATGGTGCTAAGAGAGAAAAGGAACATTATGCTTGCAAAGATGCTTGGTGAGTGAAGGAAAGAAAGAACCCCAACAAGATGGATTGGCACAATAACTGCAGCAATGGGCTCAAGTATGTCAGAGATGATGAGAATGGCACAGAATAGGACAGGGTTCAGGTCCATTGTTCGTAGGGTCATTATAAATCATATTCAACTTGAGCGCACCTAACAACAGTGGTTCACAGGTTAATTCTTCTTCTGTTTTCCTTATTTTATATTTTTTCTCAATTTCAAATTCAAATGAAGAAGATTGAATATCCATGAAGTAAGGGCATAAGATAATCACCTCATCCAGTAATTCTAATTGTGCATTAGAATAATCAGAAGAATTTTTAATTATCATTGTTTAAAAAGTAAATGTTAAAGGCCGTGCCTTCTCCTGACCTGAGGGATGAGAATGTCTGGGCTTGGGATCCTTGTAAAGTACTAATGGACAGGAAGGGTTGACAGCTTACAGAGGCAGAGACTGGAAAGAATGGTGGAGCTGTCAGACTGGCAGCCTGTTGTAGCTGTGTTGGTGGAGCTTCTGACCTAGCCTCGTCCCTTCAGATCTGGAGAAGGAATGATGATAAGGGAGTAATTTTAAAATAAGGAAGGTTGACCAGAAGGCATGGGATTGGTAAACTTGTGTTCTACAAATATGAAATAATAGCAATATTTTATCTTAGGGACAGATTATGTCTTTTCCTTTCCAAGGACAACAGTTTTTGCCAAGGTGTTCTTACATCAGTCATTTAATTGGTGTGAGAGAACCCCTAACTAACATGTCACCACCTAGTCTATTCTGACTCAAGGAGATCTTGTGCGTGTCAGGGCAGGACTGTGCTTCATAGAGTTGTTGTTGTTGTTGTTATTTTGGGTTGTTTGGTTTTGGGTCGGTTTTTTTTCTAATTCATAGAATTAGAATGGCTGATTTCTAAGTAGATCACCAGACCTTTCATCTAAGGAACCTCTAAGTGGACTCAATTTCCCAACCCTTTGATTAAGAGCCAACAGTGTTAACTGTTTACATTGTTCAGGGAAATTTTTGTTAAACTTCTTTTATATCCTAGCCCTCTCTAATTCTTACATGTCTGTTCTTATGATCATCCCACAGTTAATGAGAAAGCAATTGTATTTAAAATATTTGCAGTCTGGATGGGTGGATGAGTAGGTGAAGGAAATGGGAAATATCCGGTGTGAAAAACAATCTATTTAGACTTTTTAAATAAATCCATATTAAAAAAATTAAAAATATTTGCAATCACACTAATGACAGACTTTAAAAACCTTTGTGTTACCTGGGCATTCCTGTTGCAAAATACTATGGCATTAAAAAACTAAATTATGTATGTCTATGTAAACAGTATCAAGACTTTGTTAAGTAAAGTCTTTAATTGTCTGGCATCCTCAGCACTTAGAATTTGGTTCTCATGTGGTTTGAGTAGTTTATTCTAGTCTCTTTAATAACACAGTAGAATTCTGTTGTATAAGTAGGCTTAGGGATGAAGCTAATATCTTTTCATAGAAAGAGTCATGTATCCATTCACAGCTTGCTCAAATGACTTAGAAACTTATGATAAGACTTCCTCTCTCTCTGCAGAAATATTAATTTTTCTTTCTTTTAGATAGTTCTTAGGGAGATCTGGTGACTAGTAGTAAGGAGTCGTGCTGTCCACCCAAAGACGGACAATCTCCATCTGTGTAATTTACTGCCTCTGAAAACCTGCTAGAGGGTCAGTTAGAGTTGGTTCCTAGTCAATAGTACACAACAAAAACAAATGAATCCTTAGTTCCAATCTGGCATTCCATAACTTAGATTGTCAGGAACTTTAAAAACTCTATGTGACACATAAGGAAAAGAAACAAACACAGCTCTTTCTTTTCTGTTTTTAAATTTAATCAAAGCCAGACAGTTTTCCCAATTGTCTGAAAAAGCAAACTCAGACTACTAGGAAAGATGAAAGAATGATCCACAAACATTCCTTATGTAGATTAAAAAATTTTAAATTAACTCTTTGTCTCTCTCTGTCCAGAACAAACGAGAAGGAAGAAAAACAATGATGT
This sequence comes from Elephantulus edwardii, assembly GCF_000299155.1. Taxonomy (NCBI): domain Eukaryota; kingdom Metazoa; phylum Chordata; class Mammalia; order Macroscelidea; family Macroscelididae; genus Elephantulus; species Elephantulus edwardii. The sequence goes on from NW_006399851.1 coordinate 3,954,780, forward strand.
ACTGAAGTAATTAGTTCTAAGGATTACTTGACCACATGAACCTCAACTTCCACCACTCTGAGACCAGAAAAACTAGATGGTGCCCAGCTGTCACTGCTAATCACTGTGAAAGGAATCACAGTAGAAGATCCTGAATACAGTGAGAAAAAATGTGGAAAAACCCTAAAAAATGTAAAAAGGGCTAGGCTCACTGGTTTGATAGATTCCAGTGGAATCTCCAAGAATGAATCCCTTAGTCACTTTTCAAAACTAGAACAAAATTCATTCTCATGGCTCACCTTTGCCCACAAATAAAGCCCAAATGGCAAGGAGGGATAGGATAGAAGGATTAATGGAAACTAGAATGATAAGGGTGAAGAGGGGAAAGTATGATTACAATTGTGAGTAGTAAAATGAATGTTCTAACATGGATCAAGCCAAGGCAGAATCAACCTGGAAAGATACACAGAGAGAGATACACACATGAATATGAATATGAACATGAATATATATATATATATATATCAGGAGGCAGTCATCAGAACAGAGCAAGGAAACACTGCATGGTTCAAAATTAGGAAAGGTGTACACCAGGGTTGTATCCTATCTCCATACCTTATCAATCTTTATGCAGAACAGGTTATCCAGGAGGCTGGGCTCTGTGAGGAGAAATGTAGCATCAAGATTGGAGGAAGAATAATCAACAATCTGCATTATGCAGATGCCACAACCCTGCTTGCTGAAACTGAGGAGGACCTGAAGCACTTGCTGTGGAAGATCAGGGATTGAAGTCTTCAGTATGGTTTGAGGCTCAATGTTAAGAAAACAAAGATTCTCACCATTGGGATGATTGGCAGCATCATAATGGATGGTGAAGAGATTGAGATTGTTCACAATTTTGGTTTGCTTGGCTCCACAGTCAACACTTCTGACACCAGCAGCCAGGAAATGAAAAGACGTAATGCGATGGGAAAGTCTGTGGTTAGAGACCTCTCTAAAGTGCTGAAAGTGCAAGGATGTCAGTCTGGATATTAAGATGTGCCTGATATATGCCATGGATCATTTGCTATGCATCAGAAAGCTGGATAATGACTAGGGATGATAGAAGAAGAATTGATGCCTTTGAGCTGCGGTGTTGGAGAAGAGTATTGAATATATCAGGGACTGCTTGGAAAACAAACAGGTTTGTCGTGGAGAGGGTGAACCCAGGCTTCTCCTTGGAGGCAAGGATTCTGAGGCTTCATTTGACATACTTTGGGCATGTTGCAAGGAGGGACCAGTCATGCTTGGGAGGGTGGAGGGACAGTGCTGGAAAAGAAGACCCTCATGAGATGGATTGATTCAGTGACTGGATTAATGAGGGTGGGTGTGTTGGAGATGGTGAGATTGGCACAGTATAGGGCAGAGTTTAGGGCTGTTGTACATAGGGTTACTATGAGTCACAGATGACTCGATGGCACATAATAGTAACGACTCATAGCAACCATTTGAACAAAAGGCCTGAAGCTCCTCTATAACTATCAACATTTATCAACGTTCATAGAGTTTCTGGAGGCATATTATTTGTATGTAACTGTTTAAAAGGGAAAGGGGAGAAACGGTGTGGAAGAAGGAAGAGGAAATCATCAGGACAACAAACACTTGAGGTGTATAGGGTGGGGTGAAGGGAAAAGTAACATGCAATGTAGACTTGAGGAGATCGGGAGACAAAGATAATAGATCAATAGTAATTATATAAAACACAATGTACAGAAATAATTTTGTAAAATGAAATGTATATGAAGAATTGTATAAAAGTGAATGATTATATAAATAATAAATTTAAAAATAAATTAATATTATAAAATAAAATGTATATGAATGATGGAATGAAAACCCAATATTCTTTGTTGACTTTAACTGAAATCACAATAAAAAGAAGGAAATAAATAAACAAAAATGTAATTATTTTATCCTTTTATTTATCTCTAAATATGTAGACCAGAAAGATGTATATGTAAGATAGATGATCAATAAACTAATCCAAGATATGTATACATTTTTCCTAGATCATTTGAAAGTTATTGTTGTTGTTAGGTGTCATCAAGTACGACTCACAGAGACCCTATGAACAACATATATGAACCCTGTCCTATCCTGTCCCATCTTCATCATTTCTGATATACTTGAGCCCATTGCTGCAGTCACTGTGTCAGTCCATCTTGTTGAGAGTCTTCTCTTTTGCTGAACCTTTACTTTTCCAAGCATGGTGTTCCTTGCTAAGGAATAACCTCTCCTACAACAAGACCAAAATATGTAGACAAAGCTTTGCCATCCTTGTCTCTAAGGAGCACTCTGGCTGCACTTTCTCTAAAACATATGTTTGTTCTTTTGGCAGTCCATGGAATATTTTTGTACTCTTCTCCAAAACCATAACTCAAAGGCACCAATTATTCTTCTGTCATCCTTATTTATGATTCATTGTCTAGTTCTTAGATACATAGCAAGTGATTGATTAGACCATAGATTAAATCAGGTGCACCTTAGTCTTCAAATGGATACTGGCCACAATTATACCCATGACCTCAATATATTTTACAGTGAAACTCCTAAAAATATTGTATCTAAGTTAGATTTTGAGGACATTCTGAGCTAGACTGAAGGGAAATTGTGACGGTGTTCTGAGTACAGAATTGAAAGGAGAAGCTAAATTAAAGCCCAGATACCTATAAAATCTGTAGCTTTTATCTGGACTAAGATTTTGTACCTGGCCAAGCAAGATGGTAGCCTATACCCTACACCCCTAAGGCTCGGGATAGAATTTAGATGATCTAGTGATCAATCGCCCTTAGGCTATAATGTAGTTTCATTGGAAGGTTCCCCATCTATGCACCTTGTACTTGCCCAGCACACACCCACCACCACCATCAACATTCCTACATTGAGAGTGGAGCAAGAGGTATGTTTTTGACTTCTTTGGTATCTAAAATACTGTACTGAAACATTGTCACAATTTATAGGAACTCTCCTTCTCTCTCTCCCCTTGTATGTCTTTGAAAAACAGAAAGGTTTAACAATATACTTAAACTTCTGTGTTTGATATATAGGTTTGTTTCATAGCATGAATTCAACTGAAATATTAATTGTATCTTCAGTTTAAGAAACTGCTTCCCAGTGCTGTTTAACTGTAATTATGTCATCAGTTTGATCAAAGAAGTCCACCCATTTCCACTTGTTTGTTATGCAGTATTGCCATTTCAGAATTGGTTTTAGATTTAGTCCATAATTTTTCAGACTGTATCTTTATGTGTTAAAAATCAGTGCAGTGAAACTGTTTGAGGTAAAAATTTTTAAAGACATCAGATACTTTTACTTATATTTCTTAGTGTGCAGTGCTACTACATTAGAATCTCAAGGAACAAACGAAACTCTTATATTTGTTGATATAGTAAGCAATATAGAACAGGAAAAAGAATATGTATTAATAAACAAAAGCAAAGGTAGTGTGGTGATATAAGATTAAGAAAGGATGTTATAACTGGACTATGTGAGAAGAGGCTGTTTGATTTATTCCAGCAATGTATTTTCATCAAAACTCATACATATTCAATGAAACAAATAGCATTTGATGAATTCAATGAACTACCACTGAAACCAAAACATCTATTTCGGAGCAACTGTTTGTGGAAATTATGGAAAATACTTAATGCAATGTGTATGCAGGGCAATCTTATTTTTGTTTCCCAACTAGTGAATTTTCATTTAAAGCATTATGTTTACCTGAGTCCCACATGCATCTATTGGAACTGAAATACAGTTATAGATGGAGGCAATGTGTTAGAGGCCAAGCCAATGCATTATTTTATAATCCAGTCAATTTCCCACAACATATATTCTCATTCTCTAGGGATGGAAAACTCCCTATGAATGTAAATTAATAGAGTGTGGGGGTAGAAATAGCACAAGACCCATGATTCCCTTAAAACCTTATTACCCAGGGTGTTGTATGGGCACCAGCATGTGAAATGCAGTAGAACTGTATAGAGCTTATGTAGTTGTAATCTTCTTTTGTGAATGTTGACAGTAGCTTTATTCATCATGACCAAAAACGGAAAGCAATTAAAATTCCCAGAAAATGGCTGCATGAATAAACTTACTGTTAGGGATCGCTTCAAAATCCTGGAGAATGAGGACGGTCTAAATTAGACGAAGGTGTTCCTGATTCAGACCACAATCTTTCAAATCACCTGCTATGCATCTGAAAGCTGGACATTGAATAAGGATGACAGAAAAAGAACAATGCATTTGAGATGTGATGTTGGATATCTCATGGACTGCCAAATGAACAAAAAGGTATGTGTTTGAGAAAGTCCAACCAGAATTTTCCTTGGAAGCGAAGTTAAAGAAGCTTCGTCTCACATATTTTTGACATCTTGTTAGAGAGGTTATTCTTTGGAAAGGGCATTGTGTTTGGGAAGGTGAAGAGTCAGTGAAAGAGAAGAAGATCCAACAACACATATAACAACACCACATATAACACATAAAACACAACATATAACTGCATGCAGTTTAAATCCATGGCACATAACAATAACAATATAACTCAAAGGCATGAAGTTCAAATCCACCAGCTCCAGCCGTTCCATGGGAGAAACATGTGCCAGGTAAGCATGTTGTTCAAATATACCAGCTGCTCCATAGGAGAAAAATGGGTAAACTCTTCCCATGTGATTTCCTGCCTCTAAAACCTACTCGAGGGTCAGCTATGGCTCTGTTCCAACTTGATGAAAGATCGATATCTCTCTCTCCACAGCAGAAAAATTGTAAATTTTCCTCCATAAAGATTTACAGCTTTGGAAGGCTGATGGAGGGTTGTTATGAGTCAGACCGATTTGAAGACAATGAATTCTGTTTAACCAGGTATTGATCTCAAGTCCTCATGAATAACTTCTATCTGTGACCTGTTATTTGTCTCCTTTTAAACAAACAGCAGAAATATTTTTTCCAAGCACCTCCTTGCTTTATCTAAATCTTAGCCTTGACCTAGAATATTTGCTTCTGTTTAGAATTTCCATTTAAAATTGTAACTACCAAATAAGTCAGGAGATCACCTACAAAAATGAGGAAAGAATGTGGGCCTGTTTTCTGAGGATGCTGGCCAATGCACAAGATTTCTTGGTGCCACAAACTAGGAAGAAAGATCTGGTGATCTGCTTTCAAAAAGATTACAGCCAAGACCATGCACAACAGTGATCATGAGAGTAGGCTAGGCACTATTTCCTTTCTTTGTGTCTATGGGTCAGACTTAACAGTATCTAACAACAGCAATATTCCATGGCTGTTGTTGTTAAGAGCCATTGAGTCAAGTGTGACTCATAGCGACTCCATAAACAATAGATATGAACTCTGTCCTGTCCTGAGTTAACCTTATCATCCCTGACACATTTTAGTCCATTCACAAACACTGAATCAGTCCATCTCATTGAGGGCACCAGCATCCAGGAAATTAATAGACGTATTAAGATGGGAAAGTCTGCTGTTAGGGACCTCTCCAAAGTACTGAAGAACAATGATGTCACTCTGAAGACTAAGGTGCACCTGATACAGGACATGGTCTTTGCAATCACTTTCTATGTGTCAGAGAACTAGACAATTACTAGGGAGGAAAGAAGGAGAACTGATGCCTTTGAGCTGTGGCGTTGGAGAAGAGTATTGAATATATCATGGACTGTTAAGAAAATGAACAGGTTCATCCTTGAGAGGATTAAACCAGGCTGCTCCTTGGAGGCAAGGATTCTGAAGCTTCATCTGACATACTTTGGACATATTGCAAGGAGGGACCAGTCCTTGGAGACAGACGTCATGCTTGGGAGGGTGGATGGACAGCGCAGAACAGGAAGACCCTCTATGAGGTGGATTGATTCAGGGACTGGGGTAATCGGGGTAGGTGTGTCAGACACAGTGAGATTCACTCAGGATAGAGCAGGGTTTAAGGCTGTTGTACATAGGGTCACTATGAATTGCAGGCAACTTGATGGCATATAACAACAACAACATGGCCTGAATCAGGCTCACCTTAGTCTCCACACTGACATTGTTTGCTCCTCAGTACTTAGGTGAGGTCTCTGACAGCAGACTTTCCTGGCTGTTGGTAGCAAGAGTGTTAATTGTGGAGCCAAGCAAACTAAATCTGTTAACACACACACACACACACACACACACACACATTTTTGTTTTCCAACTAGTGAATTTTCATTTAAATGTGAGGTCAAGATTGGAGGGTGAAGATCTTCTCTCACTACTCTAAATGGCCCCTTTCCTAAAGGGAAAATCTTGACCTCACATTTCTCCTCATATAGCCCAGCCTCCTGGATAATCTGTTCTGCATAAAGGTATGGAGATAGGACGCATCCCTGGCATACACTCTTCCCAATTTTAAACCATGCAGTGTTTCCTTGCTCTGTTCTGATGACTGCCTCTTGGTCCAAGTAGAAGTTTCGCATTAACACGATCAAGTGTTCTGGGATTCCCATTCTTCTCAGAGTTGGCCACAGTGTGTTGTGATTCACACAGTCAAACACCTTTGCACAATCAATGAAACACAGATCAATGAAACTCCTCTGGTACTCCCTGCTTTCAGCCAAGATCCAGCTACAATATCCCTAGTATCACGACCCCTTCTAGAGCCAGCCTACACTTATGGTAGTTCTCTATTGATATGCTGTTCTAGTCATTTTTGGATAACCTTCAGCAGAATCTTGCTTGCGTATGATATTAATGATACTGTTTGATAATATCCACACTCTGATGGATCACCTTTCTTTGGAATGGGAACAAGTATAGCTAGCTCTCTTCCAGTCAGTTGGCCAAGTGGTTGACCTCCAGATTTCTGGGCACAACTTGGTGAGGATATTGGGCAGCATCTGTGATAGTGATAAAATAAAAAAATCCAGTCTAAAAATCTGTCTCCTAAATGTCAATTTATGTTGCAAATTATTCACCTACTGAATTAATTTTCTTTTTTTTAATTTTCATTATATTATTTTTGTGTGTGTGTGTACCATCAAATTAGATCTGACTGGTACAGGAGGAGACTGCCCATCCTTCTCCAGCAGAGCATCTGGTGGATTTGAACCACGTACCTCTGAGATTGTAGTGCCGTTTCTTGCCACTAGAACACCAGAGCTCCCTTGAATTTATTTTCTAAAGCTGTTATGGAAATTATCACAGTTTTGTAATAATACCTAATTAAAGTAATTCTCCCCGCTCCGCCCCCCCCCCCAGCTTTGGAGGCCAAAAGTGTGTACTTGTTTCATATCAATGCCCTAAAATGAAGGTTTGAGAAGACCTCTATCTCTCTGGAGGTTCTAAGGAAGAATCTATCCCTTAAATTTCCAGGCTTCTAGTTGTTGCTGAGAGTTTTTGGTTTGTTGGGACAGCACTCCAGTTGCTTCCTCTGTAGTCATGCTACTGTCTCTTGTATGTACCAAATCTCTTTCCACTTTCCTTTTCTAAGTATATGGTGAGTACACCTTTAGAGCCTACCAGGTAAATCGGGATAATCTACCCATTACCTTATTGCTGTGTACCATGGTGTCAGAACCGACCCATAGCTGACCCTCTAGCTGGTTTTCAGAGACAGTAAGTCACACAGGCAGAAATTGTCCATCCTTTTGTGGAGCATCTGGTGAATTAGAACCTCATATCTAGGGAATTGCAGTGCAGTTTCTTATCACAAGGCCACCAGAGCTCCCTCCCTATTGCGTTAAACTTACTTTAATACTATCTACAGAATCATCTAAATGACAGTCACACATTCAAAGATTAAGATATGGATATCTTGGGGGTAGAGAGAAAGACATTATTTCATTTCTCACCACATTTGCATTTTAACAAGGGAATTTGTACTAAAACACACAGTCCAAGATAAACAGATTGATCCAAAGAAAAGCAGCATCCTTATACATTTAGGAAAAGTTAGTCTACTGGGATTAACTCCTGTAGCAAAAAAGCCGTAGAGATGATAAGAAACCTCCACAAAATGCAGTCATCTTTATCTAGAGAATCTAGGCTGGACTCTGTACAGGAAAAGCTGGATGGGCTAGATTCCAGAAGGTAAAAAGGAATTCTGGGTTATCAGACAGAGATTTGTGACTGTAAATCCCAAGAAAATAGAATACAGAGAGACAAGAAAGAAGCAGATAGTTTACTAATTTGAGTATTCAAGGAAATAATGTCATCAAACCTATTAACATTGTTATCAATCCTAAGAGAGGGTAAACCATCTTATTGGAGATAATAGGATATATTCAATATTACCTGTGCAGTATTTTTGCACACATGCACACACAGACACAAAACAAACAAAAAAGTAGTTAAATCATGGAATAGGCAATCTCCTACTGTATGATTTTCCACCCTCAGAAACCTGGTGGAGAGTCAGCTATGAGTCTGTTTCTGTTCCATGGTAATGAATAGAATTTCAGGTTGAATTCTTTCTTTAAGAAACTATTTATGGATTTTATTAATTAAAAAGAACTAAAGAACTAAAAGTACTAAAGAAAATAAATCCATTAAGCAGGGAGTGGGAATGCAGAGGAAATGCAGATTCTTTAACAATTGATATTGGGAAAATGACATTTGCAGAAAATTGAAACACGATCTATACTTCACAATTTATTAAAATAATCCTAACTCACAGCTGATCAAGGAGCTAGGGGCTGAGTGAGGAATCTAGAATGGTAACGATCTTCAAAGAACAAATTGGACACACTTGTTGTTTTTGTCTACTGTTTAGTTGGAATTAACCCAAAGCAGACTCATCAGTGGGTTTTCAGAGGCAATAAATTCCACAGGAGGAAACTGCCTGTCTATCTCTCATAGAACAGTTGGTGAATTAAAATCTTTATGTCGGCAGCAATTCCTTAGCACTAGACTATCAGAGCTCTCCTCAGGGCAAACTTGGGAGCCCTAAAATATAGCACAAATTGACTATTGCATGTAATTAAAAATGCACTATCAACATAGGATAAACTGCACAATTTGGGGCTTCTAAAATTAAAATCCTTTTGTGCAATAGAAGACATCTCCAAAAGTATTTTTATAAAAGAATCTAAAAATTGAGAAAAATATTTATTAATAACTGACAAGGGATGAATCTCTAAAATGTATAGAAAACTCCAACACTTTAACAAGAAGGAGACAAACAATCCATATACAAAACAGGCAGAAAACATGTAAAGGTACCTCACAAAGAAGATATTAAGATGACCAACACAGGAAAAAAGTGCTATCATCAGCTATTACTGATGTTGTTGTTTGTAGGTGATCATATAGATCCTGGGAACCCTATCCAGTGCCATCCTCAGATCTCTGGTATGCTTCAGCCCATCTTCTTGATGAGAGATGCAAATGAAAACAAGGTAGAGATAATATCACATTCTAGCATGAATTACAAATTTCTGTAAGTTGGTAAACAGCAAATGCTGGCAAGGTTGTGGAGAAATTGGAACTCTCCTATACTGCTAGCGAGACTGCACAATGGTGTAACCAATATGAAAGCAGTTTTGTGCCTCCTTAAAAACATGAAAATAGAAAAACTACTTGATCCAGTAATGCCACAACTAGATATGTATTTTAAAGAATTAGGAGTTGTGACTTGAACAGATAAATGCATGGCCATATTTATTGAAGTATTGTTTGCAATAACAAAGAGATTAAATAAATTAAAGAGATTAATTAAATGAAATAACCCAAGTGTTCCTCAGTGAATGAATGGCTAAAGAAACTTTGATACATTCACATGGAATACTGTGCAACACTAAAGAACAATAAAAAATTCTTGAAACAAAGCGTAACATGGATGAATCTAGAAGACATTGTGCTGAGTGGCATAGGTCAGTCACGAAAGGACAATTGAAGGATAAGGTTATTATCTTAAACAGCTAGAGCAAGGTTTATACCTAGACATAATTTTTCTTAAATGATTATTCAGGATGGGGAAGGAGGGTAAAGGGAGAAAAAAGATCAATAACAGAAACTTATTAAGATGGGTGACAGGAAATATATGATAAAGGGATGGTCAGCATGATACTATTACAGAAAAGGAAGACACAGAAGAACAAATAATGCCAGCCACAGAGAACTTTACTGCAGGACCAAAGAGGATGAAAAAGAAGGAAGATGAGCTCCCCTCCAGGTGAACAACTCCCAGAAGCCTTAGGACAGAGGTAGAGCAAGTTCCCCTCCCAAGGGGCTCTGCAGTCACAAAGAACTTTGCTGCAGGATCAGTGATAAAGAAAGGAAATTATAATAAATATAGGGTCACACAACGTGATTGGTGGAGGGAGAGATTGGTAAAGCAGAGGGGGAAAGTCCGGTGTGAAAACATTGTATATGAACTTAGCTAGAACTTTGTATGTAAACCAATATAAAATTCTTTGAGGAAAAAAGACAATATGGTAACAATCTACATATTAAAAAAAATTAGGGCAGAAATAAATGGAATAGAAAACAGTAAAACAATTCAAATTATCAACAAGACCGAAATGAAAAGGTCAATAAAAGCAACAGACTTTTCGAAAAACTAATGGAGAAAAAGAAAGAAAAGACACAAATAATCCAAATAAGTGACAAAAGGAACCACATAACAACAGAGCCAACTGAAATTAAAAGGTTAATAATGGTGCTTTATGAAAACCAAGAGGAAATGGACAAATATTTAGAAACTCACAACTCACCCAAATTGACACAGACTGAATTAGAAGAACCCTAAAAAGACCTCTAACAGAAGAAATTGAACAAGTCATAAAATAAATTCTAACCAAGAAATTCTGGACCAGATGGTTTTACTAGTTAATTTTACCAAACATTCAGAGAAAAGCTGTCACCAATTATACACAAAGTATTCCAGAAAATAGAAAAAGATGGACTATTCCCAGACTTATTCTATGAAGCACATATATTCCTGATTCCAAAGTCAGGTAAAGACACCACCAAAATACAATATTATAGGACAATATCTCTCATAAATATGGAGGCAAACATCTTTAACAAAATCCTGGAAAATAACATTGAAGAGTATATAAATGAATATTCCATCATGATTAAGTGGGATTCATAATAGGTATGCAAGAATGATTCAACATAAGAAAAACAATCAATATAATTCACACATTAACAAAGCAAAGACAAGAACAAGATCCTACTAACTGATACGGAAAAGGCCTTTTACAAAATCCAACACCCCTTCCTGATTAAAACACTTAAAAAAATAGGAATAGAAGAGAAATTCCTCAACATCGTGAAAAGTATATATGCAAATCCAAGAGCCAACATTCTTCTCAATGGAGAGAAATTAAAGGCATTCCCCTTAAGAACAGAAAGTAGGCAAGATTGCCCGCTATCACCACTCCTTTTCAATATTGTACTGGAAGTCTTAGAGCAATAAAGAAAGAGAAGGAAATACGAGGTATCCAAATTGGCAAAGAAGAAGTAAAACTATTTTTATATGCAAATGATATGATAGTATACTTAGAAAACTCTAAATATTCACCAAGAAAACTATTGAATATAGTCAACCAATTCAGCAAAGTAGTAGGATAAAAGACCAACACACAAAAATCAGTTGAATTTCTCTATGGTAACAAAGATAATATAGAAATGGAGCTAAGAAAAACAATATTAATTACAATAGCCAATCACAAGACTAGGAAATATTTAGGAACCAATCTAACTAGAGACACAAAGACCTAGACAAAGAAAATTACAAAACATTACTGCAAGGAACAAAAATAGACCTAGAGAAATGGAGCAATATATGATGTCAATAGATAGGAAGACTCAATATAGTGAAAATGACAATTCTACCAAAGACAATCTACAAGTTTAAGGCAATCCCAATACAGATATCAATTCCATTCTTCAATGAGATGGAAAAGGCAATTTCCAACTTTGTCTGGACCGGAAAGAGACTCTGAATAAGAATAGCACTATTGAAAAAGAGAAACACAGTAGGTTGCATCATACTCCCTGATCTCAAATCTACTACACAGCTGTGGTGGCCAAGACAGCATGGTACTGGTACAGCCACAGACACATAGATTAATGTAATAGAATTGAGACCCAGAAATCAACTCATCTACCTATGGTCAATTGATTTTTGATGAGGAGAGGAAATCAGTTAAGTGGAGAAATGACAGCCTTTTTAACAAATGAGATTGGCAAAATTGGGAAACTATTTGCAGAAAACTTAAACAAGATCCACACTTCACAGCATATACAAAACCCAACTCAAGGTGGATGAAGGACCTAGGAGTAAAACCAAAGAATATAAACTTCCTTAAGGAAAACCTAGGAAAAACTCGAAAATCCTTAATCTATAGCATCAACAGACTTCCAAGCACAATGAAAAACCCACAACCAGGAGAGAATAAAATAGGTGAGTGGTACCTTCTAAAAACCAAACCCCTATGCACATCAAGAAACTTATCCAACAGGGTAAGAAGGAAACCAACAGATGAGGGTAGGGGGAATATTTTGGGGGAAATATTTGGTAATGGCATAACTGATGAGGGACTCATATATAAAATTTATAGAATCCTTCAGCACTTCAACAAGAAAAAGGTAAGCAACCAAATTGCAAAATGGACACAATATTTGTATAGACACTCCAAGGAATAAATTCAGATGGAAAATAAGCACATGATGAAATGTTCAAAATCCCTACCTATCAGACAGTTGCAAATTAAAACTATGAAATATCATCTCACCCCTGCATAGCAAAGTTCAACAAGGCAACAAACAACAAATGTAGGTGAGTTTACGGGGAGATTGGAACTCTTATCTATTACTGGTAGGAATGTAAAATGGTATAACCACTATGGAAGGTGGTCTGGTGCTTTGTCCAAAAGTTGGAAAAAGAAATATCCTTTGACCCAGCAATCTCACTACTGGGAATACACCCTAAAGAAATCAGAGCTACAACTCAAACAGATGTATGAACACCCAAGTTTATTGCTCTGTTATTCACAACAGTGAAGAGATGGAAGCAGCCCAATATCCATCAAAAATGAATGGGTAGTAAAATGGTGGTGCCTACACACAATGGAATCTTTCACAACTTTGCAAAGAACTTGTAAAACACTACAACATACATAGGTCAGCCCAGAAGATATTGTGCTGAGCAAAATAGCTCAGTCACAAAAGGAAAAATATAGCATAACATAGCTGTTATAAAATAAGAATGGCATGTGGGTTTGTCATTACGAAAAGAGTGGATAGATAATGAATACTGCATTGGAGCAGATGGGGAGAAGAACCATCTGAAACGGGAGTATGTTTAGGCTTTATTATGTATGATCACAATCTGTGGCAAGAGATGCATTGCAAAGTGGACTGGAGGAGAGAGAAGGGATGAGGAGGGAGGGAAATGTGCAAAACTGAGGGTAGGAATAAAAATACATCCTTTCTGCAAACTTTTGTTAAAATCACAATTGATAATAAGTATAAATAGCAATATATATATATTTGCTATGTTCTGTCGAGTCAACTCTGATTCAGTGACCTTATGCACAACAGCTCTGAACTCTGCTCTATCCTGAGCCAATCTCAGTGTCTCACTGTCTCTGACACCCCAGCTACTGTGTCAATCCATCACATCCAGGGTTTTCCTCTCCTATGCTTTCCCTCCATCTTTCCAATCATAATGTCCCTCTCTAACACCTGGTACCTCCTGGCAATATGCCCAAATTTTGTGAGATGGAGCGTCAATACCTTGCCTCCAAGGAACAGCTTGGTTTCACCCTCTCCAGGACAGACTTGTTTGTTCTCTTGGGAGTCCATGGGATGCTGAATACTCTTCTCCAGCACCACAACTCAAAGGCATCAATTCTTCTACCATTTTTGGTCATTATGCAGCTCTCTGATTATGCATAGCAAGCAATTGCATAGACCATAGTCTCAAGGCGTGAATTTGTTCTTCAATTCCTTAAGCTTGAGTAATGCCAAATGAGTTAATCTGTTTCTGACTCTAGCTCTTTGCACGTTTGATTGTAATATTTTGCTTTGTCTTCCTGAACTCCTCTTTGAAATCTTCTGTTTCAGCTCCTTAGCTTTCCAACTTTTTGGTTTGCTTTGGCTTCTCGGTGCTCTAGTGTAATATTCAGAGTTTCTTCTGACACCCATCTTGGTGTTTTCACCCTCCTCTCTCTTTGTAATAATATTTTACATTTTTCATGTATGATATTCTTGATATCTTCACACAGCTCATCTGGTCTTTGTTCAATAGTGTTCAAAACCTCAAGTCTGTTCCTGAGATGGTTTTTAAATTCAAATGGAATAGACTTAAGGTCAAATTTTGTTACTTATGGATTTTATTTTATTTTCTTTAGCTTCAGTTTGAATCTGCGTATGAGTAGTTGATGGTCCATTCCACAATCAGCACCTGGCCTAGTTTTCACAGCAGATATATCAGAGCTTCTCCAAAGAGTCTTTCCATCAGAAGTAGTCAATCTGATTCCTGTGTAGATTATCAGGTGAAGTCCATGTGGATAGTTGCTGCTTGTGTTGCTTATAAAAGGTATTTGCAATGATTAAATTACAGCTAAGGTGTTCCTGATTCTTCTGGTCACAGTCTTTGCAGTTATTTGCTATACATTAGAGACCTAGGCAATGACTAAGGATGACAGAAGAACTGATGCATTTGAGTTGTGGTGCTGGAGAAGAGTATTGAACATACTATCGACAGCCAAGAGAACAAACAGGTCTGTCCTGGAGAAGATGGAACCAAGTTGGTCTTTGGAGGCAAGGATTTTGAAGCTATGTTTCACATATTTTGAGCATGTGGCCAGGAGGGACCAGTACTTGGAGAAGGACATCATGCTTGGAAGGGTGGAGGGACAGCACAGGAGAGGAAGACCCTGGGTGAAATGGATTGACACAGTAACTGGGGTAATGGGGTTAGATGTGTCAGAGACAGTGAGACTGGCTCAGGATAGGGCATGATTCAGAGCTATTGTACACAGGGTCACTATGAGTCTAAGTCATCTCTACCCCACATAACAAGAAATGTAAAACAAATCATTTGTTATTCACACATTGGCCTGCAGATGGTGCCATTTTATTGTCTTTTCATTTTGCTTTTTTGCTTTTCTTTATTATTATCTGCCTGATCATTGAGTTTTGTATCCTGCCTCTCATAAACTGGAGGATGAAAGATCATAGCCACTGATTTCTAAAATTCCTGGATCTAGTTTTAAACTAATATTGTTTGGTATGAAAACTTTGTCAGAGAGTGTGTGGAATCTATATATTCACTAAACTTTCTTTGATTATGTTATCCCGAGAGACCAGTTCCTAGAAAAGGGCATTACACTTGATAAAAGAGAATCTGAAAAAGAGGAAGAGCCTCAAGGAGGTTAGATGGACACAGTAGCTTTAATAATGGGTTGAAACATAGCAAAGACTGTGAGGATAGCCTAGAGCCTGATAGTGTTTTACTATTACAATATTGTTAATCTTTAATTTCTTGTACAATTTTTTTTTTGTAGCTAGGGAAGAACATGTTTTTGTCCTTGGTAGATGAATAATTAAATATTTAAGGGTGAAGTGTTATAATGTCAGCAATTTCCTTTGAAATAATTTAATTTTGTATTGGCTTTTATTCTGACTGAATAAAAGTTTTATTCAAACTTCTACATGTTTGTTTCATAACAATAATTAACCATAGTGCCTTACTGGTACGAAATTGTGCTGCCAGCCTAAAGGTACATGATTTGAATCCTCCAGCTGATCCTGGAAAGAAAGATGGGCAATCTTCTCCTGTGAGAATGACTGTCTCTGAAAACCTGCTGAAGGGTCAGCTATGAGTTGGTTTCTACTCAAGGGCTCACAACAAAAATGAAAACCTGGCTGTGCTCTGCCTTTCCTTTCCCTATCCATTTGCCAATCTCTGTTACCACCCTCTCCCCTCCTATCGCTGCCTATTAATGCCCTGGGATTGTTCTGATCTGTGAGTAAATTTTCCCTTATTTTTTCCTTCTTCCCCTTGAGAATCTCGAGATCAGTTATGGCTACCCTGCTCCAGGTTGTTAATTGCAATACACATATATTTGGTTATCTGTCCTTGTCCTGTAGAGCTTCTATACTCCTGATTTATTAAATATTAATTATCTGTCCATTTTATTCCTGTTTTCCCTCATGCCCCCCTCAATCATCGTATTTTTATACAAGAGGTCTTATAGAGTATTTGTCCTTTTGTGACTGAGTTATTTCACTCAGCATAATGTCCTCAAGATTCATCCATGATATATAGTGTTTCATGAGTTCTTAATTTTTTAAAATTAATTTTAATGAAAATTTACAGAGACTCTTAAGGTTTCCATTCATTCACTGTTGCACTTTTCTCCCTATGCACTCCCCCCCCCCATTAACTCTTCTCCTTGAAAAGTAAAAGTGTCCATAATGAAGGCTGCATAGTGGAGTAGAGTGGGGGGGGGAGATTGTATAATAATGAAATAATTTTTCTTGTACTTTTCAAAGATAAGAGTGAACTGGGAGGAGACATCAAGATGGTGGAGGCAGAAACAGCATGGTGAGCTGCGGGACCAGTGGACCACATGGAGTAGGGCCACCACGGCCTTCTACATACCTCTGTTTATTGATAATTGAACAGTTAAACAGTTGATGACTGGTTTTCGGTGCGGATCAAGGCTCAACATCAGGAGATCAAGGATTCCCAGGGAGGAATGGGTGAGGCCCGCAGCCTCTAGCCCCCTGCTGTTGAGTCCATGCTGCTGCCACAGCTCCAAAAAGCTCCCACTGCCAGACCCCAGGGATCCCCTCACCTGAGATTGGTGGTAGGAATCCACCCCCCCCAAGCTGGTGCAGCAGAGCCGCCACACAGCTACAGAGTGGACTTGTTCTGGGGAGAATTCTTGGAGCCAAGATGGCAGCAGTGGAAGACAGGGCAGTAGGTTGGGGTTTCCCTGGGCAGACCAGAGAGGAAGATTACCAGTACAATGGATTTATGAAAACCTCTGTGAGCTGTCTGTGGCAGCATGTTGGAGACGGCAGATATCCTCAACGCACCGCATCTTTTGATCTGCTGTCTGCCTTTGCTAAGAACTGTTTAGATCTGGGGGGGGGGAGTGTCTGTTCACCACTCTCAGGTCCCCGTCTCCATTTATAAAGGGGGAGGGCAGTGACACCTACTTCAAATTACAGTATGACCACTTATGGGGGGAGGTGGTAATGGTGGTGGTACTGGAATTAGGGATGCTGTCCCTGGCCACATGGTCTTCAGTGAGGTGCAGGGTCCGGAGTTGGGGGGGTGAACTTTGGTGGGGGAGTGTGCCAGCCAGCCCCTGGGGTGTGTTGCCTGACCCACAGGGGTTGCCATATGGCCCTTGGGCAGGTGGTTTGTTTAGCCCCCACAGGCAGGGCAAGCCCTTCCTTCAGCCTCCAGCAGGGTGAGCAGGCCCTGGGGGCGGAGCTCCTCAGCCCTCGGGTTGTGCCATCCAACCCGTGGGTAGTAAAAACTGCCTAGGGTATACAGAGAATTTTATCGAGGCTACTTTCCTCCACCCTCTCCCCCAGTACACCCGTAAGTAACACCCCCAAAGCCCTTCTATTTGTAACTTACAAGTTTGTTCTCTCTAGATTTGCTCTCTTTTCTATAGGTAACCTTAACACTAAGTTTTACTTCAGACCTGACCCTGAACCCAGTTCCAGAGACAAAAAGGAAATACAACAGCCAGTTAAGGAAGCAAAGGAGGATGGAGCCTCAGGGTTCAGTCAGCCATCCCCACTGGACCCACCTGGAAAACACTTTGCAGTCCAGAGGGGAGTAAATGTCAGGAAAGTATCTTCTAACAGAACAAGAAGGCAAGCAGCTTCAACCCAAGACCACCAGTAAGGTGATAAAGTATGCCCCCTTTCACCCTTCAGCATGAAGAAGCCAGAGAGTCTGCACCCAATTCCCAAATGAGAAACCCACAAGTGAAAAAGACAGTCTGTTTAATCACCATTGGACTATGCTTACCACTGCCCTGTATCAGCTGGTCCCCACTGGATCCTTTTCATTTCCTTCATCTGCTCCCCCCACCAATCAAATTGTGCAGCCTTGCAACTGCATCCCTGCAATTTTTATCTCTGCCCATCCTCACCCTTCTGCTCCCAACACTCACCTCCGTGTATCCCCAACATGTTTTTCTCAATAAAATTTAAAAAAAAAGAGTGAACTGGGGAGGGGGGGGGAGAAAAAAGCAACAATGAATTAATGGAATTCCAAAGTCTATGAAAATGTTCATTAAAATTAATAATTAAAAAAAAGCCCCAACTATGAGATATCATCTCACCCCAGTCAGAATAGCAAAATTTAACAGAACAGTGAACAACAAATGCTGGTGAGGTTGTGGAGAAACTGGAACCCTTATGCACTGTTGGTGGGAATATAAAATGGTGCAACCACTGTGGAAGGCAGTATGGCACTTTCTCAAAAAGTTGCAAATAGAGATACCATTTGACCCAGCAATTCCACTACTGGGAATATACCCCAAAGAGACCATGGCTGACATCCAAGCAGATATATGCACACCCATGTTTATTGCATATTTGTTCACAATAGCAACCTAAGTGCCCATCAACAAACAAATGGATAGAGAAGCTGTGGTATATTCACACAATGGAATACTATGCTGTATTGAAAAACAAGGAACTCATAAAATATTATTCAAAATGGGTGACCCTGGAGGACGTTATGCTGAGTGAAGTATCTCAGTCACAAAAGGACAAATACTGCATGGTGCCACTGTTGTGAAACAGGACTGACCTTGGGGTTGGGGGGAGACTGAGAAAGATGGGTTCAATAATGTGTATTGCATTGAAACAGATGAGGGAGAAAACTGTTTACAAGGGATATGTGATTAGGTATTTTTGTCATGATGGGAGTCCAGAGCAAAGGCTGCAGAGTGGAGTGGATGTGGGGGAAGGGATTGTAAAACAATGAAAGACTTTTTCTTTTACTTTCCCAAGAGAGTAGTGTACTGGGGGGGGAGGGTTGGGAGGGGAGAAAAGTGCAATAATGAATGAATGAATGGAAATCCAAAGTTTCTGTAAATTTTCATTGAAATTAATAATAAATTTAAAAAAAATTGTACTGCCAACCCAAAGACAGATGGCTCAAATTCATTAGCTGTTTCATGGAAGAAAGATAAGCAATCTTCTCCCATGCATTTTATAGCTTTTGTAATGTCCTTGAGGGTAAGCTATGGGCCAGTTCTGACTTAAAAACAATGAAATTAGTCTATGGAATAAAGGGACTACCAATTATAGCCAGAAATGCACAATTGGAAGAGGATAAAATTGATGAGCGGGACCTTCTAAAGATTAAATCTCTGTTCTCATCAAAATCTTTTGTCAACAGGGTGAAAAGAAAACTTACTGACTGGGAACAAACATTTGACAATACCATCTCAGACAATGGTCTCAATGAAAGTTTACAGAATCCTGCGGGGCCTACAGAAAAACAAACAAGAACCTAATAATCCAATTACAAAATGGGCAAAAAGCATGGAAAGACACTTCACAGAGAAAGATATTAGGATGGCCAACAACACATGAAGAAATGTGCCAAATCACTGGCAATAAGAGGGATTGTAAATAAAAACCACATTGAGATACCATTTCACCTCAGTAGCAGTGGCAAAGTTTAGCAGAAGAGCAAGTAATAAAAGTTAGAGAAGATGTGGAAAGATAGGAACTCTCATACGCTGTTAGTGGGATTGTAAAATGGTACAACCACTGTGGAAGGCAGTTTGCTGTTTCCTCAAAAAGCTGAACAAAGAAATTCCACATGACCCATCTATTCCACTGCTTGGAATATACTCTGTGAAAAAGAGAACAGTGTCACAGAGACTTGCACACCAATGTTCATAGCAGTGTTATTCACCATCACAAGAACATGGAAACAGCCCAAATGCCCATTCACAATGAACTGGCTTGAGAAATTATGGTACATTCACACAGTGAAATACTATGCATCACATAGGAGCAAAGATTTTGTATATTTCTACCTAACATGGGAGGGACTGGAGAGCATTATCCTAAGTGAACTCAGTCTTATAAAGACAAATACTGCATAGAATCATTATTGTAGAGTGTGTATGAGGATCCAAGGGGCCGGGGCTTAATCAAAGAGTTGCACAATTTGATGGGTGTAGTGAGGGGTGGGTAAAAGAAAGGGGAAAGATCCAGTGTGAAAAACAATGTGTACGAACTTTCTGAACTTTGCAAGTAAATCAATATAAAATAATACGCTGCATTGAAAAACCAGAAACTCATGAAATATTATTCAAAATGGGTGACCCTGGAGGATGTTATGGTGGATGAAATCTCTCAGGCACAAAAGGGCAAATACTGAATAGTGCCACTGTTGTAAAACGGGACTGACATCGGGGTTGGGGGGAGTCTGAGAAAGATGGGATAAATTATGTATACTGCATTGAAACAGACGAGAGAGAGAGAACTGTTTAAAAGGGATTTATGATTAGGTATTATTGTCATGACAGGAGTCCAGAACGAAGGCTGCATAGGTGGATTGGACTTGGGATGGGGGGGATTGTATAATAATGAAAGAATTTTTCTTTTACTTTTTAAAGAGAAGAATGAACTGGATGGGGGGAGGAAGAGAAGTGCAACAATGAATGAATGGAAATCCAAAATCTCTAAATTTTCATTAAAATTAATAATAATAATAATAAATGAAAAAGGAAAAATTTTAAAAACCTCAACAACACAAGAACTCCCAGAACCTAACAACAACAATGAAACAACTATGACTGCCTTTGAGACCTTGAGGGAACGAATTTTTCCAGTGCTCTTAAATAGGTGCTGTTCACTGCTTTGTGTCTTTGATGTAAAATTGCTCACAGTCTAGTGGAGAAGGAAATGCTGGAATGGCGTAAAAATGTCTCTTTCCCATCAGCCATCACAAGGTTCTTAATCAACCTAAATGAAAGGAGGGTGTCCCTTGTGGCAAAAATGGACCATGCATCTAGCTTCTCAGCATGGTTCATATCTACCCAGAGGCACCATGGGGAAAAAACCAGGAAATCTACTAAAAAAAAGACAATAAAATTAGCCTTTGGAAACATTATGGAGCACTCTGATCTTTTCTAGCACACAGATCGCCAGGAGACAGAAGTGAGCTCAGGGAAACGTAAATGTCACATTTCTCCATAACCAGCCACTATGTGGCAGTGCTACATCTTGCCAATGTTTGAACCACAATTGAGTCAGGTTATGTGCAGTGCTGTGGAGTTCCAATTCACCAGCAGAGTAGATTGATTTTAAAGTGGCCATGTGCAAACAATAATGTTGTTGTGTATCATTGATTTGAACTGACACTTAGTTGACCTCTGGTGAGCTTTTAGAGACAGTCAATCTTCCAGGAAATTGTCCATCTTCTGCAGAGCAGCTGGTGGATTCAAACTGCATTCCTTTAGAATGGCAGTACAATTCCTTACCACTAACCACAAGAGCTTCCTACAAATAATAAGATTCACCAAATCCACTGCTGTTGAGTTGATTTCAACTCGTGGTAACTCTTCACTGGGTTTCCCAGGGTGTCAACCTTTATGGAAGGAAATTGCCTGTCTTTCTCTTGAGGAGAAATTTGTGGCTTTGATCTGCAGACCTTTTCAGCAGCCCGACCCTTAAACTAATAACAGCCCAATGCTTAAACTCACCAGACCTGCTAAATAATAATATTTATTTAAAAGGCTGTTCAAATGCATTTAACTTTTTAACTCATTAATTTCCCTGACAACCCTAATGTTACCTTTAGTTTACAGACAAGAAAGTGAAATAGAAAAATATCCTAACATTCCCAAGATTATACATCTAGGAACCAGGGAAGCCAGGATCCAAATCCATATAGTTTCTCTTAAAGTCCACTTTTAACCAACAAATGTTTTTCCTTCTGGTACCCACTAAGAAATAGAGAAAATAAAGCAAAAGTTTACCAACTAGTTTCAAGTCCACAATTTTCATGGTGGAGTAAAAATAGATATTATACAGATACATCTGTAAATACAGAGCAGAGGTCAGTAAACTTTATCTGTCAAGTTGTTGTTGTTAAGTGCAGTGAAGTCATAGGCAACTCATAGCAACCCTATGAACAAAAGATCTGAACACTTGTATAACTTTCATCCTTTCTCCAGGATTCATAGGGTTTCCGGAGGCAAGTTATTTCACAAGTGGATGCCACTCCTGCTTCCAAGCTTGTTTTAATCAGGGAGCGCCACCAAACACCGTCCACCATGGGTAACCATTAACACATTTGACACATCAGTGTCACAGTGTTCAGCTTCACAGCAACCACGAGTTACCTCTGTACAGCAAGTGGACAGATCAGGGTTATATGACCTAGAAGAATGTTTCACCAAAACCAATTAAAAACAGACCTGAGGGCTATGGGGCCAACTAAAAATATTTAGACTTTGCTGACCACAGAGTCTCTGTTCAATCAGCTTGGTGAGAACCCTCTGTGTAGGCAAGCAGGATCTGATGGGCAGGTCTTGGTACTTAAAAATCAGTCTGGTCCTGTCTGTGGGTGAGCCTTTAGCTTGGCGAAGTTGGATCCCGATGGGAAAGTGTTTGTAATTTACTTGAAACCAGGATAAACTATTTAAACACTTCTAAATTGTGTTAACAATTAAGTGTAAGCTGATTAACTGTATCTGATCTCATTTATAATCATCTTGGGTAGGAAGCCTCTGTGTAGGCGAGCAGGATCTGGTGGGTGGGTCTTCTTTGTATTTAAAAACCAGTCTGGTCCTGCCTGTGAGAGAGCCTTTAGCTTGGCGAAATTGGATCCTGGTGGGTAAGTGTTTGCGATTTACTTAAAAGCCGGGATAAACTATTTAGACATTTCTAAATTGTGTTGGCAATCAAGTGTAAGCTGATTAACTGTATCTGATCTCCTATACAATTAGCTTGTGTGGGCAAGCAGGATCTGGTGGGTAGGCCTTGGTATTTAAAAACCCTCAACTTTCCATTGATCTTGTTTAGAAAGAACATTGTTCTAACTGGTAGAGCACTTGTCTGTCAGTTTGCTCTACTGAGATTACTTGAGATTTCTATGATACTGAAATCTTTGCCACTGGTGTGTCAAATTCCAAAAAGGTTTCCAATCATGGACTGGTTATGATGGAGCTCCCTGATTAAGACAGACTAGGAAGCAGGATGGGCCATCTACTTCCTAAATAAAAGTCTTTTGAAAATCCTATGAGCACTAAAAAAAAAAAAAAAAAAAAAAAGAGGATAGCTATAATAGTGTAGTGGTAGAGCCCAGATTGGATGTTAGTTGAAATGAGGAAAATCAATAACAAATATGATTTAACTATTGGTACATGGAATGCTCCTCTCCTGAGTCTCCATGTCTGCTGGACAGATGCATGCGGCCTCTGGAGCCTGGAAAGAGAGGCAAGTCAGGAATGCTAGGGCATTTGTGGCTTCTTTTTGCCCCAAGCGGTGGCCTCAGAGGAGACTTGCTAGGTGAATTACTGGTCTCTGGCTCAGAGTCTGTTAATGTTTGGGCGTGCCAGAATGGTAAAATACTGAAATGGATGGCCACACCTGCAGTCTAAGGGCGAGTCTCTCCTGAGTCTCAGTGTCAGCTGGATGGATGCATGCGAACTCTTGGAGCCTGGAAAGAGAGGCAAGTTGGAATGCTAGGGCGTTTGTGGCTTTCTTTCTGTCCCAAGTGAGTGGCCCCAGAGTGAACTTGCTAGGTGAATTAGGGGTCTCAGGCCCAGAGTTTTCCAGCATTTGGGCATGCCCAAATGGTAAAATACTGAAATGGAAGGCCACGCCTGGAACATAAGGGTGAGTTTCTCCTAGGTATCAGTGTCAGCTGGACAGATGCGTGCAGCCTCTGGAGCCTGGAAGGGATGGTAAGTCGGGAATGCTAGGGCATTTGTGGCTTTCTTTTTGCCCCAAGTGGGTGGCCTCAGAGTAGACTTGCTAGGTGAATTAGGGGTCTCTGGCTCAGAGTTTGCCAGCATTTGGGTGTGCTGGAATGCTAAAATACTGAAAAGGATGGCCACTCTGAGAGCATAAGGGTGAGTCTCTCTGATGTCTCAGTGTCAGCTGGATGGATGCATAGGGCCTCTGGAGCCTGAAAGGAGAGGCAAGTCCGGAACGGTAGGGTGTTTGTGGCTTTCTTTTTTGTCCCAAATGGGTGGCCGCAGAGTGGACTTGCGAGGTGAATTAAGGGTCTCTGGCTCAGAGTTTGCCAGCTTTTGGTCATTCCGGAATGGTAAAATAATATAGGGCCCTCAGTTGTGGCCCTCAAGCCAGTTTTTCATTGTTTTTGATCAAACATTCTTCTAGGTTGTATAACCCTGGTGTGTCCACTTGCTGTACAGAGGTAACTTGTGGTTGCTGCAAAGCTGAACACTGTGACATTGATGTGTCTAATGAGATAATGGTTACCCACAGTGGATGGTGTTGGGTGGAGCTCCCTGATTAAAACAATTAGAAGCAGGAGTGGCATCCATTTCCGTAAATAGCTTGCTTCCGGAAACCTTATGAACCTGGAGAAAGGATGAAAGTCATACAAGTGTCCAGGACTTTTGTTCATAGGTTTGCTATGAGTCACCTTTGACTCGATGGCACTTAACAACAACAACAACATGGAATGTTCATAGCTTGAATGTTGAAAAACTGGATATTGATAAAAATGAAAATGCATTAATATTGACATACTAGGCATTAGTGGGAAGTGATGTACCAGCTATGGCTACTTTGAATCAGATAATCATATGATATACTATGCAGGGAATGAAAACCAGAAGAATGGTGTTGCATTCATAGTCAAAAAGTCAATTTTAAGTTCTATCCTGAAATATAATATTGTGAGTGATAGGATAATATCGATATGCATACAAGGAAGACCCATTAATATAACTATTATTCAAGTATATGCTCCTACATCTAGTGCCAAAGAGGAAGAAACTGAGAATGTTTACCAAATTTTACAGTCTGAAATGGACCAAACATGAAATCAGGATGCAATAATGATAATTGGTGGTGACTGGAATGCAAAAGTAGGAAACCATGAAGAAGGAACAGTAGTTGGAAAATATGAGTTTGGTGATAGAAATGAGGCTGCAAATAGAATGATTGAATTTTTTATTTATAATGATTTATTCATTGCAAATACTTTTTCAAAAAGACACAAAAGATGACTTTACATGTGGATTTAACTCGATGGGTTGTATAGGAATCAAATTGACTACATTTCTGGAAGAAACCATTTGAGTAATTCAATATCAGCACTAAAAACTAGGCCAGGGGCAGACTGTGGATCATATCATCAATTATTCATAAGCAAGTTCAAACTGAGGCCAAAGAAAAAGAAAATAAGTCCACAGGAACCAAGCCATGATCTTGAATCAATTCCGTCAGAAATTCATGATCATCTTAAGAATAGGTTTGAAACATTGAACACCAATGATAAAAGACCAGATGAGTTATCATCCATGAAGAAAGCAAAAGATCATTGCTAAAACAGGGGAGAAAGAAGAAAAAAACAACAAAAAACACAACACCTGAAATAGATATCAGAAGAGACTCTAAAGATTGCACTGGAATGTCGAGAAGCCAAATATAAAGAAAAATATGTTGAGGTGAAAGAGCTGAAGATGATTTCAAAGGGTAGCTGGGGAAGACAAAGTAAAATATTATAATGGAATGTGCAGAGAACTGGAACTGGAGAATAAAAAGGGAAGAACTTGCTCTGAATTTCTCAAACGGAAAGAACTAAAAAATAAATTTAGGCCTTGTGTCGCAATGTTGAAAGATGCTATGAGCAATGTATTGAATGACCCAGAAAGCACCAAAAGAAGATGGAAGGAATACACAGAGTCACTGTACTAGGAAAGAATTGATTGACACTGAAAAATTTCAAGAAATACCAAATGTACAGGAGCCAATGGTAATGAAAGAGGAAGTGGAAGCCGCATTGAAAGCATTGGCAGAAAACGAGGACCCAGGATTCATCGGGATACCAACTGACTTGTTTAAATTAACAGATGCAGCTTTGGATGTACTCACCAGTCTATGCTAGGAAATTTGGAGGATGGCTATCTGCCCAACAGATTGGAAGAGGTCCATATTTGTCCCTATTCCAAAGGAAAGTTTTCCAACTGAATGTGGAAATTATTGAACAGTATCATTGATATCACATGACAGCAAAATACTGCTGAAGATCACTCAAAAATGGCTTGAACGGTACATGGATAGGGAATTGCCAGAAGTTCAAGGGGGATTTAGAAGAGGCTCCAGGGATATCATTGCTGATCTCAGATGGATCCTGGATGAAAGTAAGGAATACCAGGAGAAAGTCTGTTTGTGCTTTATTGACTATGCAAAGGCATTTGACTGTGTGGATCCTGACAAGTTGTGGTTGACAGTGAGAAGTATGGGAATCCCAGAGCATTTGATTGTGCTCATGAGGAGCCTACACCTAGAGAAGGAGGCTGTTGTGCAAACGGAGCAGGAGAGTACTGCATTGTTTGAAATTGGGAAGGAAGTGCATCAGGGATGTATTCTGTCTCCATACCTGTTCAATGTATAAGCTGAGCAAATTAACCCAGAAGCTGGACTCTATGAAGAGGAGTGTGGCATCAGGGTTGGAAGGAGACTCATCAATAACCTGTGTTATGCAGATGACACAACTTTACTTGCTGAAAGTGAGGAGAATTTGAAGTACTTGTTGCAGAAGATCAAGGAATGCAGCCTTCAGCGTGGATTGTGTCTTGGTATCAAGAAAACAAAGATTCTTACCACTGGTCCAATAGGCAGTGTCATGATGGATGGGGAGGAGACTGAAACTGTCAACATCTTCATCTTGCTTGGATCCACAATTAACACCCATGGTACCAGCAGTTAGGAAATAAGGAGACACATTGCAATGGGAAAATCTGCAGTTAGGAACCTTTCAAAATTATTGAGAAGTACTAATGTCAATTTGAGGATTAAGGTGCTTCTAATTCAGGCCATGGTCTTTCTAATTACTAGCTATGTGCCTGAGAACTGGACAATGAATAAGGAAGACAGAAAAAGAATTGATGCCTTTGAGCTGTGGTGTTGGAGAAGAGCACTAAATATTCCATGGACAGCCAAGAAAATGTAAAGATATGTCTTGGAAAGGGTGCAACTGAGTGCTCTTTGCAGGAAAGAATGATGAGAATCCTAAAATGTTTTGGACATATTGCTAGGGGGTGCCATTCCTTGGAGAGGGACTTGATGTTGGGAAGGGTGGAGTTTTGGCAAAGGAGAGGAAGACCCTCAACCAAGTGGATTGACAGGGTGACTGCTGCAATAGGCTCTTGTATATCAGGAAGTGTGAGGATGATGCAGGACAGGACTGGTTTCAGATCTTTTGTTCATAGGGTTGCTATGAATTGTACTCACCTCAAAGGCACCTAACAACAACAGTCTTCAAACTAATATCATTGTTCCTCAGGACATATTGTATGAAGGTCCTCTTTACTTGCTCCATCTAACCTCATGTTAACTGAATTGCATTGGCAATGCTACTGTTTCCAAATAAGCTCATATTCATAGGCACCAGCATTTATGACTTGAACAGATATTTGTTGGGAACACACAATTTAACACATAATAAAGGGTTAGAGATAGGCATGTTTCTTGCTCCCCCAACTCCTAGCTGCTTACAACAGCATAAAAAAAATGGATAGACTGTCACCTCTGTCCTCATAGAATTGCCAGTGAGATCATAGGTGCAAACACGTGATTGAACCTTAGAATTCATACTCTTATGTTCTCCATTTGTCAGTTGAATGAGCTATTGCAATTCCTTCCAGCTCTAAAGTTTTATGATTTTTCTATTTTTGTTTTTAGGTCAAAAGAAACTCTGGATATTGTCAAAGTATATGTCAAGCTGCCTCAGAACAGCTGTGACTGACAGAATTGAAGACATATACTGTCCCCTGTATTTGAAGATAGTAGTGATTGAGATGGTGGCCCTGTCTGGGTAAAGGTGGATCCAAAACATATTCTATTGCTAATCCTCTCAGAAAGAGCTCACATTGAGGTGACAGCCAGAGCTGATTTTGCAGGGTCTGGACTACAGGATGAAGCTGCCCAACTATGCTTGACTCTTGCCAAGTTAGCTAGTTTGCCTCAGCAGCCCATTTCCCAAGATCTCCTTAATTCCTTCAATATAAGATAAGAATGGAAGACTAGTGGTGATCCTCCTTTTCCTCTACAAGTGGCGTTTCTACGCTTCCAGAGAACAAGTTAGAGCAGATTCCTTATCTGTGGGTGAACCTGTAGCTTTGCTTAAGAATTGTGTAATACAAAACACAAGTGACAGAAAAAATAACCACAGAGAAAATGAAGCTGAAGTTGTTTGGGTGTATTATAGGGCTGACAGTCATGTCTCTAGCTGTTTTTATCTTGTACACCAACTCCATAGTTGCAGACAAATACTTACATGTGAGGGAAATCCCAAATACATCAGCCCTTGCAGAAGCCTGTGATATGGTTGTGACAGGAAAGAAAATATTCTTGGATAAAATTACACCAATGACATCACTTAGAGATGTATCTTGTCAACAGTACTTAATACAAAACCATTATATAATGGAGCCTCTGTCTCAAGAAGAAGCTGAATTCCCTCTGCTGTATATCATGGTGATCCACAAAGACTTTGATACATTTGAAAGACTCTTCAGAGCTATTTACATGCCCCAAAATGTCTATTGTGTCCATGTGGATGAGAAAGCCACAGATGCCTTCAAAAAGGCAGTGGGAAAACTACAAAGCTGCTTCTCAAATGTCTTTCTGGCCTCAAAAAGTGAATCTGTGGTCTATGCAGGAATTTCAAGGCTCCAGGCTGACCTGAACTGCCTTCGGGACCTGGTGGCCTCCAGGGTTCCCTGGAAATATGTGATCAACACCTGCGGGCAAGACTTTCCCCTGAAAACCAACAAGGAGATAGTTCAGTATCTGAAAGGGCTCAAGGGGAAAAATATTACCCCTGGGGTGCTGCCTCCTCCTCATATTATCAGAAGGACCAAATATGTGCACTTAGAACAGAGATACTCTTTGTTTTCCTTCATGCTATGGACTTTGATGAGAAAAGCTCCTGCTCCCCATAATCTGACCATTTACTTTGGCTCTGCCTATGTTGCCTTTACAAGAGAATTTGCTAATTTTGTTCTTCAAGACCAGAGGGCCATTGACCTACTTAAGTGGTCAAAAGACACCTACTCTCCTGATGAACATTTCTGGGTAACGCTCAATAGGATTCCAGGTATGTACAACTTGATTTCCATTCTGCATTGTGCCTATAATGTCATAGAGTCTAGAAACGTATTCCAATCCTAGTTGCTGCCCGTTCAACTCTCTTATGGTGATTCCATGCATGTCAGAATAGAACTGACATGCACTGAATGACAGTCTTCAAAGACAGATTTTTGTCAGTAGATTGCCAGGCTTTTCTTCTGTGGCACCTCTGGGTGGACTGAAACCTCTAACATTTCAGTTTTCAATTGGACACATTAAGCATTTGCACCATCCAGGAACTCCATAAATGTACATGCATATATGCTTGCATGTACAAATATTAGGTGTGTGGGTACATGCCTATTTTAGAGATTTAAAAGTTCCTTGAAAATATTGTATACATTCCCTGACTTTATGGTGACCTTGTAGAACTTTTTTATATCTGTTTTTGGGTCTATTTCAGTGAAATTTATATGAAATAAATTTTACTTCTTGCATATCACTAAATATACTGTATGCTTATAGAACATGCCTATCAAATTTCTGCTGGTATTGTATGTCATGGTCTTTGCCACAACACATGAAATTGTTTTTAAAGTAGCTAAACTGCACTATCTATGCATCAGAGAACAATGACTAGGGATGATAGAAGGAGAATTGATGATGCCTTTGAGCTGTGGTGTTGGAAAAGAGTATTGACTATATACTATGTACTGCTAAGAGAACAAACAAGTTCATCCTGGAGATGGTTAAATCAGGTTGCTTCTTGGAGGCAAGGATTCTGAAGCTTCATCTGAAATACATTGGACATGTTGCAAGGAGGGACCAGTCCTTGGAAAGGGACATCATGATTGGGAGGGTGGAGGGACAGCGCAGGAGTGGAAGACCCTAGATGAGATGGATTGATTCAGTGACTGGGGTAATGTGGGTAGATGTGTCAGAGACAGTAAGATTGGCACAGAACAGTGCAGGGTTTAGGGCTGTTGTACATAGGGCTTCTATGAGTCTCTGCCGACTCAATGGCACATAACAACAGCAACAAATGGCACTAAAGGCATTGGCAAAATAAAAACAAGATCCCAGGAATTGATGGAATAGCAATTGAGGTGTTTCAACAAACAGACCCTGTTTCTGGATGTGCTCACTAATCTATGCCAAGGAATTTAGAAGACCTTGTCAACTGACTAGAAAAGATCCATGCTGGTCCTCATTTAACAAAAAAAAAAGATTGAAAAGAAGTGACAAATAAATGACATATGCAAATAAAATTTTGCTGAAGATTATTAAAGATGAGATGTCTGGAAAAGAATGACAGGGAACTGCCAAAAATTCAAGCTGGATTCAAGAGAGGGATGGAGGATTTCACTGTTGATGTCAGATAGATGATGGCTGAAAGCAGAGAATACCAGGAAGATGTTTACTTGAGTTTTCTTGACTATGCAAAGGCATTTGATCCATACATCTATATGTGGATGACATAGAATCATTAATAACATTGAGAAGAATGAGAATCCCAGAACACTTAATTGTGTGAACGTGTTCCTATGCATAGATCAATAAGCAGTTGTGCAAACAGAACAAGAGAATACTGTTGTTGTTGCTGTTGTTGTTATGTGCCACTGAGTCACTTGCAACTCATAGCATCCCTATGCACAACAGCCCTGAACCCTGCCCTATTCTGAATGTGCAAAGAAAATGCTACATAGTTTAAAATCAGGGAAAGTGTGCATCAGGATTGCATTCTTTCTCGATATCCATTCAGTGTGCATGCCGAGGAAGCCATTTAAGAAGCTGGACTATATGAAGATCAATGTGACATCAGGATTGGAGGAAGACTCATCCAAAACCTGCACTATGCAGATGACATAATCTCACTTGCAGAAAGTGAAGTGCAATTGAAAACATTTGCTGCCGGAAATCAAAGACTGCAGCCTTTACTATGGATTACACCTCAGCAACAAGAAAATAAAAAGTCTCACAGCTTGTCCAATAAGTAACATTATGACAGCTGAAGAAAAGATTGAACTTGTCAACAATTACCTTTTACTTAGATCCACAATCAACACTTATGATAAAAGCAGTCAAAAAATCGAAAGATGCATTACATTGGTAATATATTCTATAACAGGCTTCTCCAAAGTGCTAAAAAGCAATGGTGTCAGTTTAAAGACTAAGGTGATCCTGATCCAAGCCATGATCTTTTCAACTACTTCCTATGCACCTTATAGTTGAGCCATGAATTAACAGAAGAAGAAGAAGAAGAAGAAGAAGAAGAAGAAGAAGAAGAAGAAGAAGAAGAGGAGGAGGAGGAGGAGGAGGAGGAGGAGGAGGAGGAGGAGGAGGATCAATAATGCCTTTGAATTGCATTGTCAGAATAGTAGTAAAAACTCCATGGACTGTCAAAAGAACAATCTTTCTATCTTAGAGGAAGTATAACTAGCTTGCTGCTTAAAGACAAGAATGGTAAAACTTTGCCTCACATCTTTGTGCATATTGAGAAAGGTTAAGGGTCGGAGAAAGAGAGGAAGACCCTCTACCAGAGGAATTTAAACAGTAACTCTAACAATGGATTTGAGCATATCAGATATGGTGAGGATGGTGCAGGAAAAGGCAAGGTTCAGATCTGTTGCTCATAAGGCCGTTATAAGTTGTAGTTGTGCTGGTTAGAAACTCGGTATCTTCAATATGGGTTATACATTAGGATCTCATTTTTGAGTGGAGATATTTCAATTATGTGAGTTTAAAATTTTTTAGATCATGAAATATCAATGCAATATCTATAAATATCCCTCAATTTAATAAAAAAAAGCTCCAGCAAGAACGTCAACAGCCCCAAACCATCTGATCAAATGATCTATAGACTGTTTTTAGGCTAAAGTCACATGGTAATCTCACTTTAATGAATGGCTATAAACCCTACCAGCCTCTACCAGAAGTTGGTCTTCTTGTAAGAACTGAAAAATATGTATTAGTTGTAGAAGACCTAGTGGTATAGTGTTGTATGTGTTGTGCTGCTAAATGAAGTCAGTGGTTTAGATCTATGAGCTGCTCAGCAGGAAAAAAAGATGGGCAGTTCTCCCATAAATATTTATAGCCTCAGAAAGACAATTGATGATTACTTCAAGTTGGAACTTACTCGACAGTAGTGAGATTGGTGCTTTGGTTTGGTACTAGTTATTAGTGGGCAGAAAAGAAAGAAATAAGCAAAAAAATATAGTGTCTTTGCAGTAACAATGTAAGAGAAAGTAAAACTTGTCCATCATATACATTGAGGTGTATTTCCTGTTAACATATTTGTGTTATTTACCTTCTTTTATACGTTTATGTTGTTCACTCACTCACTCATCCACTGCTGTTGCATATGAGGTGACTCATAGTTGACCAGCATGTTTCTGGAGGCTGTAAATTGTATGAAGGGAGGAAGTGCCCATATTTCTCCCTCAGAGCCACTGTGTGGAGTCCAATTGCCAGAAAGGTTTTGGAGTAGAACTTCTTACAGGTTTTGATGTTGTTGTGTGCTGTTGAGTTGAAACTGACCCATAGTTGACCTTCCAGAGGGTTTTCAGAAGCAGTAAATCCTAAGAGAGAAGATGGTCTGTCTTCCTTCTGCAGAGCAGCTGAAGGATTTAAACTGTGTATCCTTGTGTTGGCAGCACAGTTTGTTACCACTAAGCCACCAGAGCTTCTTTTTATAGAGCTGTTATTGTTGTTAGGTGTCATCAAGTTGAACCTGACTCATAGCAACCCTATGGACAACAGATCTGAACCCTGTTACTATCCTGTGCTATCCTTGCAATCTGACACAAGCCCATTGATTCAGTCACTATATCAATCCACTTGGTTGAGGGTCCTCCTAGCCTTCACCTTCCCTCCACCTTTCTAAGCATGATGTCCCTCTCCAAGGAATAACCTCTCCTAGCAACATGCCCAGAGTATGTCAGATGAAGCTCTATTGTCTTTGCCTCCAAGGAGCACTCTGACTGCACCTTTTCCAAGGGTATATCTGTTTGCTCTCTTGGCAGTTTTGGGAATGTTCAGTACACTTCTCCAACACCACAACTCAAAAGAATCATTTCTTCAGTCTTCCTTATTTACTGTCCAACTCTTATATGCATAGTGAGTGACTGAAAAGATCATGGCCTGAATAAGGCCCATCTTAGTCCTCTAACTGACATCATTGCTCCTCAATACTTTGGAGAGATCCCTGACTACTGATTTTCTAGTGTAATACTTCTCCTGACTGCTGGTACCAAGTGTATTGATTGTGGATCCTTGGATCATACTAATTACCTAATGCTGTATCCTGCTACTTTCATTTGCCAGTATACTATATAGTCTCCTTATGCTAGGTAGGCAATCACCTCTCTTCAATTTACAGCCTCTTAAAATATATTGGAGAGTCAGCTATAAGTCAGTTCTGATTCAACAATATATAACAACAACAACAATTGGAAATAGGAAATGACATTTTCTTTATACTATGAGTGGATCAGTTTATTTCCTAATTCCTTAATTATTAAGCTTTAGTTTCCAGTTTTTTTATTGTGTAGACATTACTATTAATCATTACTGTATACACAAAAAGTCATATCTCTTTACATCTTTGGTGTTATTGTCTTTGGGAGGGAAAAATGGATTTAAATTCTCCTTTGCAAAATTACCTTGAGATATATATGATTTATTTTTTTCAATCAGTCCACCGAAAGTATAGATGAGTGCTTGTTTCATCACAGCTTTTGGCAATAGTGAGTAGTAATCTACCTCTTTAAAAAGTACTAGAGAGCCTTGGTGGTTTAGTGGCTAGGGAATTGTACTGCCAACCCAAAGGTGGGAAGTTTGGATCCACCAGCTGCTCCTTGGAAGAATAATATGGACAATCTCCTCTTGTGTGGTTTACAGCCTCTGAAAACCAGGTAGAGGGTCAGTTATGAGTCACTTCGAATTCCAGGGGAATGAGATGATGAAAGACTTGAACTAAAGAAGAAAAGAACTGTGGTTTTTAAAAATTATTTATAATTCATTTTGAGTGAATATTTTTAAAATGGGTATTACAATTTTTTTCCTTATGAATTTGCCCATTTTATCCATGTTGTACATGGAATTGAATATTGTTAATCTTGAGGTCCCAGGGTAATTTCATAAGCTACTTCAAACCATTTGTGTATGGGAAAAGAGGAACATGAATAAATGTATAGTTGCATTTGCTTGTTCCCTGGAATATGAATCATAATTTATTCCCAGAAAAGATGAAAGAACATAGAGTCCTTCTTATTGCCTTGCCTAAGAAGAACTTTAGGTCATAAGAGAGGAAATGCACTTGTTCAAAGAACACAGTTTGTTAGAAGCTTTGTGGAGATTAGACCATGGCTCTAAACATTTGTAAGAGAGATTCTGTTGCCACCTTGTGATTTCTTTTCCCCAAGGGAAAGGAAAACAGAGCTGGGTCTGTTAGAGGTCATTGTAACAAGGCCAATGCTGACCAGGAGCTAATTTTGACTCATCCTAATTGGTGTGACTGTTGACCTGCCCCTTGGAGGATTGTAGGCTGTCATCTTTGTGAGAGTAGGTCTCTAGGTCTTTTTCCTGTGGAGCCGCTCAGTGGGTTTGAATCTAAAACCTTTCCGTTATCAGCTAAAAGCTTAACCATTGCTACCAGAACTCCTTCATCAAATCACCTAGAACAAATAATTGAAGGCCCTGGAGCATGAGAGGTCCATGGACAGACTCTAGATGTCCCTTCTCTGGGAAATGCAACCTGAGTAGATAAATTAAGTTTCAGTCTAGGAAAATGCCAAACTAAAGATCTTGAATCTTAAGGTGCAATGTTCTCTTGGGAGATTCAGTAATCATACTGTCCAGTTTCTTCTTATGATACATCTAAGATTGAAACAATTAGATGTAAAGCCCTCCAAGACTCTGTAGGGGCTCATATTAGGGTAGTGCCTGGACCATGGTAGTTTGAGAAATCACCACTCTTTTCAGCTATACTTAAAGGCTCTGCAACTCAAAAGCCAAGGCCTTTCTGGATGAAGCTGGGAAGCAAACAGATTCCTGTATATCCATATACCAGCATTTGTTATTCTTTTTCTGAGTAAAAGCCTGCTTTTACTGTTATGAGACCTGGAGTGTTTATTGGAGGATACTTCCAGGCTGCTTTATCCTCCTCATAGTCAATGATGCTGTCAATTCAGAATCAACTCACAGCTGACCTTCCAGGGGATTTTCAGAGACTTTAAATCACACAGGAGGAAGGAGACTGTTCATTCCCCACCCTCCCCTCCCCGAGGAACGGTTGGTGGATTAAAACCACCACCTTTGTGAGAGTAGGTCTCCAGGTCTTTTTCCTGTGGAGCCGCTCAGTGGGTTTGAATCTAAAACAGTTGACAAGGCAACTAACTCGCTATCCATTAGGACACAGAAAAGGTAAGTAGAGATACCATCTCTGGGAGGAAAATGCAGGGCGATGGTATCTCACAGCATAACTCTGGTAGTTTGAGCTTTGGAAAAGGACATCATACTTGGGGAGAGTAGAAGGTGTCATCAAAGAAGAAAACCTCCAATGAGATGGATTGATACAGAGACTGGAACAACAGGTCTGAGCAGAGTGGAGACTATATGGGAGCAGGGTGGAGATTGTGTGGATGGCGCAAGATCAGGCAGAGTTGCAATCAATTGTAGAGTCGCTATGAGCTGGAGATGACTCAACACTGTCTAGTAAATAATGGTTCCTGGTAGCACTTTAAGATCGAGTAAACTTGCACTCAGTTGGGTGATATTGAATCTATATACTCCCAGGAACTAGCACAGTGCCTGAAAAAGTGCAGAAAAAGCAAAAGCAAATGTTTTTCTTTTTGATTGAATTTTTCCATGGAGCCATTTGGCAGGTTTAAATCGAAAATGAGTGAATCCAAATGAGTGAATCAATCATTTGGTCATTATATATGATATTTCTATCCAGAAAAATATTTAGAAAGGTGAGCAGATATTTGTATTCTATAACTACTAGGAACTAGAATTTTCCCCCTTCATTTAGCTAGTTCTTGTTATGTGCCACCCAGTTGCTTGCAACTCATAGCAACCCTATGCACAATAGATTGAAACTCTGTCCTATCCTGAGCTAATCTCAGTGTCTCTGACACACCTGCCCCTATCACCCCAGTCACTGTGTCAATCCAACTCATCAGGGGTCTTTCTCTCCTACTCTGTCCCTCCACTTTTCCAAGCATGATGTCCTCCAAGGACTGGTCCCTCCTATCAACATGCCCAAAGTATATGAGACAGAGCTTCAAAATCCTTGCTTCCAAAAAGTAACTTGGTTTCACCTTCTCCAGGACAAACCTGTTTGTTCTTTTGGCAGTCTGTGATATGTTCAATACTCATCTCCAGCACCACTTATTTCACATGGAAAGATTGAATCAGAAATCTCCCAGCACATGTAATATTCTAGAGAAGCAAACTGCAGGCCTTTCTAAGATATTCTAACAGTTACATTTCACTGGTGAATCATTTAAGACAATGTGTTCATTGTGTGATGGACTAATTTTGGTCTAAAGACATCTTTACATAATAGAAATAACTGAGAGATAGTATGACTAGTTTATTTTTAAGACTTATATTCAGGCCAGATTTTTCCTTCCTCATATCTTCTTTCTAACTTTGAATGTGAAGATTGTTTTTCTAATAAAGGTCAAGAGTCCAATTTCTATGCAGCCTTGCAAATCAGCCCAATATTCAATGACCAATTGATGATCAGTCTTTGGTATGTTCAATATTCTTCTTAACACAACAACTTCAAGGCATCAATTCTTCTTCCAGCCTTAGTCATTGTCCATCTCTCTGCATAACTTATAAAATCATGAGATGTGAAGGAAAGGCATAAAATTTATCAACTTATTCAGAGGTGGCAAACTCTAACCAGGGTTTGAAGGTGGACTTCCATCTGCTTTTGCACAGCCTGTGAACTAAGAATGGTTTTTATTTTTCCAATGACTGCGGGGAAACATATATAAAAAAGAGATTATGTATCATTGAAATGTCAGTGTCTATTGAAACCCAGACATTTGCATTTGTTTATATGTTTATGGGTGTTGACAATGGCTGAGCTGAGTGGTTGTGGCAGAAACCCAGAGGCCAGGAAAACCTGAAACATTAAATATTTGTCCTTTTTACAGAAAATGTGTAGACTCTTGCAGTCTCTGTTTTCCTCAGGAGTTTAACTAGACTGCATTGGTGAAAACGATAGATGGGTACCTTTGTCTATATTAATAGAGAAGGACTTTCTAATCATGAGAGTCATATAAAGATGGACTGCATTATTTAAGACAAATTATTATTATATGCCTTGCTCCCGAATTGGTTTTTTACTTTCCAGGTCTTTCTTCTGAGTTGCCTGTAGGTAGACTCTAATTTCTAATCTTTGGGCTAGTAGCCAAATAGATTAACTGTCTGCACCTACCTCGAGATTACTGTTACCTGCTTAGTACTTAGCACCTGTATATTTTAGTCCTAACCTGCGACATTTTGTTAAAAGAAAATGTGCATTTCTGGGTTATGGGCTCACATGATCTCAGCTCCCTTCAGTCCAGAGGAAATGTATTTGACACTGCTGACATTTAAAAGGTACTTTATTAGTCACTCCCTGCAGCATTTCTGTGAGTCATGAATTTCAGTTGAAAGAAGGTAACCTTCAGATTTTGCCAAACTGAAAGCTACTTTTCTGGTTTTCTTATTTTTAAAAAAATTGTTTAGTCCTGGTGGCACATTGGCCAAAGAGAGAGAGTAAACATCAGCCAAGTCTTTGCACAGCACTCTCGTTCCACACACAGTAATGGAAAGTGTGCAATCCCAATTGAATGGCTGAAATGCAGGTGGGGAAAACAAACATTCTGAGTATTTATTTGTTTTAATTTTGTATTGTGATTTGGGTAAAAGTGTTCAGGGTAAATTGGTTTTAATTCACTCATATTACTTTTGCTTGTTCTTTTTTTATTTTATACTAGTTTATTTACAAAATTCAAATACATTGTTTTTGAAATCAGATTCTTTCAATTTCCCTCACTCCTCCACCCATCAAATTGTACAACCCCATGATTAATCCCCTCTCCCCCTGCACATCCTCATCCCTCTGCCTCCACTCTCCACTCTCCCCACCCCCAACCCCCTGCATCCTTATACTCATTCTGCAATAATGGTTTTGGAATACTATGCAGCACACAGGAACTTGGAATACTACACAGCACACAGAAGCAATGATTTTGTAAATTATTACCTAACTTGGGAGGGACTGAATAACATTATGCTGACTGAAAAAACTCAGTCCCAAAAGGATAAATATTGTATAAAACCATCATTCACTCACATCATGTTGTGTAAAATTGTACAATTCAACTTTGTAACAAAATTCTTCCCACTTTCCCCCCATTTTTCCCATTTCTATTTGTTGTGCTTTCTGATCCCTTTCTACCTTCTGGGCAAATGGTGCCCTTTGAACTTGTATATTTGATTATGCTAAGGACTCGCTGCTCCCTAATGTTATTGTTCATCTTATAGGCCTGTCTATTGTTGGCTAAATGTTGAGTCAGGGGGGTGATTTCAGTCCCAGGCTTGAAGAGTGGTGAAGGACCATATTCTCAGGGGTTCTACTAGTTTCTACCAGACCAGTAAGCCTGATTTTGAGTTTGATTTCACATTTTCCTCCCATTTTAGTGGGACTTTCTGTTGTGATTCTCTTCAGAATGGTCATTAGTGGTAGTTGGGCACTGTCTAATTCTTTTTGTCTCAGGGCCATGGAGATGGAGATTCATAACTAATTATTCAGAACTAATTATTTCCTTGTACCTACAGTTTTCTTCGTTCTTCTATGCTCCTGACCGGAAGGATGGCCACCATCTGTTGGAATTTATTCTTAGTGTTGAAAATCCAGAAAACTCCTTTGCAGTTGGAACACTGACTGTGGTTATGTCCTTTGAGTTTTATAAGTCTAAAGTCAAATCAAAGGCTTTCTGTGGGACAGTGCAGGAGAACAGCAATCTAGAAAAATGAAAAGGCCAAATTGGCACTGCTTTCAGGCCTCTGTTCTAATTTCTCCCAGTCTAAGGTCCAATCCAAATTCAAACCTGAAAATAGCTTCCTGGAGCTGAAAAGCTACTAAAATGTCCAAGGTGATAGAGCTGAGCCTCTGCCCTCAACACTTGGCAATGGAGTCAAGAATTACTGCATTTATTTCCTTGCAAAACTGCAGCTGAAAGTGCCTGTGGGGCAGACACTCCCTATGCACCCAAGGAGAGGTGCTGCTTAGCATTCAGCTCCCCATCTGGGCCTCACATCACCCAAATTTGTTAGACTGATTGAGCTTGAAAAGAACCAGTCTTTTCTTGCTTTTCCCTATGATCTAATTGTCAGTTCTGTTTAACTATTGTGATTCTCCTGCCCCTTCCCTATCATTTTCTGTCACTTTCCCCTCAAGGCTCTGTGGCCCCAAGCCAGTGCCAACTTCCTCACTTGGCTTACCTTTCCTCTAGAATGTTCCCAGTACCACCTGGAGCCTGGAATTCTAATCGCTTTAAAGTTGAAAATCTGAAACTCAGAGGTAAGGCCACAGACAAGGAGAAAGTCCCCACCAGTAAGAAGTCCCCACCACAATCAGAGTAGCTTTCCTGTAGTGAGATACAGGCTAGGTTCACCCCAGAGGAAACTTCAAGACCCCATGAGATGACCCCATGAAGGGCTCAAAGCCTATCAAAGATGGACTTGGCCCAACCGAAACATTCTGACACCTAATCCAGGCCTCTTTGTACCTGCACTACCCATTCATGCATTCTAAGTGTTATTGCTTCAGACTACTTTTCTGTGATTACAAAGAAACCTTGATGAGAGCTCACCAAGGGTACTGACTGAATCTAGTAGAACTAGAGACTAAAACTAGCAGAAGAGGGAGAGGAGGACAGAGTAATAGAATAGTAAGAAAACAAAATGTCAGTATTGTACTTTAGATTTTTAAAGATTTGTTCTTAAAGAAGAACAAATACTACATAGGACCATTGTTATAACTATAGTATTATAATAAAAATAGGAGGGTGAGGGGAGCAGAAAAAGAATGGATAGATAAAGAACACTGTACTAAATTAGGTAAAAGGAAGGTCAATCTGACTGACTAGGCCTTATGTATATGACAATTATCATTCTGGGACAGGACAAGATTTACAGAGCGAATTGAGACAAGGGAAGGAAAAAATATATAGGAAGGATTGACCAAAAACTCAATCTCTTTGAAAACATTTGCTAAAAGCACATTTTTTTAATGGCCCCAAAAAAAAAATTTGGAAAAATTCATTTAATCTAAGACCCTCTTTTGTGAGCTCTCCACAGTGTCTCCTGGATCCTGTGATAATTTCAACTTGGTTTTCTGGTTTCTGACTTTGACACAGAGGTGATTCATAAAATGAATATGAGAAATTATATTTTGGACATTAAATACCTCCATGACATTAGACTCTCCGGTAGGATGAGAATTATGGGCATTGCAAGTCTACAAGTGGAATATTTTTGTATGCTTCCCTTTCAAAAGTGAATTATTCAAAATGCGCTTGTGTTACTCACTGCCATTAAATTTTTTCTGACTCACAGCAAAACACCACTGGGTGTCAGACACTGACTG
Organism: Elephantulus edwardii; assembly: GCF_000299155.1. NCBI lineage: Eukaryota > Metazoa > Chordata > Mammalia > Macroscelidea > Macroscelididae > Elephantulus > Elephantulus edwardii. The sequence continues at coordinate 3,995,713 of NW_006399851.1, forward strand.
CATATCTTTCTCCCACAAACTGCTGACGGATTTGAAGTGCCAATATTTGGATTAGCAGCCCAACATGTTACACACTATGCCACCAGGGTTCCTTGTAGTTATGTTGTTGTTGTGTACGATTGACTCAGAACCAACTCATAGATGACCCTTCATTGGGTTTTCAGAGGCTGTAAATTGCATGCGAGGGAACCGCTCATTTTTCGCCCAAGGAATATCAGGTGTCTGGAAATAGCGCTGGTGGAGTAAAGGGAGAGTTGTGCTGCTAACCCTAAGGTAGTGACTCTCTGGCAGTACAAATTCACTAGCAGCTCCTTGAGAGAAAGATGATCAATATCCTCCCTGCAATTTGCAGCCTCTAGAAAACCTCCGGGAGGGTTAGCTTTGAGTTGTTCCAACTAGATTGTAATTTGAGAGAGATTATGTCTGGAGTCAAGATTTTTAATGGTTTAAGAAATGTAAACATAAACAACTATAGGCTGAGCTCTGGGATATAAATATGTCTTCAAGACTCCTAACTAAACAAAATCTATTGTAATTGAGGAGATTCCAACTCATGGCATTTTCATGTGTTAGAACTAGATTAGAACTACATCCTCAAGCTTTCTCTTTTGTGATTGTTATGGAAGCAGACCACCAGGTATTTTTTTTGTGTGTTACTTTTGAGTGAGTTTGAACCACCAAACCTGAGTTAGTAGTCAAATTCAATCTTTCACATCACCCAGTGTACACAGCAGTGGTTGATTTCTTGATCAAGTTGTCAAATCTTAGGAAGAAACTTGGCCCCTCGTTTGCTCAGAACTTTGTCTTACCTCATCACTCCTTCCATCTTAGTATTTGGAGTGTGTATTTTGATTTCATGTTTAAGTTGATTGGCATCAAACAGTCTGCTTAAGACAAAGGCAAAACAATTTTATTGAGGGTTAACCGTGCTCCAGACTTGAAAGATGTCCAAATTCAGAGTGAAAAGGCCTGCTCCACCAAGTAACAAGGAAGAAAAAAATTTTATACAGTTGTAGTAATACCTAAAAGCTTCCAAAAAATCAATATTAGTTGGAAGTGAAAGGTGGGATATCTAGAGGGGGGACATTGGTAGCGGCAGGTAGGTAACAAGGTGAAATTCCATGGTTAGTTAAAGGCACATACCATTCACTGCAGGACGGCCCAAGATAGTGGCAGGGCTGGCTTTTCTGGTAACCTCTTAGCGAAAGTGCTGTTTTTTTTTAAATTTTATTTTATTTTAATGAAAGTTGACAGGTGAAAGTGCTTTTTTGATCATATAGTTTCTAGAACTCCAGATTTACCGGTAATGCTATGCATCAAGACCCTTTGGGCACAAGCTATTGCTTCTGCTATCTGTTTGACTATAGTGGAAAGACTCTTTTAAAAATAGATTGTGAATTCCTGGACCAATCAGACTTGAGAGGAAAGGAGTGTGTCCCTTAGGGTCAATGGTGAGGCCAGCAACAACGTTAGAGGAGCTGCTGTTAGTGTGAAGACAGCCTTTAAAATCCAACATGGAATCTAAACTCAAGTCAAGACTTTGAAATGAAGGTAAGCCTCCACTTTCAGACTATTCTAGTTACACATAACAGGTGCCTCTGCCTTTAGACTTTCTCTAAAGAGAAGATGCAGAATCTCCTCAGTCACTTATCACCACTCCTTGCAGAGCCTGAGACACAGATAATATGGAGTGACTGGGGCGGGAAGGTTGATATTCATTCTTTTAAAAATGTCTAATATTGTTAAGGAAATGGTTTAAAGTTCTTGTCAATGTTTATGGAACTCAAAAACAAAGGGACACACTAACATTTGGGGCACATTGCAGGTTGTCACTGAAGCCTAATATGAAGGGCAAAGGACTTCCCCCTACAATAATAAATCCAGCAAGCTGTAAATTCAAAGACCAGGCAATAGTTCACAGATGCTTGTGGGAGAGCAACACCATCATGAAGTCTGTCTAATGTGAAAGCAAGAGGTTGATTGAGGGATAAAGATGGTCTGGACCAGGAAGAAGTCTGAATTCATAGAGCAAAGATGGCTGTTCTGCTGGGTAATGAGAGAAAAGGCAGTTTTTTATGGTTGGTGCAGGAAGCTCTCATGACGCAGCCTACTGAGAGTTGTTCTACTAACCCAAAGGCTCCCTCTTCTTTGGCAGTTTGAATACACCAACTACCTCAAAGGAGAAAGATGGGAAACTTCTACCTTCTGATTTACAGCCTCAGAAGGGTTATATATGAGTTGGAATCTACCAATGACCATCATCACAATTGTGGTTGGAGTGTCACCTTGGCGTCATACAATGTCACTTTCCCCAGAAGCCCAGTGGGTCAAGGTCTGAGAGCTTAAATAGTATGGGGCAGAGCACTGAAGGCAGGAGGGTCACGTTAGCTCCACACAACACAAAAAATCAACACTATAGGACACATAACCTTCCCCCGAGAAACTATTCCATTGTGACTATAGTGTACTGCAAATGGAAGAGAAGTGGTCCTAAACCACAAGAAGTCAGTCCTGGAGCACAAGTTCAAGGTAAAGGACTTTTCCTCAGAACCGTCTGAGATAGGAAGCCTTCTCTGACACTCATACCTGGTATTTGGACTTAAAAACTCCTGAACTCGAGAGACTAGAACACATCAGCAGAGAGCTGCCAGAAGTCCAGGCTGGGTTTAGAAGGGGTCGTGGTACTAGGGATATTGTAGCTAATGTTAGATGGATCTTGGCTGAAAGCAGGGTATACCAGAGGAATGTCTATCTGTGTTTCATTGACTATGCAAAGGCGTTTGACTGCGTGGATCATAAATTGTGGCTGACTCTCAGAAGAATGGGAATCCCAGAACACTTGATCCTGCTAATGAGAAACCTATACTTGGACCAAGAGGCAGTCGTCAGAACAGAACAAGGAAACACTACATGGTTCAAAATTGGGAAGGGCATGCACCAGAAATGTGTCCTGTCTCCATACATTTTCAACCTGTAGGCAGAACAGATCATCCAGGAGGCTGGGCTCTATGAGGAGGAATGTGGGCTCAAGATTGGTGGAAGATCTATCAACAATCTGCAATATGCAGATGACACAACACTGCTTGCGGAAAGTGAGGAGGACCTGAAACGCTTGCTGCAGAGGGTCAAGGACTGCAGCCTCCAATATGGATGGAGGCTCAATATCAAGAAGACAAAGATTCTCACCACTGGGTCAATTGGCAGCATCAGGATGGATGGTGAAGAGATTGAGATTGTTCACAGCTTTGGTTTGCTTGGCTCCACAGTCAACACTCTCGGCACCAGTAGCCAGGAAATTAAAAGAAGTATTGAGATGGGAAAGTCTGCTGTTAGGGACCTCTCCAAAGTATTGAAGAGCAATGGTGTCTCTCTGGAGACTAAGGTGTGTCTGATACAGGCCTTGGTCTTTGCAATCACTTGTTATGCATCAGAGAGTTGGACAATGACTAAGGAGAATAGAAGGAGAATTGATGCCTTTGAGCTGTGGTGCTGGAGAAGAGTATTGAGGGTACCATGGAGTGCTAGGAAGACAAACAGATTCATCCTGAAAAGGGTCAAATCAGGCAGCTCCCTGGAGGCAAGGATTCTGAGGCTTCATCTGACATACTTTGGACATGTTATAAGGAGGGACCAGTCCTTGGAGAGGGACATCATACTTGGTAGGGTGGAGGGACAGCACAGGAGGGGAAGACCCTCTATGAGGCGGATTGATTCAGTGACTGGGGCAATTGGGATGGGTGTATCGGAGATGGTGTGATTGGCACAGGACAGAGCAGAGTTTAGGGCTGCTGTCCATAGGGTTGCTATGAGTCACAAGCGACTCGATGGCACATGGCAACAACAAGAACAAACTCAAGAGATTCTGGCCATAGCAAATGAAAGTGGGAGCAGCGTGAGTCATTCGGAATCACAGAAGCCAGAAAGCTTGAGATATAAGCTATCATATCAAGGGCTGTATAGGGAGATATAGGTGTTGAATGGAGTAGGTGGGAGTAGAAGGGGATGCCGGTGAAGCAGGGAAAGGTGTGGGTCAAGACACACGTGTCAAGAGCAGGGATAGCACTGAACCTATTTGTTATTTCTATAACTGAATCTATTATTTCTATAATCTTTCATCTGCTCTTTTCTATAAAATGCTTGTCTGTAAGATACTGTTCTAAATTTAAGCATTCAAATTAAGACAGACTAGGAAGAAGGATTGGACAACCACTTCTGAAATAGCAGGCGTTTGAAAACTCTATGTACAATAGAGCACAGTTAGACTAGCAGACATGGCAATGGAGGCTGAGCCCTCAAATATGGAATCACAAACTAGGAGGAGCAGTTGTAAGTAGACACTAGTGATTGATATCTCAAAGTTGTTTTGATTTGCATCTCTCTTAGAGCTATTGATTTTGAACATTTCTTCATGTATTTGTTTGCATTTGAATGCCTTCTTTGATGAAGTATCTGTTCATATCCTGTGCCAATTTTTCAATTGGGTTGTTTACCTTTATCTTGTAGTGGTGCTTGAGTATTTTATAAATTCTAGATATAAGTCCCTTTCATGACATGTCATTATCAGATATTTTTTCCCCAATAAATGGCTTGCCTTTTTACCCTGTTAGAGAAGTTTTTGGATGTGCATAGGGATTTGATTCTTATAAGGTCCCGTTCATCCATTATATCCTCTCCGGGTTGTAGATTTTCTAGGATGCTTGGAGGACTGTTTATGTTGTGAACTAGGACTTCTAGAATTCTACCAAGCTTTTCTGTAATGAAGTTTATAGTCCTTGGTTGTATTACTAGGTCCATGATCCACTTTGAGTTGGTTTTTGTGTATGGAGCGAGGTGTGGAGCTTGCTTGAGTTTTCCGCGGATAGTTTTCCATTTTTGCCAGCACCATTTGTTAAAAAGGCTGTCATTTCCCCACTTAACTGATTTGATCTCCTTGTCAAAAATCAGTTGGCCATATGTAGATGGGCTGATTTCTGGGTTCTCAATTCTATTCCATTGATCTATTATCTGTCACTGTACCAGTACCACACTGTCTTGACCACCACAGCAGTATAGTAGGATTTGAAATCAGATAGTGAGATCCCTCCTACCTTGTTTCTCTTTTTAAGGAGTACTTTGCTTATTTAGGGCCTCTTTCCATTCCAAATGAAATTGGAGATTGCCTTTTCCATCTAGTTGAAGAAGGAAATTGGCATTTGTATTGGGATTGCATTGAACTTGTAAATTGCCTTTGGTAATATTGTTATTTTCACAATATTGAGTCTTCTTATCCACGAGCAAGAGATATTCTTCTACTTCTCCAGGTCTCTTTTTGTTTCTTATAGTAATGTTTTGTAATTTTCTTTGAATAGATACTTTATGTTTCTGGTTAGGATTACTCCCAAGTATTTATACTGTGATTAGCTATTGTGAAGGGTATTGTTTTTCTTATTTCCAGCTCTGTATTCTCTTGTCACTGTAGAGAAGGCCAATTGATTTTTGTATGTTGATGTTGTGTCCTGCCACTTTGCTGAATTGGTCTACTATGCTCAGTAGTTTTCTTTCTGAGCCTTTAGGATTTTCTAAGTATACTTTCATATCATCTGCATAGAGAGATGATTTTACCTCCTCTTTGACAATTTGGATACCTCTTATTTCCTTCTCTTGTCTTATTGCTATTGCTAAGACTTCCAATACAATATTGAATAGGAGAGTTGATTGGGCACCCTTGCCTAGTTTCTGTTCTCAAGGGGAATGCCTTTAATCTCTCTCCATTGAGAAGAATGTTGGCTCTCAGGTTTGCATATATACTTTTGATTATGTTGAAGAAATTCCCCTCTGTTCCTATTTTGTTGAGTGTTTTAATCAGGAAAGGGTGTTGGATTTTGTCAAAGGCCTTTTCTGTATCAATTGA
>NW_006399851.1:4007832-4014074 GCF_000299155.1 Elephantulus edwardii
GCAATAGTTAAGGATGCTTTGGGCAGAATATTAAATGATCCAGGAAGCATTTAAAGAAGATGGAAAGAGTATACAGAGTCATTGTACCAAAAGGAATTTGTGGACACAGAAGAATTTCATGAAACAATGTACAAGCAAGAGCCTGTGGTAATGAAGGAAGAAATTCAAGCTGCTCTGAAAGAATTGGCAAAAAACAAGGCCCTAGGAATTGATGGCATAACAACTGACATATTTCAACAGATGCTGCCCTGGATGAGTGCACCTAATTGTGGCAAGAAATCTAGAGGGAAACCACCTGGCCAACTAACTGGAAGAGATCTATATTTGTCCCATTCTAAAGAAAAAGATTATCCAATAGAGTGTGGAAATTATTGAACAGTATCATTAATATCACATGCAAGCAAGATTCTGCTGAAAATGATCCAAAAACAACTGGAACAATGCATCAACAGAGAACTGCCTGAAGTGCAGGCTGGGTTTAGAAGGGGCTGTGGTACTAGGAATATTATAGCTAATGTTAGATAGATCTTGGCTAAAAGTAGCTAGTACCAGAGGAATGTCTATATGTGTTTTATTGACTATGCAAAGGCTTTCGACTGTGCAGATCACAACAAACTGTGGCTGACTCTGAGAAGAATAGGAATCCCAGAACACTTGATTTTGCTTATGTGAAAACTATACTTTGACCAATTCCAAGTTTGCTTGGCTCCACGTTCAACACTCTTGATACCAGCAGACCTAAAATTAAAAAAAATTAATTGCACTGGGACAGTCTGTTGTCAGAGATCTCTCCGAAGTAGTGATGAGCAACGATGTCAGTCTGGAGACAACGGTGCACCTGATCCAGGCCATTATGGTCTTTGCAATTACTTGCTATGCATTAGAAAGCTAGACAATAACTAGGAATGATAGAAGAAGAATTGATGCCTTTGAGCTGTGGTGCTGGAGAAGAGTACGGAGTATACCATGGACTGCTAGGAGGACAAACAAATTCATCCCAAAGAGGGTGAAATTATGCTGCTCCTTGGAGGCAAGGATTCTGAAGCTTAGCCTGACATACTTTGGGCATGTTTCAAGAAGGGACCGTGCTTGGAGAGGAACATCATGCTTGGGAGGGTGGAGGGACAGAAAAAGAAAGGAAGACCTTTGATGACATGGATTGAGTCATTGGGGTTGTGGAGGTAGGTGTGTCAGATACAGTAAGGTTAGCACAGGATAGAGCACATTTTAGGGCTGTTGCACATAGGGTTTCTATGAGTTGCAGATGACTTGATGGCATATAACAACAACAGCAATGTATCAGGTGCTAATTGAAGGTCAGCTGTTCAAGTCCACCAGTGCTCCACAGGAGAAAAACAGGGGCAATCTCCTCCCACAAAGATTTGAAGTCTCACAAACCTCATGGAATCTCAGAAACTTGTAAGAGAGATATAACATGCTATATGTTCTTTTCTTTTTTTTTAAAAAAATGGTAGCCTATATTAATCTTATTTCCCCAGTTACTTGTGTATTAAGTTAGCTGGTGAAGTAAGCTTGCTAATGTCACTACTTAGCAGCACATGCATGTGCACGCGCGCGCACACACACACGCCTTGGAATACAGGGGACAAAGTTCTGGAGACTTCTTAGCTATGACCATAGACATCGTCATAACCTTGAGGACATAAGTCAATGAGCTTGGAGATTGTCAACAGATAATAACATCAATCAGCATAATACAGCTCACAAAGATAATCTTCTACATCCGACTACAGTGACTATCATGTAGTCTTAGAAGCTTGTGAGCAGCTAAGTTGCAACTGTTGGCCTCTTCCATCTGGAGCAAAAAAAGAGTGAAGAAGATCAAATGCAAGAAAACAGCTAGCCCAGAGAACCAAAGGACCACGTGAACCACAGCACCATGAGCCTGAGACCAGACAACTAGATGATGCCGGGCAACTACTAGCAACTCTTCTGATCATGAACACAGAAGGTCCTGCCTGGACAGACTGGGGGGAAATGTAGAACAAAACTCAAAACCATAAAAACGATCAGACTTATTGGTCTGATAGAGGCGGAAGGAATTGCAAGGCTACAGACTCCTGTCTGAAGCTGAAATCACTTCCAGGGATCAACAACACAACAGGCGTATAACGAGGGAGCACTGGTGGCATAGTGTAAGGGGTTACACTGCCAACTTAAAGGCTAATGGTTCGAATCCACCAGCTGCTCTGTGGGGAGGGGTGGAGACCAGTGGGGAAAGATGGGTGTGCTCCTCCAGTGTGATCTACAGCTTCTGAAAACTCATTGGAGGGTTAGCTATGAGTAAATTGTGACTAGATGGCACATACTCACCCCCATAAAGTAAGCAGTAACATGACAGAGAAATGAACTCCCCAGTAACAAAAGATACTAAGATCTTTAACAACATGAGACAAAAAGGTCAGTATTTGCCCCAAAACAAAACTCTGAGGACAAGAAGGGGTGGGAGGAAAGGACAAATGGTAGTGGGGAACCCAGGGAGGGCGTGGGAAGAATGCTGTTACACTGAGGGGATTTTAATATTCCCTTCTATAATGCCACAAAACAAAATTTGAACAAATGGTAGCATGAAAAAGTTATTTTCTCTGTGAACTTTCAAACCACACTACAATTAAAAGTTTGGGCTTTAAAAAAAAAAAGAGGAAGTAAAATAAAGCCTAGAAAAGACCAGACTGCAGAGCTCCTGCTATGCCGTGTTTTATAGCACACCCAGGCAATGGCGAGAGCAGGGAGTGTGTGGAAAAAGGCAGGGATAAGCAATTCCATTTTAAGCAATAAACATTTATTGACCCCATATCTCTCCAGGCAGTGCTCACATGCTCCTGACTGAAACATCTAACTTGGCAGTGCCTTTAAGCAAACAAACCCAGTCAGTTGAACAAAATTATTAACAGGAAGCTGGGGCGCACACACAGTTACCAGCATCTGGTAGTGAGAAGCAGCCAGAGTCGAAGGTTCAGAGCCATGACTGGCACAGGGTCAGCTCAGCCCCCAGCAATTCCTCGGCCGGAGCATGCGGGCATCGTGGCACTGGGGCCCCTCTGAGTCCATGCATCCTCGTCTGACATTTATTATTAGGTCACCGGGGAACGGGCGACTCAGCAAATGAAATTAAAGGAGCTGCTTCAGAAATGTGCCAGAGCCAGGTGGGAACGCAAGACAGAGGTGAATAAAGAAGGACTGGAGAAAGAAAAAAAGGACAAGAACCCGGAGGTTTTGAGTTCTCGGAAGGAGGTCCGACAGACGACACTGAAAGGACTAGAATACATCCTGGGGGGAAAGAAAAGTAAGTTAAGTATTATCTGCGCATTAATCTGGATGGAAGAGACTTTCCCCTCATTTCTGTATTTGAATGATGGGGCCTCGAAAGTGCTGGCTTTTCAGCCTGCCTGTCCTTACTACCCTAATTGTCATCTTTGTTTACAATTACAAGTTGCAATTGCAGGAAGCTAGAAGCTTCCAGCAGGTGGATCTGACAAATTCTTCATGGTTAGCCCAAGTCTGTCACGAGATTTTTGAGGGGAAGAATTTTCATGAAGCAGAAAACACCTTGAAATGGACCAAGAGAGAATATTCCTGCTCCCAGAACTGGGATTACAGTCAGTACACAACCGGGGTACTCTCTCTAGAGGAATTAGATTTCCCTTTGGCCTACGTCATGGTCATCCATCACAATTTTGACACGTTTGAGAGGCTCTTCAGGGCTATTTACACGCCCCAGAATATCTACTGCGTTCATGTGGATGAGAAGGCCACAACTGAATTTAAAAATGCAGTGAAACAATTACTGGACTGTTTCCCAAATGCGTTCCTGGCGTCCAAGATGGAGCAAGTTGTCTATGGGGGGTTTTCCAGGCTCCGGGCTGACCTGAACTGCATGCAGGACCTGGTGGGCTCCAAAGTTCCCTGGAAATACGTGATCAACACCTGTGGCCAAGATTTCCCTCTGAAAACCAACAAGGAGATAGTTCAGTACCTGAAAGGGTTCAAGGGGAAAAATATTACCCCTGGGGTGCTGCCCCCAGCTCACGCCATTGGACGGACTAAGTATGTTCACAAAGAATTATTAAGTCGTGTAAACTCCTTTGTGATTAAGACAGAAAAGTTAAAACCTCCTCCGCCTCACAACATGACCATTTACTTTGGCACTGCCTACGTGGCCCTCACGAGAGAATTTGTTAACTTTGTCCTCCACGATCAGCAGGCATTTGACTTACTCTCTTGGTCCAAGGACACCTATAGCCCTGACGAACATTTCTGGGTGACCCTCAATAGGATTCCTGGTATGTATAGCTCTTAACATTCCTTGTCATAAAGAGAGTGCTTTTTTGAGGATGAAAGAAACAAGATAGAACAGGAAATGGTTAAAAAAAAAAAAAGAAAAGAAATGTTGTTAACACTGCCAAGTTCCTTATAGTTCCAAAGGTTGAGTTTGTTTTTGGTGTGGATGTGTGTGTGTGCTTGTAAGATTTTTAAATTTTCTCTCTCTCTTATTTTTTTTTTGTGGTCTTTACAGTAACTCTGCTCACAAAATGAGTGCTGCAACAAACACTTGTCCATTTATAGATAAGGACTCTGAGGCATAGTGATTAAGAACCATGACTTAATTTTGCCAGGCTGGCTTGTAGGGTCCACAGATCTATTCCAAATAGGGCTTTCAGCAAGAAATTGAAGCTCTTGTGTGTGGTAATGCACAGTCATACTGATTGCCACAAGTAGGGAGCCTGTATAACGTGCAAGTGGCTAGTATGTGAGTGAAACTGAAGGGTTAACAGAAGTCACACAAAGGCTCTGCCAAGATTAGGGCCCATGGTGGCAGCCCTAGTCCTTGGGAGTTATGCTGCTAACCCAAAGATTACCTGGGATGTCCCAGGGACCGGCTCTACCCCATGTGACACGTGGGCTCCTCCTGATTTGGGGACAGACTTGACATCAGCTAACAGCTTCCTTAAGTGAGAGACCTTAAAAATAGGAATAAATATTACCAACTGAATGTGAGTGACAATTTGAGCACGCTTACATTTTGTTTCTCTTCAAATTCCTGTAGCTGATTTCCTATTCTTTCAAAATGGGTGGATAGTTTGAAAGTTTTTCACTTAATATCTGTGGGGGTTTTATTCCTGGAATTAAACCAGAATTTTAGAACATTTTAGAAATTTTTAGTCCAATCTTCATTTTGTAGGAGAAGAAATTAAACTCCGAAGGTCCAGATCACCCAGTATGTAAATGAGTGAGCCAATCATAAACCAGGTTTCCTAAGCTTAATGTTATTTTTACGTTGACTTTCAACTAGGAGCCAGTTGATAGGTACTAAATTAACTCCATTTTTAACTTTGGTCCAAGTTCTAACTGATTTTAATAATCCCAAAGTTGTTTACAGTGGACCAACTCAGTTCTACTAGTTCAATTTAAAGTAAAATTTCAGATCTATAGCTGCAAGGCAAAATAATTTAGACTCCTATGAAGATGGTCAAGGAAAGAAAGACTTAGAAAGACACTTTGTCTATGTGACTATGTTAGTGGGCTCAAAAATATCTGAGATGGTGAGGAGGGCCCAGGACAGGGTCACTATGAATTGTTGTCAGTTTGATGGCATCTAACAATAACAACATGAGAACAAGGTCTATGGTTTCTTTAGATTGACACCTCTGCTTTAAAGTACAATACAGTCACTGCTCTATCCTATGCCAGCCTCATCATCTTTGACACACTCACTGCTATTACCTCAATCGCTGAGTCAATCCATCTCATCTAGGTTCTTCCTTTCTTGCGCTGTCCCTCCATTCTCCCAAGCATGATGTCCCTTTCCAAGGCCTGGTCCCTCCTTGCAACAGGCCCAAAATATGTCAGACTAAGCTTCAGAATCCTTGCCTCCAAGAACCAGCCTGGTTTCACCCTCTCCAGGATGAACCTATTTGTTCTTCTACCTGTCCATGGTATACTCATCACTCTTCTCCAGCACGACAGCTTAAAGGAATTAATTCTCCTTCTGTCATCCCTAGTCATTGTCCAGCTTTCTCATACACAGCAAATAATTACAAAGATCATAGTTTGGATTAGGTGTGCCTTAGTCTCCAGATTGACATCGCTGCTCTTCAGTACCCTGGAGAGGTTCCTGACAGCATAGTTTCCAAATGCCATTCATCTTTTGATATCCTGGCTTTTGGAATAGGATTCAGAGATGCTGTACATAGTGTCACTATGAGTTGCAAGTGACTCGT
>NW_006399851.1:4015774-4018876 GCF_000299155.1 Elephantulus edwardii
AATATCCCTAGTACCATGACTCCTTCTAAACCCAGCTTTGACTTCTGGCAGTTCTCTGCTGATGTGCTGTTCCAGTCATTTTTTGACTGGAACAGTAGAATCTTCCTTACATTTGAAATCAATGATATCGTTCTATAGTTTCCACTCTCTGTTGGGTCACCCTTCTTTGTTATGGGAACAAATATATATTAATCCTAGAGAGGGTTAAACCAGGCTATTCCTTGGAGGCAAGGATTCTGGGGCTTCGTCTGACATACTTTGGACATGTTGTAAGGAGGGAGAGGTCCTTGGCAGAGACATCATGCTTGGGAGGGTGGAGGGACAGCGCAGGAGGGGAAGACCCTCTATGAGGTGGATTGATTCAGTGACTGGGGTAATCGGGATGGGTGTTTCAGAGGCAGTGAGATTGGCACAGGATAGAGCAGGGTTTAGGGCCGTTGTACATAGGGTCGCTATGAGTCGCAAGCCACTTGATGGCACATAACAACAAACAACAATACCAGGATCCAGGAATCCCTAGAGAGTGCATACAGTTAAGCACTTGACTGCTAACTGAATCCACCCTGAGGTGGAAGAAAGACCTGCCTATCTGCATCTGAAAGTTCACAGCCAAGAAAATGCCATGGATTAGTTCTCCTGTGAGTTACTGTAGTTACTGTGAGTCACAATCAACTTAATACCAACTGGTCTTGGTTTTGTTTCATTTTCAATTTTTGTTGTTGTTGTTAAGACCAGTCCTGCTTCCTGTCATGTGATTCTGTCTAGGCTGAACCTGTTCTTATTGAGTACTATCAAGTCAGAACCAGCCAAAGTGGGTTTTCAGAGGCAGTAAATCATAATACTCATCTTTCTTCTATAGAGCAGCTGGTGGTTCTGAACCACTTCGCTTTGGGTTGGCATAATAATGCCTTACCACTAAGCCACCAGAGCTTTCTAGGTTAAACCTCACTGCCAATGTTTGTACAGCTAATTTGTAGACACCAGAGTGCACTTTGGAGGCAAACATGATAAAGCGTTGTCTTACATACTTCAGGCACAATGTGAGGAGAGACTGTTCCTTGGAGAGGGACATCATACTTGGAAAGGTAGAAGGTTGTTGAAAGAGAGGAAGACCTTCAGCTTAACAGGTTGACGCAGAGACTGCTGCAATAGGCCCAAGTGGTCAGAGAGTGTGAAGATGGCACAGGATAGGACAGGGTTCAGATCTGTTGTTCATAGGGGTTACTATGGGTTATAGTCAATGCACCTAATGGCAATACAGACTCTAAGAGTTGAGAACCATTGCAGACAACTTTCATAGACTTAGGATGCCTTAAAATTATAGATGATTGATAGATAGATAGATAGATAGATAGATAGATAGATAGATAGATAGATGACAGAGTTTCCTCAGAGCTAAAAGGAATAAAGAAGCTATGATAAAAAGAGTTGGTTTCAAGAAAGTTAGAAGGAGAAGCATGGCTGTGTAGCTGTATGAATACACATCCAGAGAAACTAGAAATAGAAAGTAAAAAAAAAAAAGAAAAAGACCTCCTACTTCCCTGACAGTTTGCACATTAAATTTAGACTTCTGGCCTCCTAATTTGTAAGAAAATGCCATCTCTTAAAGTCACTCACTTGTGGTATTTTTGTTATATCATCATTAGATAACCAAGATGCTCTTCAACATAATTTATTTCTTAGAAATGGATTATCACACCTCTGTTTGCAGTTCTGGTGGTACAAACAGTGTGGAGTTCACACTGATTTGAAGGAGCGCCTGGGTGGTGCAGGTGTTAAATTTACCTGCTAGCCCAAATGTCAGCAGTTCAGTCCCATCAGTGGGAAAAACCAGTGGCAGTCCACTTCTGTAATGACTGCAGTGTGGGATATACCCTATGGGACAGTTGTACTCTGTCCTGTAGAGTGACAGTGAGTCAGTAGGCTTGGCTTGAGTTTATATTTAAGTTACAGAGTAATAGGCTTAGTTGTTAGAAGTTATACAGTAACTCAGCATGGCCGAGGACTACTAGAAGATAGAAGCATTTTATTGAGTTTTTTAAAAAAATATTTTAACTCAAAGTCAGAAATTTTCTTAATGTGAATTTTGTGATTTACAAAAATATTACAGTCGCACAGAGCATTGTGACAAAGGATTTACATAAGGACAATTACAATGAAGTAGATAAATATATTAGCTTTATTAATCTGCCACTTATCAATTTGTCCTACTGTAGGGACTTGTGTGTTACTCTGATGATTGAAGCTATGCTTATGCTCCTGGTGTCTCAAATACCAGCAAAGTCAAGGTCACCCATGGACCTTGTCTAGTTTAGTGCTAGACAACGGGACCCTCAAATGTGAAAATTGTGAGGATGTCACAGGACCAACTAAAGTGTCTGTTACACATAGAGTCTCTGTGAGTTTGAGCCATCAAACAATAGTTTTGTTAATTATTATACCTTCTATTGGGACCTCTGTGAAACCTCTAAGTTTGTAAGCCCCTTTTTTGACGTTCAAATGTACCTCTAGCCAGTGATTCCTTTTTGAAACCCATAAAATAGTGTTTCTTTATGTGATAATCAACTTCTACTTCTTACTGATGAAGCTGAAACTAGACTGAAGAGAAAAATAAAAGTATAAAATTCAGCCCAATTGCACTAGAGTCAGTTATGAAGGACAGGAAACCTTTTTTTGGCTTCAGCTGCTGTGGACAGTGAGTGTAGAACAACAGATCTGAGATCCATTACCATTCAGGATCAAGGGGCGGGGGAGTGGGGAATCTGAAGAGTGGTGAGATTTAGAGACAGCTGACCTCCCCCCCACCCTTGTTAAAAGCCAGGCTCTACCACCTACAATCAGTGTTACTTTGAGGAATGATTTCTCTAAGTCAGATTCTTCAAATATACACAGGGATAAAAATATCTCCTCCCAGGCTTGGAATTTGGGAGGATTAGAGAAGATGAGTCGTACCTGGAACATTATAGTCCTTGTTAAATATAAAAAGAGAGGGAGCAGAAGAATTTCTTAGACGTAGATTCTTTGAGGTTTTGGTGTCATTGTTCTTTTTTTTTAATTAGGAAAAACATATTGGGGGTACAAGGAGGTGAGGGTTGGGGGCAG
>NW_006399851.1:4019864-4037977 GCF_000299155.1 Elephantulus edwardii
GTCCTCTTGTGCATGCTGCCACTGTTAAGGTCATCAGACTCACAGTGACTTTCAGCAATCCATTCTATAGGTAATCGTCTTCTTTGGCCTGTCCAAGGAAACCCAAACCTGCATGGCAGGCATGCATCCCATCCCCCACCTCTTACGCAGGTGGCCAGCGGGGTGCACACACACACCCCCAGTGCAAGCGGCCACGCCACCCAACCCGGCCGCATGGGCACTTGGCATGCACGTGGCCCCTCTTGTTCGGGTGGCTAGTGGTTGCCCGCTTCCCCCACAGCTGCCATCCTGGCTCCAAGAATTCTCTCCAGAACAAGTCCACCTTGCGGCAGTGTGGTGGCTTCACTGTACCAGTCTTGAGGAGAGCAGGTGCCCAGCATCCATCCTGGGTGAGGGAATCCATTGGTTCCAGCTGTGGAAGCTTCATGGAGCTGCAGCAGCTGTGCAGCATGGCGAGGGCTCTGCAGGGGGGCGTTGGGAGCCAGGAGACTCACCCATTTCTCCTTGGGAATCTTTGAATTCCTGTTTTTGAGCCTCAATCTTCACTGAGGGCCAGTCATCAACTGTTTAAGTGTTCAATTATCAATAAGCCGAAGTCTGTGGAAGGCCATAATGGCCCAGCTTTAAGTGGTTCGCTGCTCCTGCAGCTCACCACGCCGTCATCTTGGATCTCCGGTGTCATTGTTCTTAAACTTATATGTGCAACAACAACAGTAATGGAACATTACTGTTTAATGGATCTAAAGGATAATGGTTTTTTTTTGTTTGTTTGTTTTGTTTTTTTTTTTTTTTTGCTAGGAATCAGTACGTGGCTTATAAGAGTTTCTGCAGGTATAGATCTTCAGTTGTGCAGTCTTCTGTAACTGTGCCCTCCCTGCCCTGCCAAGCTTCTGTTGCTTTGCATTGGTCTGAAGCCAGATGGCCTCCGTGCCCTCACTCATGCTTGCTGTCCAGGAGCCAGTTGAAATGTCACTTCTTCAGAGAAGACTTCTCAGCTCTTTCTCTCCCACAGAATTAGTCACAACATCCCCTTTTACTGATGGGTTAGCTACAACACTTCTCCTGTCCTTAGCAAAAGACATCAATCATACTTGGAACAGTGGAGGGCCAATGTAAGGGAGTAAGACCTTCAACAAGATGGATTGACACAGTGACTGTTATCAATGAGTTCAAGTGTGTCAGAGATGGTGAGGATGGCATAGAACAGGGCAAGGTTCAGAGCCATTGTTCACAGGATCACTATGAATAGTAGTGGACTTGATGCCATCTAACAATAGGAACAACCTTTAAACTAAAAAATTCTCTGTCCTCAAGTCCTTTCCATTGTTAATGATCCTCCATATGGTTTCTGAGACTGTATCTCTTTTTCTTTAAATGAATTGTAATGAACATTTATATAGATTTTGGATTTCCATACACTCATTGTTGCATTTTTTCCCTGACTAACCCTCCCCCCAGTCCGCTCTTCTCTTTGAAAAGTAAAAGAAAAATTATTTCATTGGTATAGAATCCCCCCCTCCTCCTACCCCGAGTACACTCCACTATGCAACCTTCATTCTGGACTCTTGTCATAACCATAATACCCAATCATATATCGCTTTCAAACAGTTCTCTCACTCGTCTGTTTCAATGCAGAATACGTAATTTATCTAATTTTTCTCAGTCTCACTCCAACTCTGATGTCAGTCCCATTCTACAATAGTGGCACTATGCAGTATTTGTCCCTTTGTGACTGAGATATTTCACTCAGCATAATGTCCTCCAGGGGCACCCATTTTGAATAATATTGCATGAGTTCTTCGTTTTTCAATGCAGCGTACTATTCCATTGTGTGAGTATACCACAGCTTCTCTATCCATTCGTTTGTTGATGGGCACCTGGGTTGTTTCCAACTCTGCTTTGTGAACAGAGCTGCAATAAACATGGGTGTGGATATATCTGCCTGGGTGGCATTTATGGTCTCTTTGGGGAGTATATTCCCAGTAACGGAATTGCAGGGTCAAATGGTATTTCTATTTGCAGCTTTTTGAAAAAATGCCATACTGCCTTTCATAGTGGTTGCACCATTTTACACTCCCACCAACAGTGAATAAGGGTTCCAGTTTCTCCTGGATGTCTTAATGAGAAGAGACTTCCATCTTTCTCCCTCAGAGCTGCTGGTGGATTTGAACTGTTGTAGAATTGAAGCCTTAGGGTTATATCAGTGCAATTCTCTTAAGAATTGAACCCTTCCTTCCTTGCATCTTCATTATTTGTGTGGGTCCTAGTCCCCTTGTCTTTATTTTCCCTCTCGCTGACACCCACTATGTACTCCAAGATTGAGAATATGACTTGAAATGACTGATTCCAGGACCCACAATTTTCCCTGGCCTAATTTCCTCATCACTTGTGTGTGTGGGGTGGTTCAATATAATGTTGGATGAAAGAAAAAAATGAACCCAAGAGGAGAAAATATTCTGCATGTTATTATGTACCATCAGTTGGAGCCGACTATTAGCTGACCTTCTAGAGGGTTTTCAGAGGCAGTAAACCCCACAGAAGAGATTGCCCATCTTTCTCCCATGGAGAAGCTGGTGAGTTTGAACCATGTTTCTTTGGGTTGGCAACACAACCTCTTACCACAGGCCATAAGAGCTCCTTTAATGTTCTACTAGTCTAAAAAAATATTTTCAACAATTGAAAAACTACTCCAGCTTTGCAAATTTGTCTTCTTGTTTTCCTATTTTGGTGCAAATATTAAGACTTCTGTAGGGTCAGGCCTCTGCCCCAGCCTACTTTTTTTTTTTTAATTTTAATTGAGATTTTAACAAAAGTTTATAGAGAACTTGGATTTCCATTCATTCACTTTTGCACATTTTCCTCCCTACCCACCCCCTAGTTTGCTTTTCTCTTTGAAAAAAAATTCTTTCATTGTTAAACAATTTTCTTCCCCTCCCCTGCAGTCCACTTTGCTATGCAGCTCTTATTCTGGATTGTTGTCATGCAAATAATACCTAATCAGAGATTCCTTTCAAACAGTTCTTTCCCTCATCTATTTCAATGCAGTGTACATTGTTTATCCCCTCTTTTCTTAGTTTTCCCCAACTCCCATGCCAATCCCATTTTATGACAGTGACATTATGCAGTATTTGTCCTCTTATGACTGAGATATTTCACTCAGCATAATGTCCTCCAGGGTCACCCATTTTGTATAATATTTTATGAGATCCTTGTTTTTTAGTGTTGCATAGTATTCCATTGTGTGAACATACCACAACTTCTCTACCCATCCATTTGTTGATGGGCACTTGGGTTGTTTCTCTCTCTTTGTTATTGTGAACAATGCAGCAATAATGATAGGTGTGCATATATCTGTTTGTGTGGCAGTTCTGATTTCTTTAGAGTACTGGAAGCAGGAGTGGTATCCACTTCCTAAATAACATGTTTCCAGAAACTCTACGAACTTTGATAAATATCGATAGTTGTAGAGGGGCTTCAGGCCTTTTGTTTAAGGTGTCACTATGAGTCATGCTCAACTCTAAGGCAATCAACAACAACAACAACATATTTCCCAGTAGTGCAAGTGTTGTGTCAAATGGTATTTCTATTTCCAACATTCTGAGGAAGAACCATACTGCCTTCCATAGTGGTTGCACCATTTTACACTCCCACCAACAGTGAATAAGGTTTCCAGTTTCTCCACAACCTCACCAGCATTTTTTGTTTGCTGCTCTGTTGAATTTTGCTATTGTTACTGGGGTGAGATGATATCTCATAGCTGTTTTCCCCTCCCTACTTTTCAAAGCTCTCTTTTGCCCCCTTGACGAAATAGTTTAGGAACATTCCTAGGAGTATAGTTAACCAGTGGAAGGGATGAATCATCTGACTGACCACTTGGGTGTAAATTATTACCTTTGCACATTTGAGGGACTGGTGTTGGACATTTTAATTCAGTCTAGAAGATGAAAATCAAGAATGAAAGGAACGTGTTCAGGAGGAAAAGAAAAGGAGGAATTATTGCTTAAGAAAATCTGTTAAATTATTGTTGTTATTATTATTATTACGTTCCAAGTGGAAACTCACTCATAGCTGACCCTCCAGTGTGTTTTCGGAAATAGTGAAACACAAGGGAGAGATTGCCCATCTTTCTTTTGTGGAGCAGCTGGTGGCTTTGAACCATGTGCCTTGGGTTGCCAGCACAATTCTTTAACATTAGAACAATGGAGAAACAGACAAATTGGGTCATGATGATGGTTATATAACCTAGTAAAGGTAATCGTCACTCAGTTGTATATGGAGAAACATGTTGAGAGGACAGATGTTTTGTTATATATTTGCTGCAATAGATTTTTTTTTTAAAAAAAAAAACCCTCCTTTGCAAAGATTCCAAACCAACTCATCATAGCTAACCCTCTACTGGGTTTCCGAGGCAGTAAATCACATAAGAGGATATTAGCGATCTTTCATCTGAGGAGGAAAAAAAAAAGTAGAACTAAGGAAACTGACCATAATAATTCTGACCCTAAGACTCTCTTATTTAAACTATCCAGAAAATGTAGTGCAAACTGTTTTTCTGGCTCCAACTTGAATTCCCCCACCACTGCTATTCCAAACAGAACCATTTTTCCTTCAGGCAGGCTTTCCCTGTATGCACTTTATTACCTAGAATTCACAGTTATTTTAGAGGACCCCTCCTGTGCTCTGTGAAATCTTTACCCCCCCCTGCCCCCAGGTGGAGCTAACTGATAGCAGTTGTTTTCCTTTATGAGTCTTCATTAAAAACTTAGTTTGTACTGATGGAAATCTGTGTCCTGGAGAGTAGGAACCACCCCTTCATCCCTCCTCCTTCCAGTCTTCAGCTTTGTGAGACTCAACCTGGTCTCTGCTTGGTGTGAAATTGGATTACACCCATCCTCTGTTACCCATCTTGCATGGTTCAAACAGCTTGTGTTTGACTGTAGCCCAAAAGGCTAGTGGTCCAAACCCACTTCCAGGGCTCCTTGGAAATAAAGACCTAGCAATCTACTTCTGTAATGATTACGGCCAAGGTAGGCTTACTGGCCAATGTAAGCTTATTGGCCGAACCCTTGAGACTATGACCCTTAGTCACACTTCAAGGCTAGAATGAAAGTCACCTCTGTGGCTCTACTTCCAGTCAAACAATAGATAAATGTGTTAGGTGGAAAAAATAACAGCAGGGATCTCTCAGTTCTTAGGACAATCAACCATATTAGGTCAAATGGGATTAGAAACATTTGCTCAATGTAAAATGCAGAAGGATAAAAAGATAAATAGAAATTAAAATCACAGGGAGCAAGTGGGAAGATGGCAGCTGCATTGTGAGTGTTATAATTAAGTCATAAAGCAAAATTTCTGTGAATGATTAAATGAAAAACCAAGTTACTCTGTAAATGTTTACTCAAACCTCGCTAAAAAAGAAATTATAAATGAACAAAGGAAAAAAGGTTTTATAGCCTAGAAAACACAATGGAGCTCAATTCTACTTGGTAACATTTGGAGTTGTCATAAACTGGAATTGACAACAACTGACTTGATTTGGCTTTTTTTGTGTGTGTGTTACTAGTATGAGATGGATATAGTGTTGCTTTCGTGCAAATGCACATATTCTGTTGTCCAGGCCCTTTGAGGACCTTACAATAGACTGGCAGATTTATAGCTCCACTTTTATGCACCATAAAGTCTTTTGGGTTTTTCTTTTTACAATTGAAACCAAACATTGAACTCTGGCCCCTTTCCTTCTAAAATTAACAGCTTCATTGAGGTTTTATTTACACACTACAAAAACCAAGATGCCATTTGTTGTTGTTGTTATTGTTAGGTGCCATCTGAGCACTGTACGTGCATAGAAGATGTCATTTATATAGTATAAAATTCACCCATTTTATTGTACAAGTCAGTGATTTATAGGATGTTTAAAGAGTTGTGCAACCATTATCACAGTCTAATTGTAGAACTTTTTATTAACTACCACAGAAACCTCATTCCCATCTAGCGTCATTTTCCACTTCTATGGATTTGCCTTTTTTAGGTATTTTGTGTAAAATAGAGTGTATGACTTATTAAAACAATGATTTTGAGGTTCATCCGTGTGGTAGCATGTATCAGCATCATTTTTAAATTGTGCAATCATATTCTGTCACATAGATTTATTAGTTTACCAGTTGTCAACAATTGTTTAAATTGTTTCCACATTTAGGCTATCAGGAGCAAAGCTGTTATGAACATTCCGGAGCAAATCTCTGTGTTCTCTTCTCTCCCAATACATACTTGGGAGTGCATTTGCTGAATTAGAAGGCAACTCTATGTTTAATCATTTGAAGGTCTGCCCAACTGTATTTAAAAGTAGCTGTACCTTTTTCCATTCCCACCAACAATGCATAAATTTATTATTTCTCTCTCTTTTCAGTTTTAGTGTTCTGTTGTCACTGTTATGTGCCGTCGAGTATGACTCATAATGACACTGTGACTAACAAATTTGAACCCTGCCCTATCCTATGTCATCCTCATCATCTGACACATATGGTTTTGTTTTGCTTGTCCCTGACAGCTAATAAGGGAGCTCTGGTGGTGTAGCCCGTATCTTGTCGTGTTGCAAGGTCACAAGTTTCTAGTCCAAATATACTAGTGGCTCCACATGAGAAAGAGGGGCAGTGTCTTCTTGTTAATGATCCAGAGCCTCAATATTTTTTCTATTTATTGGTTCTGTTGGGAGGATTTATTTTTTCTTCCTTGAGATTGAGATAGATTTCATATTGAAGGCTGTGGTCTTTGATCTTTATCAGTAAGTGCTTCAAGTAATCTTTGCTTTTAGCAAGTGAAGTTGTGTTGGAGGAGGCTGTTAGAGCAGTTCTCATTTACTCTGAACTCCAGTCTTTCTGTCCAAGTGAGACAAAAATAACTGGTACAAAACCCCAGATCAGATGGGTCCGTTAAAATTTACTAACGAAATCTGCATTGGGAAATTATGGGGGAAAGATATGTGGACATGGGTTGGGTACCTTTGTAGACAAGAAAGAATATCAGTGAATTGTCTCAATTAGCATAAAGGGAAATCCCTGTGTAAAGCCACAAGAAAAGTGTGCTTATTCCCCATTTTCCTTTGTGTTCGGGTACATCTCTCATCTGGTTTTTACTGTATTTTTTATTTTATATTGGTTTGCATGTAAAATTTATATACATCGTTGTTCATTCATATACAGTACATCTCATACATTCCTTCATTCACATTGTGTTTCATACAGTAATTCACATACCTTATGTCTTATAAAATCAATCTATACCCGCTATTACCCCATCTTTTCAAGTCCCCACTGGATCTTTCCTGGTTCCTTCACACTCTCCCTCTACCCACCAAACTCTGTGAACACATGATTTTCTTCCCCATTCTCAACCCTTCTGCCCCCACACTTTCCCTCTTTGGACCCTTGGACACATCCTGATAGTCCTCCTTTTATTTATTTTTTTTTTAAGGTATAATTTCATTTACTTTGAGAATTATTTCAAGAACACTTTACAAATAGGAACTGCTTTTAATATAATGCTTTCCTGTGGTCCTCCTTTTATTTTTACAATAATGGTCTTATGCAGTATTTGTCTGTCTTAATGAGACAGAGTTAGTTCACTCAGCATAATGTTCTCTAGCCTCTTTCATGCTATGTAATATTTTTTAAAATTGTTGCTCCTGAATATTGCATAATATTCCATTGTATAAGTGCACTACCATTTCTCAATTCATTTATTTGTTGATGGGCACTTAGGCTATATCCATTTTCTTGCTATTGTGAATAATGCTGCCATGAACATTGATGTACAAATCTCCATTTGTTTTAGTTCTACTTTCCTCAAGTATATTCCTAGCAGTGGAATAGCTGGGTCATATGGAATTTCTATGTCCAGTGTTTTGAGGAAATGCTAAACTCATTCCCAATCCCACTAACAGTGTATGAGAGTTCTAGTCCTTCCATTTCCTCTCCAAACTTTATTTCTTGCTGTTCTGTTAAATTTTGCCATTGCTACTGGGATGGAATGGTATCTCATTGTGCGTTATTTGGGTGTTGTTTTTTATTGTTGTTATAGTTACTCTTTTTAATATACTAGGTTACATAAAAAGTTCATAAAATTCGTATACATTGTTTTTCACACCTGGACTTTTCCCCTTTTGTTAACCCATCCCTCCCTCCATCATCAAATCCCCCCTGGATCTTCGCACTTGTTCTATAATAATGGTCTTATACAGTAAATTTGGTCTTATGAGACTGAGTTAGTTGACTTAGTATAATGCTCTCCAGTCCCTCCTAAGTTAGGTAGTGATTTAGAAAGCCATTGCTTCTTCATGCTGCACAGTATTTCAGTGTGTGAATGTACCATGATTTCTCAATCCATTCCATTGTGGTTGGGCATTGCTCAGTTTCCATGTTTTTGCTGTGGTGAATAACTCTGCTATGAACATTGGTGTACAAGTCTCTGTGCCTCAGTTCTCATTTTCTCAGGGTGTATTCCAAGCAGTGGAATAACTGGGTCATATGGAATTTCTGTGTTTAGCTTTATGAGGAAATGTCAAACTGCCTTCCAGAGTGGTTGTACCTTTTGACAATCTCACCAATAGTGTATGAGAGTTCTTATCTTGCCACATCCTCTCCAACTTTTATTACTTGCTGCCCTGCTTAACTTTACCACTGCTTCTAGGGTAAAATGGTCTCTTGTGGTGGTTTTGATTTGCATCTCTCTAGTTGCCAGTGATTTAGAACATTTCTTCATGTATCTGTTGGCCATCCAAATATCCTCCTTTGTGAAAAATCTTTCCATGTCTTTTGCTCATTTTGTAATTGGGTTATCAGGTTTTTTACTTCTGGATGCCCTGTAGGAATCTCTAAACTTTTATGATGAGACCATTCTCTGAGATAGTATTGCCAAATGTTTGTACCCAGTCACCAGGTTTTCTTTTTATTCTGTTGGGATAAGTTTTTGATAAGCACAGAGATTTAATCTTTAGAAGATCATATTCATGAGTTTTATCCTCTTCAGACTGTGTATTTCTGACTGTATTTGGCAGTCCCTTTATACTGTAGACTAGGTCTTTTAAGGTTGGTCCCTGTTTATGTCTTATGATCTTTATGGTTTGGGGCTTTACTTGCAGGTTTCTGATTCACCTTGAGTTGATTTTTCTGTATGGTGTGAGATGTGGATCCTTGTTTCAGCTTTCTGTAGGTAGCAGTCCAGTTCTGCCAGCACCATCTGTTGAAGAGGTTGTCATTTCCCCATTTGATAGGTTTTATTTCCTTGTCAAATATCAGTTGATTGTAGCTAGATGGGTCCATTTCTGGCTTCTCAATTCTGTTCCACTGGTCTATGTGCCTGCCATTGTACCAGTAACATGCTGTTTTGGTTACTACCACCGTGTAGTAGGTTTTGAGGTCAGGGAGTGCTATGCCTCCCACTTAATTTTTGTTTTTCAGAAGTGCTTTGCTTATTCGAGGTCTCTTGCCTTTCCAAATAAACTTGACAATTTCCCTTTCAATCTCCTTTAAAAATGAATTTGGTGTCTGTATTGGGATTGTATTGAACATGTAGATTGCTTTTGGTAGGATTGCCATTTCACAATATTTAGTCTTCCTATCCATGAACAGGGCACAGTTTTCCATTTATTTAGATCTTTTATTGTGTCTCACAAAAATGTTCTGTAGTTTTATCTGTATAGGTCTTTTGTGTCTCTAGTTATATTCACTCTTAAGTATCTCAATTCGTGATTGGCAGGAGTGACATCTACTTCCTAAACTACGTGCCTCCAGAAACTCTATGTACTTTGATAAATGTTAATAGTTATAGAAAGGCTTCAGATCTTTTGTTCATAAGGAGTTGCTTCGTTCCACAAATAACACCATTGGTAATAGCAGTCAGGAAATAAGGAGATGCATTGCACTGAGAAAATCTGTAGTTAGGGACCTCTCTAAATTATTGAAGAATAATGATGTCAGTTTGAGGACTAAGGTGCATCTGATTCAGGCCATGGTCTTTCCAATTATTTGCTATGAATCTGAAAGCTGGACAATGAATAAGGATAACAGTGAAAGAATTCATACCTTTGAGCTGTGTGGTATTGGAAAAGAGCCCTAAACATCCCGTGGATGATCAAGAGAACAAAAGATATGTCTTGGATAGGGTGCAGACAGAGTCCTCTTGGGAGTCAAGGCTTTGCCTTACATAATTTGGGTATGTGTTTAGGAGAGGCTATTCCTTGGAGAAGGACATAATGCTGGGTAGGGTAGAAGGTCAGAGAAGGAGAGGAAGACCCTTAACCAGGCACACTGACACGGTAACAGCTGCAATGGCCTTTTGTGTGTTAGGAAGTGTGAGGGTGGCACAGGATAGAACAAGTTTCAAATCTTTTATCAACATGATGGCACCTAACAACAACAACAACAACATCTTTTTGGTGACAGTGGTGTCTTAAACTCACCTACCACTACTGTGGTGATATTTCTTTCTTCAATTCTATATACTGCTGTTTTATGTTTTGCAGGTTTATCATTTGGTGCATAGAGGTTTTTTTGTTCTATTGTGCCTTTAATCATCATATAGTGTCCTTCTTTATCTTTTATGGTGGTTTTCATCCTGAAGTCTATTTCATCAGAGATTAGCATTGCCACTCCTACTTTTTTGTAGATCCATTTACTTGATGTATTTTTTCAGGCCTTTGATTTTGAGTATATCTTTTTTACTCATTTCTTAGGTGTGACACTTGTAGGCAATATATTGATGGGCTTTCTTTTTTGTCCATGCTACCCTTTTCCTGTTAATTGGTGCATTTAATCCGTTCACATTAACTGTGGTTGTCAGGCCAGGTTTTATCATTTTCATTTTGCTGTGTTTCTTTTTCTGTTGTTTCTGGTTACTATAGTTCATCTACTTTCCTGTAGTGTCTCTGAATGAAAGACTCCCCTTAGAATTCCTGTGTCTGTGGGTGTGGTGTGTGTACCATCAAATCAGATTCAACTGGTACAGGAGGAGATTGCCCATCCTTTTCCAACAGAGCATCTGGTGAATTTGAACTGCACGCCTTCGGGATTGCAGCACAGCTTCTTGCCGCTAGGCCACCCCCTTAGAATTTCTTATAGACTTGGTCTTGGTTTCACAAATTCCCTAAGTTCCTGTTTGTCCGTAAATTACCTAAATTCTCCTTTATATTTGATGGATAGCTTTGCTGGGTACAGGATCTTTGGATGGCAGTTATGTTTTCTTTCAGCCTCTGCATATGCCATCCTATATGTCCTCTTGCTCTCATGGTTTCTGTTGAGAAATCAAAATTTAATCTAATTGATTCTCTTTTGTAGGTGACACTATTTTCTGTATTGCTTTTAATATTGTTTCCTTATTTTTTATTTTGGTGAATTTGACTATATTGTGTCTTGATATTTTTCTTTTGGAGTCTGGTCTGTTTGGGCTTTGTGGCACTTCCTCAGTGTGGATTTCCTCATTCTTTGTAATGCCTATGATGTTTTCTTCTATTAATTCTCCCACTAAATTTTCTCAGCACTTTCCATGCTCCTTCATGTTCTGGAATACCAGTCATACCTATGTTGTTTCTTTTGATGTCATCCCATATGATTCTTATGTTTTCTTCATTTTCTTCTGTCACTTCTCTCTTTTCTAGTATGTTCCCATTGAGGTGCTTTTCTTCCCACTCACTGACTTTCTAGTCCATCTTTTGTGTTCTGCTTTTTTGTCTCTCCAATATGTTGGAAACTACTACCTTTCCAGTGTTGATATTCTAGATTTCATTTTCGAGAATTTCTGTTATTTCCAGTACTGTATTGGCTGTATGCTTTTTATCTTGTCATGATTTTTTTTCGTTCTTATATCTGTTTATCAATAGTTTCAATTAAATACTTTGTCACATCTTTTGCAATTTTTTCCATAGTTATTCATATTCTTCTGGATGCCTGTCTCTTCAATATTTCCTTTATTTATGGCTTCCATTCTGTCTTTCATTAATTACACCTTCTTCCGTAGTGTTCCTATAACTCCACAGTAATATATATATTCTGGTTCCCTGTTTTTTGAGGCATTAACTTTATATATAGCTTCCTTTCTTTCATCATTTTTACCTTCTTCTGTAGCTGGTCAAATGACTCTGTGTCAACATATTTCTTCTGCCTCTCTGTCTCTAGCTTATTCATTGGGTCTGCAACATGTTCTACTTTTTAAGAAGAAAAGTTTTTTTGTTTGTTTGTTTGTTTTTTACAATATTTGAAGCTGCCTACTGCTTTCTTGACATTATGTGAAGTTTTTCTTCTCATAAACCATGTTTTTTCTTGGTTTGTAAGTGTTTGGCTGTTTCTATTGTGTTAGACTACTGACAATTCTTTATTTTTATGATGTTACTAATTAGTTGCAGACTTATAGTGTTCCCTTTGTGGGGAGGGTAACTTGCTATACCAGTAGTGCTTTCTGGTCCTGTGTATTTGGAAAGCTCACCTTTCCTAAAGTTCTTCCACTTCTCTCTGTATTGCAGTTCAGTCTTGCAAGAATCTCACCTGAGTGTTGTCTGACCCTTCTAAAGTTTATAGTTGTCTTTGGTAGACCACGATGTGACCTGAGAACAACTTCCCCCTGGTTGCTGCTCTGTCTGGGAAGGGGTGATATCTCCAGTCCTTCAAGTGTTCAGGAGCTGGTGGGAATCTCTCCAGTGTGCACCTGCCTCTTCTAATATTTGTTATTGTCTTTGGTGGTGTTGGTTTGCACAGCAGCCAGAGACCACCTTCCTATGGCTTCTGCACTCTCGATCCTGAGTGGGACAATGGCAGCAGGGCCCTAACCCCCTGGCAACTGCTCTAAGGTCTCTGTAGACTTCTAGGAATCACTCCTGCCTATACCCTCCTCTTTGAAAGTTTATAACTGGCTACTGCATTCTCTCTGTTCAGTGTGCACCATCATCCGTTTTAAACATTATCCTATCTACACACACTTTTAGAATAAACTTCTAAACCATCTAATGTTTTTGTAATACTATAGTTCCCAGCTAGCTGGATGTATCCTGAAGAAAGTGCAGCTGAAAAGCTCCTTAGTGGCAAGGACTTTATTGTACATATTTTGGGCATGTTGCTAGGAGAGGCTCTTCCTTAGAAAGGCCTATCATGCTTGGAAAGGCGGAGAGTCAGCTAAAGAAAGGACAACCTTCAACCAGATGAACTGACACAGTGAGTGCAGCAATGGACTTAACTGTATCAAAAATTATGAGGATGGCACAGGATAGGACCAGGTTCAGATTTATTATTCTTAGGGTCACTATGAGTTGTACTAAACTCAACAGCACCTACCAACAACAACAATAGCTATCTTGTTTATGATTTCTCATTGCATCTTGGTAACTTCATACCCCAGGAATTTTACAGTGTCATGTGCATAATGCAGGTAGTTAATGAATCTTCCTCTTATTCTGATGCTATGTTCTTTCTTCATATAGCCCAGCTTCCTGAATTATTTACTCTGCATACAGAATGAATAAGTATGGTAAAAGGATCTGACACTGATGTATGCCTTTCTTGATTTTATAGTATCTGATATCCCCTTGTTTTGTTCCAATGACCTCTTCCTGGCCTGAGTACAGGTTCTACATAAGCATCATTAAGTTCTGAATTTCTCATTCTTTACAATGTTTCTTATGCTCTATAACCAAATGCCTTTGCACGATCAGTAAAATCCAAGTAAACATATTTCTGGTATTATTTACTTTCAACCATGATTAATCTGATGTTAGCAATGATATTCCCCATTTCGTGCCCTCTTCTGAATGAGTATAAATTTCTGGAAGTTCACAATTTTGAATTCTCTTCAGCACAGTTTGGTCAATAATTTTAAAATAGAAGACTGCAATTCACAACTTTGTAATAAAACCTTATCTCTAGCCTATGAATTATTCCCTCACACCTCTGTTACACTGAGTTGAGGGGTTTGTGCTATAGTCTTAGTTTGTACTTAGGTGGTTCTAATAATTTTTTTCTATCTATTAATGTCACTGGATTTGTTTCCCTCCTTTGAAAAAAACGTTTCCCTTGATTGTGGTCACCTTTTCTATCCTGCACATACGTCTATGCACTTAGGAGACTTAGAAGGGGGATAGCATAAATGCACATTCACTGGCCCAATTGAGGGGGTTTTTTTTCTTTAATCACCTGGGTATTGTAATGTAATAGAGCATTTTGCAGATAACTAAAGGGTCAGCAGTTCAAACCCACTAACTGCTTCTCAGGAGGAAGATGAGGCAGTCTGCTTTTCTAAACATTTATGGTCTTAGGAGCACTAGGAATAGTTCTATTCTCTTCCACAGCTTTGCCATGAATTGGAATTCACTTCATTGCAATGGATTTGCTTTGCTTTGAATATTGCTTTAAGTACTAATCTTTGTGTTACCAAGCTCGACAAATTTAGAATAGCATCTGAGAAGGTTTCACAACCATTTGTTTGTAATCAAGGACAGATAAATGTGTTTCTCTCTAGTTTTCTCCTTATTAGGAATGAAGAGAATTTAAAATTCCATAATCTTTACAAATCTCCTTCTGGAGATCATAACAATTTCTGTGGATGAATAAATCCACCACCCTAGTAGAATTTTCCATTCCATTGCTGGCCTATGTGTAGCTGTTTTTAGCCACTCTTGTGAGGTTGCAGGACTCCATCCTGCTCTGAGAAACCCCAAGGCATCTTCAATGTCATAAATCAGGCAAAGGCTAGGAGTCAGAAAATGTTGAAAGTGCCCTTTGCTTTCTAGATTGAAGAAATGTAAGAGAAAATTAAGACAGGAGGGAAAATATTTTTTTTAAAAAAAATGCAGACTAAAATGAATCACAGTGATAGATCTGGGCTATGGCAAATATGTGTATCTGTGTGCATATTCATGTAGACATTCCTAATGTTCATGCCTGCACTCACCGTTGTGCTTCTCAAAAACATGTACACACTCACTCTCATGGGCTCATACTCATATATGTCCATATTGTTCTTGTGTAGTGTAGGGTTGGAAACAACCCATAGCTGACCCTAACAGGCAGTTAATCACAAGGAAAGAGACTGTCCATCTTTCTCCTGTGGAACAGCTGGTGGTCTTGAATCACATGGATTGCAGCACAGCTTCTTTCCAGTAGACCACCAGCACCCCCCTACATGCCATGCACATCTGTATTTGGGTTTTTAAAATATCCATTTGAAAAAACCAAAACACTCACACCCATGCTTATTGTGGCTTTGTTCACAATAGCAGAGAGCTGGAAACAACCCAAGTGCCCATCAACAAACAAATGGATAGAGAAGCTCTGGTATAGTCACACAATGAAATGCTATATAGCATTGAAAAACAAGGGACTCATGAAATATTATACCAAATGAGTGACCCTGGAAGATATTATGCTGAATGAACTATCTCAGTCACAAAAGGACAAATAATGCATAATGCCATTGTTATAAAATAGGACTGACATGAGAGTTGGGGGGAAACTAAGAAAAGGAGGATGAATAATATACATGGCATTGAAACAGATGAGGGAGAAAACTGTATAAAAAGAATATATACTTATTATTTCCATGACAAGAGTCCAGAACAAGAGCTGCATAATAAAGTGGACTGCAGGGGTTTGGGGGAACTGTATAACAATGAAAGAATTTTCTTCCCAAAGACAAAAATGATCTGGAAGAGGGGTGGCAGGGAGGAAAATGTGCAACAATGAATGAATGGAAATACAAGTTCTCTATAAACTTTCATTAAAATATCAATTAAAAAT
The DNA here is from genome assembly GCF_000299155.1 of Elephantulus edwardii. NCBI lineage: Eukaryota > Metazoa > Chordata > Mammalia > Macroscelidea > Macroscelididae > Elephantulus > Elephantulus edwardii. Next base: position 4,035,638 of record NW_006399851.1, read on the forward strand.
AATTTGGTAATCAAGGGTTAAGTCAAATAGGCTGCTATGCACATTGACTCCTGTTGAATCCATTTCTGTCAGCATAAAGTTGTACAGCATAGGTTTTCAACGACTGTTCTGGGGCAGCAGATAACTGGGTCTATTTTCCGAGTTACTCTTCCAAACTTTTCTTTTTAAGTGAAATTTTAATTTTTTTTAAAAAAGGGTCAAATGGAAACTCTTTTATGCTCATTATTCCATTTTCTGGGTAGAATGTAGCCTCCACAAAAGTGAAAACTGATTCTAGTAGAGCTCTGATCATACTGTATCAAGTTCCATCAGGATGTTGGTCTTTGGGTTCAGGAAGACAACAGTAGGACTTACCAGTGTTGAGAATAGATTCAGACCTTGTCTTCCTGAGAAAAAGGAAAGATTTGGGAATTTTTTTTAAAAATATGCCAGGAGAGCAGGCTTTTTGAAAGTTGTGAGAGATAGAAACCTAGGAAGAATGAGGTAAAAATGGAAAACTCGGTGTCTGGAAGGATTTTGTGCTTGATAAACTGTCTACTGCAGGAAGAGAAGAAATGGGGATAGCACCCAGGTGCACTGGCATTTGATTCACTTCCAAGTCATGGCCAGTTTGTTCCTGGGTTAGTCCTGGGGAAGCTCATTCAGTCCAGAGCCAGGTACTTGTCCTCCACAGCCCCTGAATCTCTATTGTTGTGAGTGGTCAGAGCAAGTTGAAATGTGCTTACCTGAGAAAGGACTTGTTGTTGTTGTTACGTGCCATTGAGTCAAGTATGACTCATAGTGACCCTATGAACAGAAATTCTGAACCCTGTCCTATCCTGTGCCATCTTCAGACTTCCTAACACACTAGAGCCCATTGCAGTAGTCACCTTGTCAATCCACCTGGCTGAGGGTCTTCCTCTCCTCTACTGACACTCTACCCATCATATCCCTTTCTAAGGAGTATCCCCTCCTAACAACATACCCAAAGCATGTGAGGCAAAGCCTCATCATTCTTCCTCCAAGGAGTGAGAAAGGACTAGAGAGATTGAATTAAGAAGCCAATCATAATGTGAATCAGAAGAAGGGGAAGAAATATGCTCAAAAATGGTCTTCTGAGCAACTAAACAAAGAAATATGAGGGAAAAGGAAAGAACTTTTGGAGTGCTTCTAGCCAAGGCATATTCTCAGTACATGTTTGCGGGTTGGTTGGATTGGAGAACAAGAAAAGGAGTGCTGGGAAAGAGACTATGCACCTTCCTGAAAGTGAAAACTGTGTCTTCCTTTGCCCACATTAATTTTCCCATGGAATAGTGCTAAACACTGACTCCCAAGCCCAGGGTAGTACAGTGTGTTCAAGTCCCAAGTCAGCTGCTACAGGATGAACTCCCCTGACCAGAGGCCAGTGACGTTATTGGAGAAATGAGGGTAACTATAGTCCCAAATAAAGCTATGCTTACTGTTGTTGGGTGCTTTCGAGCTGGGTGTTTTCAAGCTGGTTCTGACTCACAGTGACCCCATGTACAACAGATGGAAACATTGCATGGTCTGCTTTCACACCCCCCACTCCCACTCCAAGTCACCACTGTGCTTGAGCCTATAGTTGTAGCCACATCTCCTTGAAGGTCTTCCTTTTTCTTGCTGGACCTCTATTTTACCCAGCATGATGCCTTTCTCTAAGGGCCAGCCATTCCTGATTAACATGCCCCAAGTATGTGAAACAAAGTCTCACCATCTTTGCTTTTAAAAAGCATTTTGGCTTTCAGGTTCATCATTCATACTTTCTGCTGTCCTATATGAAAATTCATTCTGCCCATAGTCAAGTTGGTGCACTTTCCTCGACTCCCTCCTTTTGTGCCCTAGACAGGTGCCTTGAGGGCCAGAGCTTAGTTCTGTGTCAATGATCAGAATGTGTTTTTGAACTAAGTTTTAACATTCTGTTCTGCTAGACACAGTTCACTAGTAGAAAGGAGAAGTGGCTGCAATCATGGCAGAGAGTGGCTGGGTTAGAGGAACTGGAGTGGAAACCCTCAGCAATTATCTATCTACTTACTGAAGGTGTGATGTGGGTTTAGAGTATGGTACTACAGTATTTAGTCATTAATGATATCCATAGGATTTGTGATGTTTAATGTGCATCAACTCGGTCATGGTTCTCTGGTTTACTATTTATGTAATGATGTAATGTAGCAGTTATGGATTGGTGTAGCTATTCCCCATGATGTGGTCTCATGTGATCACCCTAATCCAATGCAAGAGGATCAGGGAGGATATAACACTATTATTCTGGTCATAGCCCTGATCTGATATAGGGGAAGTCTCCTCTGTGATGTAACCTGCATTGAAATATATATATATATA